>NW_024080754.1:3106559-3598089 GCF_003009895.1 Hyaena hyaena | reverse complement strand
GTTTGTTTGCTCAGCCCCCTCCAGGACCAGTTGGCGCGAGGGGACCTGGTGTGCAGGTATTTGGCAAGTACGGTCTTTCCAACGGAGGTTTTTCTCCCCCGTGCGGAGGTTTTTCTGTTTCGGACTCTCTCCTTTTCCCCTCTCACTCCCCGTAGAGGGTAGAGGGGGATCGCCTCCCACCCTGGAGTCTCCGATCCCGGCCCGATTTTATCTTCCCCGGTTCGCAGTCACGTTAGAAGGCTCTCTCAGTGGATTCTGCGTCTTTTTTCTCCCAATCTCTCAGGTTTTGTAAGGCTTCCAATGTCTTCAGATCTTTTCTGTGTGATGTATGGGCGCGAGTGCAAGTACGGAGCTCCTTACTTCTCCGCCATCTTGCCCTCTCTCCTCCAACAATCCCATCTTTGAGTGCAAGTAAGATACACAAAATACCCCTTCTCAGCTACACAGTTATTTACAGCTTCAAATCTCTTTCTCGGTTGGCCAGCACTTGCCCACGCTTCAGCAGCTCCAGAGGACAGCACAGCGGACGGTACTACCCTGGGCAGGAGTCGGAAACGAGTCAGTCTTCTCGTGCTTCTGCTGTGGAAACGCCCCACTGGCCTGTCGGCCATGGAGGAAGGCTCTCGGGGAACCTGCTGAGAGACAGCACAGAAGGTACAGGATGAGGCGGAGAAAAGATTCCAGGCAAGAAAGGAAAGCTACAGATTTCTGGAATAAAGTTGCGACAACAAGGAAAGGAACTGGATTTGTTTCCTTGCGCTGATATAGCCAAGTACCACAAAGTGGGTGGCTTAAAACCCAAAAATTCATTGCTTCCCAATTCTGGAGGCTAGACGTCCAAACTCAAGGGGACAGCAGGGTGTGTTCCTTCTGAGGGCTGCGAGAGAGAATCTGCTCTGGGCTTTTCCTCCAGCCTCTGGATGACTGCTCAGTCTCAGGCAATCTTTGGCCTATGGACACCTCACCCCGATCTCTGTCCACCCTGTGTCAGTCTATCTCCACATTTGACAAGGATATTAGTCATATTAGATAAGAGTCCACTCCAATGACCTATTTTACCTTGGTTAAGACCCTATCTCTAGGGGCGCCTGGGTGGGTCAGTTGGTTGAACATCTGACCCTTGATTTCAGCTCAGGTCATGATCTCACCATTCATGAGATCCAGTCTCATGTCAGGCTCTGTGCTGACAACATGGAGTTCTGCTTGGGATTCTCTCTCCCTCTCTCTCTCTGCCCCTTCCCCTCTCACTCTTGTGTGCTCTCTCTCAAAATAAATAAATAAACGTTATTAAAAATAAAGACCCTATCTCCAGATAAGGTCACATTCTGAGGTATGAGAAATTGGACCTTCGATATATGGATTTTGGAGAAATACATTTCAAACCATAATACGTACTTAAGTCTTCAGAAGTGAGCTGGACACGACAGTGAGGCCACACATGGAAATTGAGCACTTGAAATGCGGCTAGTCTGCACTGACATGAGCTGTAGGTATCATATAGACACCAGATATCAAATACTCCGTGTAAAAAAAAAGAACGTACAATATCTCAATAATCTTTATATTGATTACCTGCTAAGTATTTGATGATGTATTATGTTGTTAAATGAATTATGATGTTAAATGAAATATAACGCAGAATTAAGAGTAACATCACCTCTTTCTTTTTACTTTTTTTTTCAGTGTGGTTTCTAGAAAACTTAAAATGCACAAAGCTATTTGACAGACAACTCATACCTACATTTTGCTTTATATATCTTTGTATAGCAGGAATTCCCCAAGTCTCTGACACCTGGTCACTTTGTGACAAGAGTTTCCAAACTTTTCACGCGGTGATGATGATTGCAAAATTAAGCATGTCAAATGCTTACAGCAAACAATCAAATTTATACCGGTGCACCCTAAATGTTAAATAAGTTCTTGTCTAACCTACGTGTTAGACGTCTTTGATTGATAAGGATCACACTTCATTTTTATTACTAAGAACTCAATTTGGAACAGGCCACCCAATATCATCTCATATGAGTGGCTTCTGCTTAAAGCAATCGCTTTTTCATTTACCTTATGTGAGAAAAATGAGGCTACGTAGCAAAGGTGACTTTTATTAATGATTGCATCGGAATGGTACCAGCCCCTACTAACGATGGTTTCCAAGTGAGATTCTGCATATGCTCCCTGCAGATAAATCATGGGTTCCATAGCGAGCTTACATTAGCGTAGATGGATTTTGCTTTATGAAATGCACCAGCTTATAAATACTCTGACCTTGTTTATAAAGGAAGCCGGTGAGTTCACTTAATGAAGACATTAATTTGCCATTCAGCTTGGACTGATTACTCATTAGCTGCTCTCTCCTGACCAACAGCTCTGACTTACAAACTCAGCCTATCTGATTGTAGATAGTCGTGTGCTGCCATCTATAGTTGGGAAAGAAAGAGAGATAATGTGCAGCGAGCTCTGACAAAGCCAGAAAAATAAAAGAGTTACAGGGAGGAGACTAGTATTCCAAAGTAGACTAGTATGGACCTTTCCTCACGCTAACGTCACTGCAAGCCACTGATTGACTTGTAAGCAAAATGAAACCCAAATGAAGCAAGCCATATAATACCACAGCTGCAGAACCTTTACCCAATTCTTGGCGAGGCAGGTCCCACAGGATCAGCAATACTGGTAAAGTGAAATGGCACAAGAGCTGCTCTAATCGCTTTAGAAGCAAGCCACTGCTCACACTGCCTAGAGCCTACCTGAGGAATCGTTTCACCCCCTCTTCCCCCTTCCTCTCCTCCAGGACACCACCATCAGTAACATTCAACAAACATTTTTGGAGATTCTCCTATGTTCCAGCCATTGTCCGGGGTACCTGAGGCACAGCACGGATCACTCAAATCTCCTGCCCTTGAAAGCTTACATTCTCCTTGAGTGAGACAGATAATGAACACGAGACGAAGGAAATAAGCTCAATCTCTGGTATGGTGGAAGGTGACAGGTACTCTGGAAAGAGAAAATTAAGAGAAGGATGGGGGGCTAGAGATAGGACAATTGGAAAAAGGTAGGATGCAGTCTTAGGTAGGGGACCCTCACTGAAAACATGGCACCGGACAAATGTCATCTGGAAGGGGATTAGAGGCATCTGCGAGAAAAATGGTTTTTCCAGGAGGAAGGACCACTTGAACTAAAGCCCCGTGGACTCACAGCACCTGGCATGTTGAGAGAGAAGAGCCTTTGGGAACAGGGGAGCCAAGAGAGGATGAGGGATAGAGGATGAGACCAGAGAGAAGGGGAAAGCCCATCATGGCTGACCAGGGAGGCCACTGTCAGGGTTTGGGGTTTCAGCTGAATGAAACTTAACTTCTTGCTTTTAGATTTCTGGCTGACATACCCTTACATTTTTCTCTCCCAGGTTTTTGTTCTATAAAATAGTGTTTGACAGGCGCCTTGGTGGATCAGTTGGTTAACCGTCTTGACTCTTCATTTTGGCTCAGATCATGATCTCACAGTTCATGAGATCGAGCCCCACGTCAGGCTCTATGCTAACAGTGTGGAGCCTGCTTGGTATTCTCTCTCTCTCTGTCTCTCTCTCTCCCCCCCTCCACACTCATGCTTGCTCGCTCACTCTCTCTCAAAATAAATAAGCTTAAATTTTTTTTATTTGAAAAAATAAAAAAAAACAAAATCATATTTGATAGTTTTATTGCAGTGGTGATTATTGTCTTTAGATTCATGCGTACTGGGGTGCCTGGGTGGCTCAATCGTTTGACTCTTTGATTTTGGCTCAGGTCATGATCTCGCAGTTCATGAGTTCAAGCCCCGTATCGGGCTCACTGCTGTCAGCGCAGAGCCCACTTCAGATCCTCTGCCTCCCTCTCTCTCTCTCTGCCCCTCCCCTGCTTGCACACTCTCTCTCTGAAAAATAAAATAAACTTAAAAAAAGAAGATTCATGTGTACTGACAAAAGAAAAGTTGAATAAATAAGAACAAATGCTCACCTTTGATGGACTTCTTTTCAGTATGTTTTTATTCACGGCAAGATTTTAATATGCTTGATTATAATAATACTGCACAGATAAGTGCATTTGCCAAGAGCATTTCTCATGTTATTCTATGTTTCTCATAAACAGTTTATTAGCTGAGCAAAACTCCTAAAACTGGATAAAAATAGCATCTGCCTTTTGAAGTTATTGTGAAGATTAAGTGGAAAAAAATGCATGAAAGGCACTGAACATAGTGTCTGACACAGGATACGCCCTCAATAAATCATAGCTTTGAGTCTATGTATAAAGATTTCCGTTTTTCCATTTCTAAAGGTTTATTCACAACTATTTACTGGGGTAAATAACGTTCCAATGAACGCCTTGGTACATAAAGTAATTTTTAGGATTATTCCTCGAAATGGATTCCTAGGAGTACCATTCCTGGGTCAAAGGTTATCTCTAATTAAAGGTGTTTTAAATAACAAATTGCTCTCCCAAAGCACAAAAGCTTTTTAAATTTCTTTTTATTTAAAATGTCTTTTATCACTTTTAACACAGTGCTGGATTAGTTTCAGGTGTACAACAGAGTAATGCATGTGACTTCTCTGTACATTATGCTGTGTGCTCACAAGTGAGGCCAACATCTGTCACCATATGACACTAATACAATGTCACTGATTTTATTCCTTATGTGGCACCTTTTATCCCTGTGACTTACTCATTCCATAACTGGAAGCTTGTACCTCCCTCTACCCTTCACCGATTTTTGCCACCCTTCTACCCCCCTTCCCTCTGGCAATCACCAGGTATCAGATTGTTCTCTGTATTTGTAGGTCTAACCTGCTTGTTGTCCTTTTATTCAATGATTTTGTTTTTTAGATTCTTCTCATGAGTGAAACCATATGGTATTTGTCTTTCTCAATGTGACTTATTTCATTTAATATAATACCCTCTAGGTCCATCCATGTTGTTACAAATGGCAGTATCTCATCTTCTTTATGACTGTGTACTATTTCACTATGTTTCATATATGTTAATGTATATATAAATATGTATGTTAGTATATACGTTAATATTTTAAATCCTACCTGCTGTGTGAGAGTGCCAATTTCACCACCCCTCATTATTTCCACGTTTTCTAATTTAACAGAAAAGTGCCATCTATTGTTTTTCTTTCTTTTTTTTAAATTTTTTTTTAACTTTTATATATTTTTGAGAGGCAGAGCATGAGCAGGGGAGGGGCAGAGAGAGAAGGAAACACAGAATTTGAAACAGGCTCCTGGCTCTGAGCTGTCAGCATAGAGCCCTTGTGAGGCTTGAGCTCGTCGACTGCAAGATCACGACCTGAGCCGAAGTCAGATGCTCAACCGACTGAGCCACCCAGGTACCCCCCCATCTACTGTTTTTCTACTTAGCATTTTTTACATTTCAAATGTGATAATAAAAGTCTTCATCATCTGTATCACTTAAATAGTATATATGCCAGGGATAATCTAAGAGCTTTACGCTTATAAAATCATTTGGTACTTAAGACAATCATGTGAGGTAGGTGTTATTTTTAATACTGTTATTATTATTTTTATTACCATCCCCATCCCCATTTTATAGATGAGGTAACTGAGATATAGAAAGAACAGCTTGCCCAAAGATACGTAGGTAACAAGAAGGCAGGTTTTTAACCTCTGCTCCCTGGCTCCTTGAATTCCAGAGTCCTTGAATTTATGCTTGTTGAGGATCCCTGGTTTCTTTTGTACATTTCCTGTTTGTGTGTATTGTTTGTTCATCCTTCAAAGTCTGGTGTTCTTTTTACTGAGTTTTGCCAAGTGTTTATACAGGAAGAATACTAGCCCTTTAGCTTTTACTTGGGAGACTGTTATAAATCTTGCTGCCACGTTAGTTCTCACTTGTACTAGTGAAGCTCCCTTCCTGTCTCCATTCATGGAGAAAACGGCAGAAAATACAGCATGACCACAGTGGTGAGCCTTCCCTCTCCCTGAGTCCAGGAGAGAGCTTCAGTTCATCGCCCAGGAACGGTCACTCCAGCAGAGAAGTTAAGAGAAGAGCCGAAGGGAGGGGACGAATTGCAAAGGGCTAGTAGAGGCAGTGGAAGTGAGAAGATGAGAAGGAAAAGAATTTAGCAACAACAGATATCCTAGGAGGAAACAGGACCTGGTCTTCGTGAACTCAGCTCACGTGCACCCCCCACCCCCGACCCCTGGAGTCCTGATCCTCCTAGCCTGACACTGCAACCTGGGTAAGACGTGGTGGTCCTCAAAACAGTTTTGCAGAAGACGGGCGCCTGGGTGGCTCAGTCGGTTAAGCATCTGACTCTTGATCTCAGCCCAGGTCTTGATCTCAAGGATGTGAGTTCAAGCCTGCATTGGGCTCCATGCTACGTGTGAAACCTACTTAAAAAAAAAAAAAAAAAAAAAAAAAGAACAGTTTTCAGGAGAAAATAATATGTGATCAGACTTTTAAAGAGCAAATTATGCAAATTATTCTCACACACATACTCACGCAGACACCTCTATACATACATGCGGGCACACGCATAGACACACATGCCCTTTGATTCACGTATATTTTACATAATTCAGAGAGAAAGACAGTAAGTAATCACACAGCATCTAGCCCATGAAAAGGGAACTTCCTGATGATAAATTAGGATGTTTCCTCATATGCCATCATGACATCTTTCATACAAGGCAGCAAACATTTTTTATTATTTTTTCTTTCTCCTTTTCAAATATACAGAAGTTTTGACTTTTATCTACTAAAATGTATCTTCCATATACTTTTACCTCCATTACTTCTAAGTTTACAGAATACTGGCATGGTCAAATGTTTGGTAAAGATTCACTTACAATTTATCTTTCCACGATTTGATTTATTATTTAAGTATAATAGATCTGGAATTTGGTTTTGATGATAAAGTGAAGTAAGGAATTTTTCCTCAGTTTCTAGCATCATTTATGACACACATACACTCACAAAATGTAAAATTCTTCTTTCCTGAAGATTTAAATATATATTTTAAACTATTAAACAGTGAGATATTTATTTCATGTGTATAATGTATATGTTTATATATATTTATAAATATATGTAATATATATTTTATATATTATATTATCTTACAAATATTAGAAGTATGATTATATATAATTAATTATACATAATATAGCATTATATATGATACATAAATATATTTAAATACATGTATTTAAAAGTGAATATTCAAGGATGGCTATTCTGTTCTATTGAGATTCTAACCTCAACCCATCTCTATGTTTTTTTTAAAGTTTTTTTTTAAGTTTACTTATTTTTGAGAGAGAGAGACAGAGAGAGTGAGTATGGGAGGGGCAGAGAGAGAGGGAGAGAGAGAATCCCAAGCAGGCTCTGCACTGTCAGCACAAAGCCCAATGTGGGGCTTGAATTCATGAGATCATGACCTGAGCCGAAACCAACAGTGAGACCTTAACCAACTGAGCCACCCAGGTGCCCCACTATCTCTACAGTTTTAATTCATGAAACTTTATGATATATTTCAATACATGGTGTGAATAATCTTCCCAACCTCACCTTATCCTTATTTCTTTTTTAAATTCAGAATATCCTGTACTATTTTAAAGCATTTAGCCTTTCAATTGGAGGGAAGAATAATTTTTTTGAAGTTCTCTGACCCTGCCAAACACACAAAAATCTTATTAGTATTTTGATTGCAAATTCCTGTATTTGGACAGCATCTTCACATTTACCCTTTGCCTGGACTGAATTGTGTCCCCTCAAAATTCATATTTTGAAACCCTAACTGCCAATGGGAGTGTATTTGGACATAGGGCCTTAAGGGAGGTGACTAAGGTTAAATGAGTTCCTAAGAGTGGGGCTCTAATCCCATAGGGCTGCTGTCAGAGTCGTAGAAGAAGAAAAGACAGCAGAAATCTCTCTCTGGGAGCATACGGAGGGAAGTCCATGTGAAGGGACAGCAAGATGGTAGCTGTCTACAAGTCAGGGAAAGAAGCTTCTCCAGAAACCAACCCTATTGGTACCTTGGTCTCCAGCCTTCAGAACCTCAAGAAAATAAACTTCTGTTGTTTAAGCCACGCAGTCTGTGGTGTTTTGTTACGGAAGCCCACGCTCACTAATACAACTCCTCCCCACTTGGAAAGGTAATACAGCTCTCCATTTATTTATGTTTTCCATTTCAAAAAGAGCTTTCCAATTTATTTTAAATAAGTTTCAGCAATTCCTCATGAGAATTATGGCTAGAAATGGCTATTTTGTTTTCATTATTATACATGGTAAAGTTTTTATCTGGATATTTTCTAGCTATTTATTGTGATAAATAGAAAAACTGCTCACTTCATCATTTCTATCTAGCTACTGTGTTGAACTATTATGTAAGATAAATTCACATAAAAGCTGAAGAGGAATTAAAAATTATGTTAAAAAACACACTGCTTTAGGGGCACCCCGTGGCTCAATTGGTTGAGTGTCTGATGCTTGATCAGCTCAGGTTATGGCCCCAGGGAATCCTGGGGCTCCATGCTGAGCATAGAGCCTTCTTAAGATTCTCTCTCTAGGGGAGCCTGGATGTCTTAGTCGGTTAAGCGTCCGACTTTCGCTTAGGTCATGATCTCGCGGTTCGTGGGTTCGAGCCCCGCGTCGGGGTCTGTGCTGACTGCCAGCTCAGAGCCTGGAGCCTGTTTCAGTCTGTGACTCCCTCTCTCTCTCTGACTCTCCCCTGCTCACGCTGTCTCTCTCTCTCCTAGAAATAAATAAAAATATTAAAAAAAAATTCTCTCTCTAAATTGTATGTTATACATGTTTTACTGTAATAAAAAATAAATTGAGAAAAACAAACCTATTTTATCAAGAGTCTCCTACCTATAAGATACCTTTCTATCATAACATCACCATCAAATTCAGTTTCAGCCATATTTCTCCAACTAGATCAGAAGATCTTGAACAATCTTGTGAATAAATCTTTACATGTTGTCAAGCCACCACTAGTTAGTTTGCATCAATTTACCTCTCAACTGATAGTGTTCATTCTTCATGTTCAACATACTTGTTGACATTAAGTTTTGATAATCTTTTAAATCCTTGACTGTAAAACCTTAGTTTTGTCTCAGCTTCATCTGTTAATTAGTTGTGTTTGAAGATCTTTTCACACATTTGTTGGTGATAGCAGATCAAGTGTTCCTACACACACTGTTTTTGCTTTTCTGCCTCCCACTTACCAAGTCCCTTAGCCCCCCCTTAATCATGGCCAAGCTCACCCTGAACACCTCATCACCAGTGAAATATCCAGTCCTTCCTAACACCTCTCTTCCATATTATTCTTGTCTTCTGATTTTCCTTCTCCTCTGGTGCTCCTTCTAATTTCCTTTGTGGGTTCTTCTTTCTTAACCATCAATCTTACTTTGGGCTCTGCCTTGGACTATCCACACACATGGCTTCAAAAGTGGACCATTTATTGGGGTGCCTGGGTGGCTTGGTCGGTTAAACATCCAACTCTTGATTTCGTCTCAGGTCATAATCTCTCTGTTCTTGAGTTCAAGCCCATGTTGGACTCTGCACTGACAGTGCAGAGTCACTTTGGGATTCTCTCTCTCTGCCTCTTCTCCAATCTCTAAATAAATAAATACTGTAAAGAATAAAGTTTTTTAAAAAAAGTGGACCATATGTTAATGGCATAAATGGGAAGCTTTGACACAAATCTTCCTCCTGAGCCCAGTCTTATATATCAACTACCAAACAGACATCTCCACTTACAGGCACACTTTGTCTTTCATGTGCTGGATACATTCATCATTGAATGCTGCATCTGCTCCTCAAACCTGACTTGATCTTGTGTTCCCCACTTTATTGAATCCCAATGTCTTCTACACCATTATCAAGAAAGAAATCTGATCACCATTGTCCATGATTCTTTTTTACCAGTCTGTCTCCTTACCTGAAATCAGTAAACTCTTTCCAAAATGTTTCATGAATCTCGCTACCTTTTACTTTCCTGCTGGCACTGTCACCCAGTCCAATCTCTTGTCTGACTGTCACCACTGTCTATTACTGACCTCCTCAACACCACTCTTTCATGCTGCAAGCCATTCTCCTCACTATAGCCAAAGCAAACTCCCTAAAACACAAGACTGGTCATATCAAGACTTTCAAAATTTCCACTGTCTTTAAGATGTATTGCAAACTTCACAATATACCTAAGAAAATCTGGACTCTTCTGTCACTTCTCCCTGTTCATCTCACACCACTTCTCCAACCTGGAGCAGTCACCACCTGCCCGTATACACCTCACATTCAATCACGCTAACCGCCTTTCAGTTATACAGATAAATGAGGCTCTCCTTGTCCCTCAGCTTTTCCACCTGCAACTGCCTTGGCATAGAGCACTCTTCCCCAAGCCTCTCTCCCAGCTTCCTGCTCTTCATTTAAATCTCCACTGCTTGGCTACTTGTAATTCCTCCTCAGCCTCTGCACATGAGAGTAAATCTCAGTCTCTTCTTTTCAAAGCTGCCTCACTGCCTGGCAGAAGCCTTCTTGTAAAAAAAAAAAAAAAAAATTATGTTTACTTTTGAGAGAGAGACAGCATAAGCAGGGAAGGGGCAGAGAGAGACAGAGACACAGAATCCAAAGCAGCCTCCAGACTCTGAGCTGTCAGCACAGAGCCCAATGCAGGGCTTGAACCCACAAACCTCAAGATCATGACCTGAGTCAAAGTCAGACACTCAACCGACTGAGCCACCCAAGTGCCCTTGTCTAGGATCCCTTTGGATTCCACACTGAGTGGCTGGACTCCTACATCATTCTTAATTCCTCTTCTTCTCAAATGTGGCTCTCTATTCTACAGCCATGATGTTCCATCCACCTCTCATCTTGTTTTTGCTTTTTATTTTCATGAGCTAGGCACCAGTCCCTTGTGTTCCCCAAACTCTAGGTGACTCAGGTCAAGGCTTCTCTAGGGAACTTCTCATAGGACCTCTCCGTAAGCTTAAGCTTAGAGTCTTCACACCATAACCGCTTTTTTTCTAACGTGATTCTCTAACTTCCTTAAAATGCTCCTCTCAGCCTTTTCAACCACCTTTGCTGGTGGGAGTTGGGTGGTCACCTGAGGTCAGCTCCTTTTCAAGTGCTGCATAGGGGACAAAGGACAACTTTGGCACATCGAAGGAACAGGGAAGGGGTCTGACTGGAAGAGAAAAACAAAGGAGAGGAGTGATGTGAAATGTAATTGGTGGGATAGGAAAGATGGAGAGCCACAGAGAGGAATTTGTAGCTTATTTAATTTAAGTTTTTTTTTTTTTTTTTTTTACAAAAGGGAAGCCACTGATGTGTTTTGAGCAGAAGGGAGACACGACCTGTTCCCATGTCCTGAAAGTCAATCCCTTTCCTTTGTGTAGAATGGAATTCAAAGGGGCAAGAGGAAAACCAAGAGAACAGTATGAAGGCATCTTAGAGGCTCCGTGGAGGAAATGGCTCAGATGAGATGCTGGCATCAAGCATGGAGACCACTCAGTGGGATTAAAGCTCTGGTTTGCCACTCCGTTAAATTAAAGCTGTGTTTTGTGGTCAAACCAACAGGCATTGCTGGTGGATTGGATTTAAAAATCCAAGTTAAGGGAGAAATGAGAGATGATTCCAAGGATTTTGCCTTGAGCAATGGTATAATTTGCTAAGATGGAAATGGCCAGAAAGGAGAGTAGGGCTTGGGTCAGGAAAGAGTATTCCAAAGTCTCTTTGGGGTGTATTAAGTTTGCAGTGATTATTAGACATGCAAATGGAAAGAAGAAGGCGTTTGGAGTCTAGAGTCAAAATGCTCTAGTGTCCTGGTTTTCTATTGCTATGTAATAAACTATCCCCAAAATTTCGGGGCATAACTATATTTTTTTCTATACTCATGGATTCTGTGAATCAGGGACATGGATGGTTTATCTCTGTTCCATGATAGCTGAGGCCTCAGCTGGACAGACTCAAACAGCTGGGCATGGCTTAAATGATAATGGAAGCTTCTTTACTCACATAATCTGGCACTGAGCCTGAAACGGCTTGAGGGCTGGGCTCTGCTGGTACTGTTAATGGGAGTGTCCACACATGACCTTTCTCTGTGACTTGGGCTTTCTTACAGCCTGATGGCCTCACTGTTGTTGGGCTTGTTAATGATGACTGAGGGCTCCAAGACCAAGTGTTCTAGAAATTTTCTTTTTTTTTTTTTCTTTTCTTAAATGGAAACTGCATGGTTTTTTGTGACCTAGGCCCAAAAGTCACAAAGAATCACTTCCATGCTGTGTATCTATTGTTCAAAGCAGTCACAAGCCCACCCAGCTTCAAAGAGAGGAGACACTGAACACACCTAATACTGGGAGGAGTGCCAGAAGAATCTGTGGCCATACCTCGGATACCCTAGATGCCCTGCTTGATGGTGGGGATCCACAGGAAGAACACAGAATGGCACTTCATTGTAAAGTAATTTTATTTTTATTATTTTTTAAAATATTTATTTATTTTTGAGAGAGAGAGACAGAGCATGAGCTGGGAAGGGCCACAGAGAGGGGGAGACACAGAATCCGAAGCAGGCTCCAGGTTCTGAGCTGTCAGCACAGAGCCCGACACGGGCCACAAACACACCAGCCATGAGACCATGACCTGAGGCAAAGTTGGGCGCTTAACTGACTGAGCCACCCAGGCGCCCCCAAAAAAGTGAACTTTGGAAGTCATTTTTCTGAAAGAAAGACAGAAATGTCAGACCACAAGACTTAAATAGGAAAAAGAGAAGAAAATGTCTGTGTTTTACTAGCAAATGCCTCAGTGCCACAGGATATGCTGGAGCCTGAAAGAAAACAGCCCGGTAGTTACAGACGCAGCTGCTGTGTGCAAGGGGCCAAAGTCAGACACGATTCAGTAATGGTTTGGTTTTTCTTCTACCACTTCTGATGCTCTGTCCATGTCTCTTCCCTACCCCCTGGTGGTAGCTTGGGTCAATCCCAAAACCTTACCACCGTTTCTGAGCCCAAGAATGGTTTTATTTTCAGGTATTCAAAAGCCCAGAACAGAACCTGCTGGAAGCATATATTGTTTTTAAAAATCCAGTCGTTTCACACAAAAACCCAGCAGTCTGGCCTCTTTTGAAACCGCAGCTCTGGCGGCCCTGGGCCATGCACTGAGCCCCAGGAGCACCCACCGCCGGTGGAAGAGGCAAGGGGCCGGTGGCCTGCAGCCGGGCTCCCCCTGTTTTGTGAACTGACACCCCCTGCTTGACTTCAAGCTCTGGGATGGGCCCCGGGTGGACGGGACACAGCCTCTTCCTTCACCGCCAGGCTCTGCATTTCCCCTCAGCATCTGCTCCTGTTTAGAGTTCTCGCTTTGCTGTTGACCTTTTGTCAAGGCAGATAACCAGACGGGGGACCTATCTGTGGGCTCCTCATCCTCCACAGAGACTTGGGTGAGGCTCCTTCCAACTGACATCTGGCTAGTTCCGCCCAGGCACTGCTCTTCACCACATGTAGACTTTGTCCCTTGTCATAAAGGCAGGTCCATATATGGCCTTAGCCTCCCTACGGGCTAAGATACACAGCTGGCACCATTGTGGGTCCCTGTGTGGTGGCCAGAAGTGACAGGGCAGGCTCTTGCCCTGCTGCTGTCTCTCCCCAGCCTGTTCCCACAGGCAGCACCCCCCCGCTAGACTTCTACATTGAGAAGCAGGCACATCTCCCTTCACACAGACTCTCTTTCAAATTCCTATGAACACATCAGATTCACCCAAGAACCCTTTCTTAACTCGCCTCTGAGAGCAGCAAAGGGGGACATACAAGTTTTTCTAGCTCAGACGCACCCCCAGGAGCGACAGGTCAGCCTCCCTTTCCGGGAGACAACCCCATCTCTGTTCAAGGTGCCCTTGGCGTCCCTTCTCTTGACTTTAGGAGTAGAAGCCGCCCCCGCAGCTTCCCACAGCACCCTCTACTTTCATGAAGTCACTTGAAAGAATCTAATCCCCCAATGAATCATAAACTTTCTCTTATCTAAGCTGGAAACCAGAGGTGGTGGTTAAGGGGCAAGTTTGGCAACCTTCAGTGTGTCCTGCATGGAAGTGTCCATGCTGTCATCTCTCTAGTAGTGGGAGCATTTGCCTCCTGTTGTCCTCAGCCTAGAGGCTTGATATTTTTCTTGGCTTATCAACGTTAGACATTCTATTTAGCACTATCCGATAGAATCTTCTATAATGATGGAGACGTTCTATGTCTGCACTGTGCAAAACAGCAGCCACTAGCCACATGGGGCTATGGCGAACTTGAACTATGGCTAGTGAGACTGAGAAGTTGAATATTTAATATTATTTTAAGTAATGTCAGTTAAAATAGCCTTGGGGCGGGAAGATACTGTACTCAATGGCACCAATCTGTATAATAAGCTGACTAAAACTTGGGCCATGCTAGCTACGTACTAATTAATAACTGGTCTTCTGACAGGAACTTTTCATACATTGTTTCATTTGATCCTACAACTATACAAGATGGGTATTTTCTCCATTTCTGCTTACAATGTAAGCCAGGAATAATCTGCAACTCACTGTACCTCCTCCAGCTCTCTGGTCAAATGTCATTTTCTCAGATGGCTTACCATGGCCATTCTGCTTAAAACTGCCACCCCTGTCCTCCCGTGCTTATTTTTCCTAGGTCTCTTTTCACCACCTAATATACTATATGCTTAATGATTTTGCTAATTGTCCATTTAACCTAACTAGAACATAAATTCAGTGCAGGCAGAGATTTTTGTCTCCCTCTTTTTCTAATGGATGCCTGGAACCCAGAACAGTGTTTAGTGCTTCCTCCTGGGGTTTACTAGGTTTTTGCTGAATGAATGAATGAATGAATGAATGAATTGCCTTCTAGACAGACTAGGTCCTGCTCCATGAATGATTCCCACTGTTCTGCAGAGCCCTTGTGCGTGTTTGGAAGTGAAGATGGTTGAAAGCCATCCTCAGAGGCTGACACTAGAGAGAAATGAACTGCTCCAGGTGTTCTGGAGAGAAGAATGTGGGTCCCTCGGCCAATTAAGGAGTAGAAGGGAGGAGAGAAAGAAGCCAGTGGGATGGCATGAGGCTGAGATAAAACATGAGTTTGGGCAGCCTATGAAAATTCCCCCACTGGAGGGGAGGATCTTAGGGCTAATAGTGTTTTCTTTGCAGCCACCTGCACTTGCTATTATAGAAGTACAATATTTCCCAAACTTGAATTAAAACCAACTCTACTCATAGAAGTGTAGAGCTGTAGGTATATTAATTAATTATTTTGCTGAAACTAAAGGAAGTCATTGTTAATGGCTCCACTGACAGTGCGTAATTGTCACACGATAACTGACAAGCTGAACTAACCCCATGGAAGTAGACACCTTCAGAGAGGGTAACCACGAGACCAACTCTTAAGCCGGTCCTGCCACTGACACCCACACTCACACTCCAGAAATCCCGCTCCTTCCCCAACTTAAGGACAGTATTTAATAAATATGTGAAGAGTTGATTTGGATTTTCACAGGGTGTGAATGGAAATTTGAGTCAATCTTACCTTGATCTCAAGGGCCAGAAGACCCAATATGGGAGATGTGCAGGTAAGAAACTGTGTCTAGGAGAAATTAAATTTCTATGGCTCTACCGTGATCAAGCGTTAAAGCCAGCTTTCAAAACTAGGTCTGTCTTAACTCCAGGTCCATGCTCTATTTGTCTCACAGCACTTTCTGAAAGGGCCTGGACTTGTGCCCTGAGTCATTGCCTACATTTGTGCAATTCCTTTAGTCTTTAAGTGCATACTTCATCTTTACCCTATTTAAAGTATGTTTGCAGCTGTCTGATCTTCCAGACCGTAGTGAACACAAGGCCAGTCTATTAAGTGCTTATACTAGCCACATTCTCCTACCTTATCTTAGCAACTGGATCTCCTTAATTTATATGTGTTCCACTCCTCATTCTTATAAATTTCCAACCCCATCCTTGATTCCACATTAAGCTCTCCACCCAGATGCCAGTACATTTATCTGCTCAGCTGAAACAGAGCTGTTTGAGCAGATACCCAGAGTTCTAGAAACAGTATGGAAGACTTTACGGCAGATGAGATTTTCCACAACAGACCCTTCAAATGTCAGATGCCAAGCACAGTAGGTGAGGTCTTCTAAAAACCAGATAAGAAGCTCAAACAAGGCCAAAACAGGGCATTTAAAAATATTTTCTTCAGAAAAAAAAAATATTTTAAAGGTACTGGTAGTGGTCCTGTTCATCAAAGGTTATCATTTAAATCAAGGCAAGCAAACATTAAGTATAGTTATTTTACAAAGGACAATTATTTGAGATTTATAGGCTAAAGCAAAAAGACAGTAAGTTTCTAAAGTGCACCAGAGAAGTATTGCTTCAGAAAGATTACATTATAGTGGATAGATACTTCTATATTTAATATAAGTTCTTTGGGTATTAATGGGATCTCTTTGCAAGAGATTAATATCACATCAGAAACCTGCATATCAAGATGGTGTCTAGAAAATCACATAGATGTAGTCTCCTGAAAGAAGGAAATTGGCTGTTTAGGAAACAGCTGGCTTTCTAGACAAGTGATGAAGTGTGAGCCCAGAGGGGAGGAGGAAGACAGTATCTACTGGAAAGATGGCTATGTTCAAAGGAAAAAGAAATGTGCTGCGCTCAATTTTCAAAAACTTTTCCATTATCTTTTCATTTATGCTTCAAGAACGAGGTAGAAAATAGAGGTTGAGGGGGAGAAAAAAATGTTTATGATTAAGCACAAGGTCACACTTTGTTGGTAAACTTGAACCTATGTTCCCACAGGGGCTGAAGGGAAGGTAGCCATCAGTGGGATGGCTTCTCTATTTGGGTTTCTTGCTGCTTCTCTTCTTGTAAACCTTTCAAAGTCCCCTAACTCACTGCTTCTACACGATTTCCTCACCGTACACCCCGCCCCCCTTCCTTTAACCTCCTGCCTCTGGGAGAAGATGGCCCTTAACCCATTTACTCATCCCATCCCTGGAGAGGTGGTGACTTAGCTGGGTGGTCAATATGAGAAGAATAACTCGTTGTCCTCCACTCAGCCTGGTCATTCTTCCTTTTGGGATATGCCCATCTCAAAACAGCAGTGGTTGCCCTCTACCCCCCACCCCCCACCCCTTGCTGATGAGCAGAGAAGGTGCAGGTGGGTGGTCTGGTGCTGCTCAGAGGGAAGTCTCTCCTGGGAACCAGGGGCTGAAGAGGGGGTGGTGGTGAGGGGGGAAACTACTTCCTGCAGGAAACTAACCAGCAAATGTGGCTAACGTGCCTCCTTGTGAACCTCCCACTAGGTTCTCACTCTAAGCTGTTCCTTCAACTAACTATTCTTGATCAGTAAATTGAGGTTTTATTTTGGTTTTCCATCCACCATGCCTCATTTCATTGCTCTCATGGTTCCTAATTCAGGAAGAAAATATCAAAATGCTCCTCTGGAAACCTGTGGGCAGCAGTGTTAGAGACACAGAGAAATCAAAATCAGAATAGAATGTGGGTGGTTAAATACATGTGTGATCTGGAGTGTGGACCCCACGCTTTGATGGCGTGTGGAAGCTTAGATTGAGCCAGGTGAGTGTTCACAGTAGAGCAGGGGCCTGGGTGAGGGGTTTTAGATCAGCCTGTAAGTATTTTGAATCTGGAGGTTCATGGACCTTATGGTGTTTTACTCACGGAATGTGACTTTCTATGGAATCTCAACTGCCCTCGTTGGGCCTTTGAAAAGGCCGAGTGAGCCCGAGGAAAAGGCATGAAAACCTCAGCAGAGGTGCGGGTCACTCCTCACAGACAGTGTCATTCCTTCAGGGACTCAGAAGTTGTGCTGGCCCGATGCCAAGAGTCTAAAGTGACTCAGAGTTAATAAGGAGACACACAAGACTATCACAGCCTTTGGGCCACCTGTTTTGAAAGCCTGTCGATCTCCAGCCATTAGAGCAGATATCCCTGAGCTCTATTCCCAGGACACAGCACCTCGCAAGCCGAAAGGCTGTAGTCCACACCCAGTGATATCTGAGATAGGAAGTGCAGATGGAGAGAATCCTTGTATCCGTTTCCCCCCAATGCTTGTCCATCCATGCCCACTTTCTAGAATCTACCACCTGTGAACTTAAATCCAACTGGCAGGAACATCCCCAAGAAGGACCCCTTTGGTGGACCACAGGCGGACTGAGAAAGCGGGTGCAAGGTGGCATGAAGTAAACGAAGTTGCCGGCAGCAGGCCCTCAGCCCGGCGGGCGGCCTCCAGGCACCGCCCCCGCCATTTCCAGGGGAAAGGACTCTTCACAGAGCTTTCAGGAACACCTGGCAAGGGTAGAACCTGCTGCTTTCCAGCTCTTTCAAGTCAGCTAGATTCCAATGTGCTAGAGTGTAGCCGGGTTCCAGTTCTTCCCCAGTAGTGCCTGGCCAACGCCACGGGTTGCACGGGTGCTATGGGCGCTGCCCCAGATGCCGTTCTCATTGGGGCCCAAGGAGGGAAAGGTGTGGCCAGCCTCGGGCGCTTGTCAACAGCTGGCACTAAGAGCTTAAGTCCATGAAGAAACCATCCCTCAGAGGTAGCTTTCTCGGGCCTAAAAATTCTAAGTCTGCCCATTCCAGAGTTCGCTTTTAGTGAATTCAATGGGCGAAGCAGCTATAAAGCTGTGTCCCACATCCCAGCCTCCATCAGCAGTGTGGACGTCACCTACCACCTTTTTATGTCTCAACTGGTCCAGATCATGCTCTGGATCGCTGGTAGCTCTGAGCAGCTGCTCAAAGCTTGATTATAACGCCTGGTTGGAAGGTGAATGGAACCTGGTTGAGGGGACGCAGTAGGTAAGTCTTTAAAAATTAAGAATATAGTATCCCTTTTAAAAAGCCCTACATGGGGCACCTGAGTGGCTCAGTTGGTTGAGCGTCTGGCTTCAGCTCAGGTCGTGATCTCAGGACTCATGAGTTTGAGCCCCACGTGGGGCTGTGTGCTGACAGCTCAGAGCCTGGAGCCTGCTTCAAATTCTCTGTCTCCCTCTTTCTGTCCCTCCCCTGCTAATGCATTGTCTCGGTCTCTCAAAAACGTAAAAAAAAAAAAAAAACATTTGCAAAAAAAGTCCTACATCTCTTTCTGAAGACTGAGATTAAGTAAAACAACAGCAAAGTTAACATCTGTGCTTCCTTAACCATCTGGGTGCTGGGAATATTTTTCTTCCAGCATGATAATATATGAAAGATTCTCTCATACAAATGGCATCATACTGATTTTGATCAAAAGACTAAAATTAGTAAATTCACATGAGAGGGGAGAAAATGGATATGGAATGTACAACTCCATTCAAATAGAAGCCATTTTAAATGATTTTATTTACCTGTCAATTTATCACCAATATCTAGTATTTTTTTTATTTTTGCTACATTTGGATAAGCGCATTAGAAAGAATGTATATTAAATACTAAGAAAGTTGCCTTTTAATGAAATATAATCATAACAGGATCTGGGTATATAAATTTAGTGGTTTTATTGCATTATTAGAAAATTGTATTATGAAAGATACAAAAAAAATCAATAGATGTTATTATTTCTGTTTATTTCACCATCAGTATGCCACCTTTTACCATTATGGCTTTAAATTTTCAATCTGCCCAATAGAGTTCAAAGAATAGTTTATTACATGCCTAATAAAACACTTAAAATATTTACAGATTCAAAATAGATGTTTCAAAACTGAAAAAAGTTCACCTGAGAATTTATTATAGCATTGCCATTTGTTTTTTTTTTCCCCAAGTTGTTAATGTGGCAAAGTATCCACATGCAACCTGTATCGTCTACTGCATCAAATATATTTAGTTCCTTATTTAAAATTGGTTAAGCATTAAGCTACAGTTAGGTTATAAAATTTACAGATGGAGAACCAAGATTTAATTTATAACCATATTTGTTTTGAACTTAACAATTAGACAACAAATTATTTGCTATAGCTGTAGAATTCAAACAATGAAAACAATTTTAAGGTAATGTTATTTTACGGAGTTAGACATAACAGTTTTTTTTAAAAAAAAAACATCAAGCACTGAGAAGCCCAATTCATAAAATAAGGAACAATGATCGTGTAAATATGCCATATACAAACTGAAAACAACCTTTCCAAAATTCTGCATGAAGGAAAAGATATACACTGTATATACATAATCCTGTCATTTGTCTTCGGCAGCCTCAAAAAAAAAAACAAAAAACAAAAAAAAAAAACCTCAAAACAAACTTTCTTAGAAAAAAACTTCTTTAGAAGTTAATGTTAAAATAGGCATAAATGTGTAATGCTATGCAATATATAGAAAACTTCCCTACCTTATGGCTGAAAAACAAAGATAAAATCTTTTATCTCTCTGTCCCTCTGTACTACAATTTGAAAATCATGTAGGTATGAGGTAGTGTGGTTACTTGTATTACATGCTGGCTATTAAAAGTAATGCTGTATTTTACAAAATATCACACTTGGCCGATAATCAGAATATCGTCAAAATAAACCCTTAATGCTAAACTATTTATATGTAGAGAGAAATCTAAACCAAGTGTCTTAAAAATCATAGTTCAGTTCTGGAGACAACTAGGTTGCATCATAAAATATTAAGTAACCTTTCAAAGCAGTTATTTACAGTAGCCATTAAAGCAAAAGGTTATGTGACATCTGCACATACACAAATTGATATGACAAACAGTTGAGTGGACACTGAGGTAGGAAATCAAGGATTCCATTGGTTTGTATAAGATTTTACATTTTGTAAACCAGAGAAGTTTTTATATTATTTTATATTTTGGAGTTAAAATTTTAAATTACAAGTATCAAAGAGCTAGGTACATGGGGATATTATCTATATATCTATACATATATATAGGTATACACACACAATTCTTCTGTAGTATGGGATGTATTATCATAGAATTATTCTCCCTGACAAGTTCTTAAGTACTCTTATAAAAGCCTCTAGAAAATAAACAAACCCAACTAGTTTTCTCTTACAACTAAGTCAATAGCAGAGATAACCTACAAACCACTGAAAATATACTAGCAGTATCTGCCCGCCCTCCCCGCCCACCCTTTGAAAAGGGTAACATTTGATACATATTAACTCTGGTCCCCATATGCAGTCACGGCAAAGGTCTACTTGCTATAGACTCACTCCTGTGGGACGGATGCTCGACTGCCACGTTAACTACATAGGTCCTTCACAAGACTCGGGATGCAATCGATAAGCTTCTCTCTCAGGTATTCTGATTCGAGATTCTGTATGCAGGCAAGTTTTCTCTTGGTGAAATTAAGTACTTTTCCAATCCAAACATGATAAATTACTCCTGTGTATGTGTACCCTTTGAAACTAGGTTCTGCAAATGTGAATATATGCAATTAAAAAAAAACAAACACAAACATTGAGAAGGTCCATGGTCTGTAAATATACCGGACTCTCAAACAAGCCTGTAACACCAAAATGGCTTAAGAGCCACTGCAAAATGTTGGGGCGTTAGTGCTAAGACTATAAAAGCTTTATTTTAAACCAGGATTGAATGAACACAAAGACCGATTCGATTACAAAATGCCCAAGTCAAAGTGATTTGTGTGCCCTTATATACCAGTTTTGGGGGAGGGGAAAAAGATTAAGTCTGGTTTCCAGATTCAAACCCACAACAGAACGAGACTGAGCTCCATCCTATTTCACAAACCTGCACGGCTGTGTGTAGATATGTTTCATCTACAATAATGCTGTTTACAAGTAAACCACGGGACTTCAAAAACAGGATGGAAGATGAACTGCCACTACTGATAAATGTAAGCAGTTTTCTTTCCCCGTGATGTCTGGGTGCTGACCTGTGGCGGGAAGGCAGACAGCCTTGTATTTGGGGAAGCTCTCCGGTAGTCCAGGGAGGCCCCTCATGCCACTGTGTCCCAAGTCCTACTTCTTCCAGAAGGACGAGAATGGCAGGAACCGGAAAGATCATGATGGACCCAGCTGTGGTGGAGACTGCAGAGAAAAAACAAAGGAGGAATGACACTTCTCTGCTGTTTACGCAGCCAGCATTTCCGAGGTCGACACTGAGGAGCAGCCGAAGCCTCTGCCCGGGGCCACCACGTGCCTCTGTCCCCTGCGTATTCCCAACGTGCTCCGGGGTCGCAGCGCAGGCTCAGCGAGCCCTGGTGGTGGTGGGGGAAGAGCAAGGCTCCAGGATTCGGGCACGACCACGCTTCTCACACTGCAGCTCTACACAAGTCCCCAGACGGCTGACATCCCACTGCAAGGCAGAGCTGAGCTCTAGCAGCATGACATGGGGGGTGGGGGCAGCATTTCCTTTTAAACCAGTGGAGGGCAAAAGGTTGGGTTGTGAAACTTTGCAGGCCACTTCTTTACAGGAACTCTCTGCGGATGCTTCAAGCTGTTAAACCTTTGTTACGCTGCAGTTTTCACTGTCAAATTCATTTCGCATACTGGGAAGAGTTACTACTAATAGTGATTATTCTTTAAAACGTAGTTTTTGAAGCCTTACTCCAGTTTCACAAGTGATTTTTTAGGATCCGGGGGGATGTGTAGTTTCTGCACCTCATGGAAATCAAAGGAAAGTCAGGATTGGCTTCAGAGGAATTCTCTTAATAGCCAAGCTAGCAGGGGCCAATGGCCAATACTGTTAAGAGCCAGAGGCTGTGTTATGCTCGGAAGTCGTCACAACTGCAGCGGAGAACGAGACGGTGTGCAGGAAGTGAATGTGAGGTTACTCATCAGTAGTACATTTGTCTGTCATCTGCTGGCAGAAATCAGAGATGCCACCCCCCTGCCGACCTGGGTCCGCGGGGCCGGCCTGCTCGGGGGCAGCGGCGAGCCGGGGCTCCGGGCCGGGCGCACAGCCCGCCGACCCCCCGCCCTTGGCGCTGGGATGGCGAGGGCCTGGCTCTCCCACCACGGGGGGCCCCTCGGGTAAACTCAAGATGGATGGTAATGCAAGTTCACCATCAGGAGTACTTTTTCCTTTTTCAGAAAGTAAAAACGAAAGGGGGCAGTCTGAAGCTGAGTACTTGGCGAGTATCTGTATCTGTTCTTGACTCAGCGCTGCCTCTTTACAGACTTGCTGGCAAAGTCCGGTGAGGTTCTGCTTCGTCTCACCCAGAGTTGACAGAATGTGATCTCTCTCTTTCAGCAGGCTCTCCTTTTCGTTTTGCTGAGAGGTGGGAAAGAGAATACAAGCACGTGTGTTCAGTGACTCAGTCGACATTTCTAAGGAAACCAAACATTCGTATCTACTGGGGCCTCTCATTAAATAAGATCACCAGGGATTTTTACTTGCCTCTCAATTCAAAAATTTAGTAAATAACCCACAGGCCCATAATCCCTCATCTAAAACTCTGACGGATCTTGGGACGCAGAATTTTTCAGATTTTAGAAAGGCAATACGGATGCACAAGTAATCCCTGCAGCAGGGTCTGGGGCGGTACCCGACTATCAAACACCTTTACGTTTCTAAATAAAAGACATTAAAATATCAAATGATGCACAGAGTAGGAGAAAGACAGACTTGACAATAGCCTGATGATGTCAGTCTGTGTCCGTTTTTTTTTTTTTTTTTTTTCAGCAAAACAGCGCATGACAAACTTGCCATGTTTTCAGAGCTTTTTGGATTTACATTTGTAAACGAATGTGGGGCGGACATTTGAGACGGAAGAGCACCAAAGAAAAGTACGAGTACACTGGTCAGAACTACTGCAGCTCAAATCACTGCAGGATTCTAACTATGCCTAATATTTGTTGTGTATTTACTTTGTCCCAGATATTGTGCTAGATGTTTTCAAATATGCAGTCTAGACTATGCCATTCACACCAGGACTCTGTGGATTTAAGTAATAGTAATAAATCTATTTTATAGGTGGGACTGAGAGACTAACATGCTCAGAGTCAGAAAGCTACTAGTGAGTGAGGTACTAAGGTGTGAAGAACCTGGGGATGAATTTTGTGTTTCTTAATTATTATTTTATTCCTCTTATTATTACCATTTAAATTTTTCATCCCAACAGGAAAGCCTGCCGCAGAATGTTTCCAAACTTTTCCTGGTCCCTGCATGTCTGTCTACTGTCACTCGTTACTCTGCCTTTTTCCATCAATGTCCCACCTTATCCTTTCTATTCTACCGCTGCGTTGCTGCTTACCTACTATGAGCTGGGAAACCAAATAATCAAGCTATTTATAAATAAAGAGTCAATAAATGTTGGTAGAAGGTCACAGGTTTCTCCTGTGAAATTTATCACCACACTCTTGGCCTTCTGCCCACTGGCGGGCCCTGGAGAGCTCACATTTAGTCAGGTTGTCTCAGTGATAATCCACAATGATCATCTCTTAAATAGATTCCTTTCTGGAACAAAAATAGCTAAAAGGGTAAAAAGAAATTGGCTTTATACAAAAGTGCTGCTACTGTTTTACATAAAAGTTTTCAAAAAAAAATTATATGTGAATCCAATTACTGGGAGTTTCTGTTTAAGTATGTCAAGGCCATCTAATATTTTGAGACAATGTGCATGGACTATAAAGTCCTACAGTAAATTTTATCTTGTTGAGTATTCTACAGTTTGTTCAGATCTTCATACAACTGTTCTGTTTTGAAAATACAGGTATAGTCAAGAATATACCTATTTTTATATACAAATGAATAAGTAAAACCAAGACCACTGTTCTCGGTAACAGAAGAGAAATATATTTTTGGTAGCAGAAAGTTTGTCAGTTGTAGGCTTCTGATAAAATGAGTCTGTAGGTGGCTAGAGGCCAAGAACTGCGTCTACTACTACCTATCCAAGAAGGAACACATTTACTGAAATCAGCACCCACTTCTTTTTATGACCTCTTAGAAGCCAGTCCAAATGAGGATGGAAACAAAGCTTCCAGCAGAAAATAATAAGTATTCCCTCAGTGACAACAATACTCAGCCATAGACTCCTCTATCAAAGTTGGGATCAGTCTCTGTTCTAAAGAGCGACCGATGAAATTTTAACTGGTGACTGGTCTTTTAAATTAAACATGGTTAAAGCAAATTAATGAAAATTTGGACTTTCTTCCAGAAATGAGAACTGCTCCTTAATCTACAGATACTACAAAGATGACAAACATTTTATAACTTCTATCTCTTTAAACATCGATATGATCTTAAACATTCTCCCAACTTCTACCCCACTAAATAAAGCGTGACATGACTATACTCTTCAAGTACGTCCCATACTACATGGCTTGCTTCTTTCTTTACAACAACTAAAACCAACAGGTACAACCTGGAACTCTACCATGATTAGTTCTATAAATTAAGTCCCCAGCTGTGTCTCTGCACTTTAACTCCTACACAGGTAAGTTTCTAGGCAGTTAGCTGATATTTCCAGGTCACTCTAATTTTAAAACACAAATTTACTTCAATAGTATTTAGTTTAATAACTGATTATTAAGAGGTGCCTGGGTGGCTCAGTTGCATCCAACTCTTGGTTTCAGCTCAAGTCATGATCTCATGGTTTGTGAGTTCAGGCCCTATTGTTGATTTCTGCACTGAGAGCATGGAGCCTGCTTGGGATTCTCTCTCCATCACTCTCTGCCCCTCCCCACTCTCTCTCTCTCTCTCTCTAAATAAATAAACAAATATTTTAAAAAATAACTGATCATTAAATAAGAGTAACTCAACTTAGTCACTTTATGATATCTTATTAAAGATACCTCCAAAACACACCTCACTACCAGCATCCAGCTACCTATTTCTACAATATATTTTAATTTTCTTATAATGCAATTGTACAAAGCACAAGTTTGAGGTACTGTGGCTTTAACCACAGATCTACAAGAAAAATAAAATTGGTGTTCTGGTACCGTGCTGCTTTTTATGACAACAAATTTACATCCAAATCCACATTTTCAACAGCTAGTGTACAAATTTCACTCAAATATAAGAAATTAAAAAATATTTTAAATAGAACTCATCCAATAAAGGTAAAGAGTGAAAGAAACTTGGCCCCAAAAGGGCTAGCTGACAGTGACAATGTCTGAGGTTAAAGAGTACTCACTACTAACAAATGGTGATCAGTGGTTCCTTAGGATGTAAAACCTCTGAACACACAGTTCAGAGAACTATGCAAGTGGCCCTTACAGATAGGAGTACAAATGCTCAATTTCACTCATAAGAGAAACAAAAGTAAAAGCCAGCCTGATACCAGTTCTCCCTATCAGCCTGGAAAGAACCCAAAGCAGACAACAAACTTGGTGCTGGGGCTGGGGGCAGGCAAACTGCTACAACCCCAGCAGAGCAGAACCCAATCATATCTAACAAAGTAACATCCGTATCTGCCCCCAACCCGACAACCCCTCTTCCAGGGGCCTCTCCTGAAGACACACCCCCTCCAGCATGAAAAAACAACGTGCACAGTCACCCACTGCGGCGTCCCACATGTCCATCAGTATGACCCCAGAGTGACACCGCGCCACCGGCACAGCTGAATATACAGATCTGTAAAAGGAATGACAGCCTCTTGGAACTCAGAGAAATATTTCCTGGAAATCACTTCTTAAGTGAAAAGAGTGAAAATACGGAAAAGTACATAAGGAATTTGTTCATGTAGCAGAAAGGGTCAGAAAAAGAAACATAAAATACTATCTGCTTTTAAAAAAGAAACACAAGAAAAAAAATTAGAGACTAATAAAAAAGAGTTACCCATAGGAAATAGTTATGGATAGGGTACGGGGAGCAGATGGGATCAAGGCATTTGGAGTACAGCTTTTTCTAAGCACAGTTTTAACTTTTGAGCTGTATCAATGTTTTATATATTCAAACACCACAGGAAGAAGGTGAAGAGTAAATCACAGTAATAAATACAAACAGAAACATTAATTACACTGTACATCAAATTGCTAGCATAGAGAAAAGTATCACTTCAAATAACTTTTAAAATTTAAATTTCAATACTATGGAATATATTTAAATTTTTTTTAATGTTTTATTTATTTCTGAGAGAGAGAGAGAGACAGCGTGAGCAGGGGAGGGTTAGAGGGAGAGGGAGATTCAGAATCCGAAGCAGGCTCCAGGCTCTGAGCTAGCTGTCAGCACACAGACCGACGCAGGGCTCGAAACCACGAACCATGAGATCATGACCTGAGCTGAGGTCAGATGCTTAACCGACTGAGCCACTCAGGCGCCCTGGAATATTTTTATTTTTTAATTTTTTTAATGTTTATTTACTTTTTGAGAGACAGAGAGAAACAGAGCATGGGGGTGTGGAGGGGCAGAGTGAGAGAGGGAGACAGAGAATCTGAAGCAGGCTCCAGGGCTCTGCACTATCAGCACAGAACCCTATGCGGAGCTTGAACCCACAAACCATGAGATCATGACCTGAGCTGAAGTTGGATGCGTAACCAACTGAGCCACCCAGGTGCCCCACTATGGAATATATTTAAGGACAAAAAAAGGCAAAGAAATCTTTAATTTTATTTAATCTGCTTCTTGTTAATAGTAATATTGACTTTGTAATTTTGTAACTAATATATATATGATTACATGTTCTTAACATAATCATTATTATAACTATAATATTTATATTTACTATTTGCTTTATATTAGCATATATAATTATATTTACTATTATTTTAATAACATATTTACTGTTTGCTTTATACTTACATACATGTAATCATTACATTATAAAAATTTATATTTACATAAAGCAAACAGTAAACATATTACTATAACTAAAAGCCAAGATTTTTCCCTGTAATGGAAAGTGATAAAATACAAACATAGAAGCAAAGACAAGAGCTATACTGCTAAAGGTTGATTGAAAACACCTACATGATTCGTGATTTCTATTATACTTTTTTACTTTTATTTACCTAAGTACATGCATATACTGAAAGCACTCGTAAAGGTTACACAAACACACACACACATTTCCCAGCTCTGTTCCCTCAAAGAACCCAGAAGGAGGAACACCAGCAGCAAGTAGGCTAAACGAAACCAGGCAATTTTGGAGAAAGATGATCCCAAATCTTGGAACATGCAAAGTACAGCGTGAGCCTGTGACAGATTATTCTAGGCAGCACAGAAGCACTAATGGGGTCATGTCAAAAGGACACAGCAGCTAGCCTGAGGGGGCTCTCTCGGGCCAACTCTGAAAAAATACCAACATCAAAAAGACTAATGACTGTTACGGCTGTGAGAAATTAAATCGGGAAAAAATTAATCCCAGAGTCCACAGTGATACTAAAGGAGCACAGGAGGGAAGAAAAGTCCTCTTTAAAAGAGGAATACCAAACAAACAAATGGATACAAATAAAAGAGGAGTAGCAAGCATGTGTGTAAGTGGAACAAGAGAATTAGAAAGGTCACTATTTACCAACATCCACCATAAAGGCCACCAATCTATGCTAGAAGACAAAAAATGTAGGAGTTGCAGGGATGAGATTATTCCTAACGTGCCCACATAACACGCCACAGATTACTGACAATTACAGAAGCTAAAAATATATAATCTTGAAAACGACCTGGCAATCCCATCTGCTCAGGTGGGACACCCGGACAGAGCGTGCCCCGCCACATGGTGTGCCAGGAAGGATACGACATCAATTCAGGTCTCATCTCAATTCAACAACTTACACTTTCACAGTTTATGAGAAATACAAGGAATGGAGGAATGAGTTAAAACCAAGAGGAAACAGCCAGATAAACACTAAAAGTAGGACATTTTATGAGAAATCTCGCCTGGACTCTTCAAAAAGTTATAATGATTTTTAAAAGGGAGGTGGGGGGTCCGAGGCTGAAAGACTAAAAAGGCATAACCAAATGTTCTATGATGAAGGGACCCTAGTTTGGAGGAAATATTTTTAAAACGCATATATATGAAATATATTTGGGAAACTATTAGGGTGGTTTGAATAGGGAGTATATATAATACTGAGGATCTATTAATTTTTCAGGTAAGATAAAAATATTGGTAAAGATATGTGATAAATATATGTAAGAATGTCTTTTTTAGGAGATGCAGGTTTTAGTATTTAGAGGTAAAATGTCATTATGTGGTAGCTTTTAAATGAATCAGAAAATGAAAGCAGAGCAGTAGAGATCGACTGAGAGAAGACAGTGGGACCAAGATCAACCAACTGTGGTTAGAAAGAGACCAAAACTGATGCACAAGGAGAGAGACGAAGACGGACAGACCACACAACCAGAGCAGGGACACACACCTGGCCAGAAAGACCAACAGAGAAGTAAAGCAAATGTGACAAATGTAAATAACTGTTGAATCCACATGAGGCTGTTCACTGCATTCTTCCATTTTTCTGAAAGCTTGACATTTTCAGAATGCAGGGGAGGAAGATGAATCTCAGGAAAACATGAGGACGCATAAATCTCTCCCTGTGAGAATATAAGCATTTTATTGGCAAGGACTGTATCTCAGTCATCTTTGATTTCCTATAACTCGTACAACATTTAATATGCTTAGCAGATGTTCACAGAAAGAAGAGGGATTTAAAATACAACTACTAACATTCATTGGGCCCAGAGCATGTGCTGAGCAGTACAATGGCATGTGACCTTTGCGCCAGTCCTGAGGGAGATACTATCCTTATCTCCGTATACTCAACAAGGGATCATGGGCATTAAAGGTAAAACAGTTTCCCCAAGCCACATAACTGCCAAGTAGCCAGGCAGAGGCCTGCGTTGGTGGTATAGTGGTGAGCATAGCTGCCTTGCAAGTAGCCAGGCAGAGTTTCCCCTGTGTGACTCTAAAGCCTCCATCTGACCTTTCTGTCCTAGTGCAAGAGGCTCTCAAATGTTAGTGTAAATGAAAATTTACCCTGAAAATATTTATGAAACACATGCTTCTGGGCCCATCCCACAGCTCTAGGGTAGGACGAAAAAATGTGTGTTGTTTTGTTTTTGGTTTTGTCTTTTTTTTAGTTTTTCTAGTATTTTTTTTAGGAACATATATTTTTAAAGGGATACTCACAGATAACTCTGATGCCAATTGCCCACAGACCATATTCAAGGTGTGCTGCTCGAGGACACCACAGAGTGGCAAGGGGCAACTTCCAGAAGGGCCCACTCACTGGTGTGTTTGGAGATGACAGTATGCATAGGGGCAGAGCAGCCAGCTACATGTGGCTGGAACAGATTTTTTTTTTAATTTATTTATTTAGTTTTGAGAGAGAGAGAGAGAGAGAGAAGGGGAGGGACAGAGAGAGTGGGAGACAGAGAATCCCAAACAGAGAATCTGCTGAATCAGAGTCTGCTGCCAGTACAGAGCCCAACACAGGGCTCAAACTCATGAACCATGAGATCATGACCCTAAGCCAAGACCAAGAGTCAGACACTTAACTGACTGAACCACCCACCCACCCTAAAGCAGGTTTATTTTTAATAAAATAGTATAATCTGCACCATAAGACGTAAAACACTTTGGTCTATTGTGATGGTGTACTTCTTCACCATCACAACAGACCAAAACAATGACACAAAATGATGTCTGAACATGTCAACTCTTGAGTTCAAGTGCTTTCGTGAATATCCTAATATCTGATCACTGTAAGTTGACATCAATGAACATTTGATAACATCTAAGAGAAATACATTTTGGTCATTTTTTTTTCTTTAAAAAGCTAAATTCCCAGGGTTCCTGAGTGGCTCAGTCAACTGAGTATCTCTCTCGATTTCAATCAGGTCACGATCTCAGAGGCATGGGATCCAACCCCACATTAGGTCCCACACTAAGCACAGAGCCTGCTTGAGATTCTCTCCCTCTGCCCCTTTCTCCCACTCATGCTCCCTCGCTCTAAGATAATAAATTAGTTAATTGAAATTAAATAAAAAAAAAACTAAGTTCCCTTCATTTCAGCGTTACCTTTCCTTGAGGCCAAAATGGTATTAGAAACATATTCGTTCCTAATTTCTCAAGAAATGTTCCAGAAAAGAAGAAATACGGACCCCTAACCTCTAATATACCATAAATGCTAAAAGTAATTATCCACCAAATAAATATACATCTTTCTTCTTCTTCAAAGGTTCTATTCAGATTCTGACAGGACCTCTTATTGAAGAAAACAACTCATTAATTTACTGAATTTGAGCTACATCATCCGTTGGCTTTCACAGCACATTAAGACTAAAAAAAAAATGTCTTTTATACGTGATAATTATCCTACAGATCCACCCTGAAGACATTTTAGAATCACTATTATTACCAAAACACTGTTTTTCATGTGTTGAGCCATCTAGTCTATTATGCTATTACTCTTAGGACAAACTACAAAAAGTTTACAGCCGATAGCCAAGACTAAAGCTTACTAAAATATGGGGCCCTTCACCTAACTATCACCAGATCAGAATATATACTGTGAATGCATTTATATGTTAACCTAACCAGTTATTGGCTACATTAACATGGGTGTTTAATTATGAAACAAGGAGTTTTCCTTAAGTAGGTTTGCTAAAATACCACTCAGACTGTAAATACTGGGAAATACTGCTTATCTACTGGCCATGTTTCCAGAAAGTATCATCTCAATCTAAAAAATACAAATCGGTCACAGTCCTTCATATTCTCCACTCGTAACTACTGCTGGTCCTTCTCTCTTTACAAAAGACAACAAGACCCAAAACATTATCCAATAAATAACCAGGGTCTAAATTCCATGCAAATTTCTTAGTGTAATAAAATAACTTAAGGCTCAAATTCTTTTCCTCTTAGGAAAAGGGCCAGTTTTCTTATTCCTGCAACTAAGAAGTAACACACTCTCTGCATATTTTCACCTGAGAGACATCTGTCACAGGATTGAACTTTACAAGTGCCCCTTACACTTTGCAACTAGAGTGTGCCCATAAAAATTACTAGAACAGGGGCACCTGGGTGGCTCAGTCAGTTAAGCGTCTGACTTTGGCTCAGGTCATGATCTCATGGTTCGTGGGTTTGAGCCCCGCATTGGTCTCTGTGCTGACAGCTCAGAGCCTAGAACCTGCTTCGGATTCTGCATCTCCCCCTCTCTCTGCCCCTCCCCTGCTCATGCTCTGTCTCTCTCAAAAATAAACATTAAAAAAAAAATTTTTTTTTTAAATCACTGGAACAGAGAGTAGCATGAAGGACAGGGCAGTGAGTTCAGGAAGCTAAAGTCACTCTTCAAAAAAAAAAAAAAAGCTAGCATGTCTTCTCTGGAGAAGTGGGAAGTGGGAAGAGACGAAGCTGAGCACAGTCAGACCAGTGCACATCCGGGTGAGCAGACCCCTGGCAGGCCATTTGCCCTGCCTGCCCAGAGGTGGGCTCTTGGCAGCTGTGTTGTAGCTACCTGTCCCCTCTCTCTCATCACAGACGAGGACACCACAGCTGAAATGAGCCAATTAGAAGCTCACCTCCTTGGGAATTTAGAACTAAAACTATAGTTTCTGCCCTAACTAGATCCTGGAGGAGAGAGAGACTACTCAGGAACCACATGCAGCCACCCTTCGCATACTAACGTCACAGCACAGTCACCCTGTGGTGTGCACATATACACACGTCTCAGCACACGGTCACCCTGTGGTGTGCACGCGTACACACATCAAGCATGCAGTCACCCTGTGGTGTGCACCCATACATACATCTCAGCACACAGTCACCATGTGGTGTAAACACATACGCACATCGAGCGCAGTCACCGTGTGGTGTGCACACATACACACATCGCAGTGCAGTCACCCTGTGGTACACACATATGCACGTAATAGCACACACAATCACCCTGTGATACGGGCTTATATGCGCTTAGTGGCACACACAGTCGCCCTGTGGTTTGCACACATAAGCACTTAGTGGCACACACAGTCGCCCTGTGGTGTGCATGGTGAGCAGGAGCACACAGACAAGCTAACAGAAGATTCTCTGGCTTCCTGGCAGTTTCCCACACTCTTGCTCTATACTACGTACAATGTCTGCTCCATGCTTTGGCTTCTAAATGAGACACACCTGTATCCTTACAATAAATTCATTCATTAAAATGGTTTCTATTTCTCACAGCCAGTGTCCAAGTTAATACAACAGGTGAGATGCAGAATAAATTTTTATTTTTCCACTTTTTGAAGGTATATAAAGGCACAGATTGTTTTTTTATTCTTTTCTCTTTTTGTGATGAGGGCAAAGATGAATTGAATGGAGGAAATCACAACATTGTCATAACGACCCAGTACAGCACAAAATAAGAATGTATTTCCCCAGACCAGTAATTAACAAAGACTCCAAACTAAACAGTCCAAGAATGTTTTTGCTGTTTCTCAGTGCGGGTTCCCTGATGTCTCTAACTACAGCTGCTGCCCCCATAGTTGTCTCTTTCACACAGTGCTTGCTTCCACCAACCACTGGAGAACAGAGAACCTAGGTGCAAGTTAATCCACTTTTCAATTACTTTGTGTTTTGATGCTGGAATAAATAACAAGATTCATACAGTAAGCACTCCTCTCCCTCGAGAGTCTCGGTAGATTCATACCAGCCAATGAGTTTTTTCCCTTAGACAAAAGATCCAAGTTGGTTTATTTGTTCTGGTATTGACCACAAGTTATTCAAGTCTACAGTTCATTTAAACCAACAATTGGAACATTATCTTTTATAGACACCAAACAGAGTACAAAGAGATTAAAGTGTTTCAGAATTTCTTCAACCACTAAGAATTAGGTAGACAGTAAAGAAAAAAAAAAAAAACCAAAATTTACTATTATATACTAGATACTAATAGCTTATACTAATAGCATATCACACTAAAGATGTAGAATACTAGCCTAAGTAAAATAGTTTATGAAAACTCATTTTTTATCTCCTAAGCTTTCTAAAAACATCATATAAATTATTTTCTTAAAATGGTAATTGGTGAATTTTGAAATTAATGTATAACTGAGCATCATATCGGACTCAGGAATGGAGACAGCTATTTCCTCTACAAAAAAGGAATAACTGAATGGATGTGGTGGAATTTAAGTAACAGGACACCCGTGGACTTACCAGCTTCTCGATTTCTGATTCAAGATTCTGTATGCAGTCAAGTTTTCTCTTGCGGCAGCGCTGTGCAGCAATTCTGTTTTTACTTCTCCTTCGAATGTCATGGATACAATCGAGCTGCTCTGGGGTCAGCTTGTGCATTTTCAACAAGGATTGAAAATCATTTCGAGAGAGTGAAATTATTCGTTGTGCATTAAATGGCAGCTTCACCTAGAATGTAAAATAAACATTAGTAACTGCTGCGGAGTAACGTACTTATACTTACATCTAGGAAGAGGAAGATCTACATCTATATTTTCTAGAAAATTTCATTTAGACCTTAAAAAAAAAGCAGACCTCTATTCCCAGTTTCCATATAATCCCTATAATAAAGACTGATAATTTGATATTTCTAGCCTATTTTAGAGAGTAAATTGAGACACAGATGTTTTTAGAAAAATAAAAATATGAACACAAATATTCATGTATTTAAAATAAAAAATAGAACTTAATTTATGTGGGCATGTTAATTAACACACAGATATCTTTAAGTCTTTATAAAGTGTTTACATGTGTTTAACCAAACCAAAAAAAAAAATCTATTTTATACTGTGATTTATATTACTGTGCAGCACTGATTTAACACTGGTATAACTACACTAGTAATTTCTCAAGCATTTTAGAAAACTAATTTTTCTGCCAAGGAATGGTAGTTTTTCATATAACTCAAAAATCTATACATTTCACTTTTTCACTCGCCAATACAGAAATGGTTAGAAAAACCTAATGAATATTTTAACATCTTCAACATACTTAAATTTGGAAAAATTTAAGATATTTTTTAACGACAAAATTGTGGGACAATATAATTATATTAATTATGCATATAAAACATTGATTAATTTCTCTGGCAACCTACTTAGTTTGTCTTTCAAACATACAGAAATTAGTTACACAAATTGTCTTACAATTTCTTAAAAGTTTTACTTTTAACATTCTTTTCACAGTTCCATTAAGTTAAAATTAAAATCTAGTATATGGATTTATAAATGTCATATAAAAATCCATAGATGTAATTCATGCACACGTATTACTTAATAAATTAAATCACCAATCTCCTTCCAAAGTTAAGGAGGAAAAAAAAAAAAAACTTGTCACTCAAACCCATGTCATCCAACAGTGAGAAAACAAAGAAAATGATAAAGAACCAAGAAGGCTTTATTATCACTGGAATTATGGTAATGTTTTACAAAAAAGCATCTATCAAACACAAACAAACATCTGTGCACAGAGTACACAGATCAAGCTTGGTAAGGTTAATCCCATACCAGCCAGCTACAGGTAACTCATGCCAAATTATTAAGACATTAAATTAATGGCTGAAATGGCTAAGGGAAAATAAGAAAAAAATTGACGGCTATGAAAAACGAGGGCAAAGAAAACTCTCCCACATTCCTACACCTAGTCACTGCTAAGTCACTGCCAAGTAACTAGTCCCAAGTTCAGAGATCCTGCAGCAATGACTAAGATTGGAATGTATGTTGCATTTTTCCAGGAGTTACCAGGAAACAATTACAGATTCTCTCTCTCTCTTTTTTTTTTTTTTAAAAGAGACAGGGCATTTGAGTTAAAGTTAAACAGCCAATGTGTGACTCCATTCCACGACAAAAATAAATACACCCGCTTGAAATCTATGAACACAGAAGTCCTTCAAACTTCAGCACTCTTTGGTACTGATCACACAGTTTTATAACTGTCTCCGGGTCCCCTCCTCCCTCCCTGGACCTGCTCATATATCTCTAGGGGTGCCACAGGAGCTGACGCAGAGTAAATATACCGAGTAACAGTGGTAAAACAAAGACTCGGCAACACACACGTTCTCCCCTCACCTCGCAGTCTTGTTCTCTGGCCGAACAGGGCTCGCTGTCACCTTCAGTATCCGTCTCCGAGTCATCTCCCAAGCTAATGACGCAAGCATACGGGCAAGGCTCCTGCTGGGGTTCTGAAACATACTCATCGTTTCCAATTTCCAAATTGCTAGAACAGCCTTCGGTACTCAGAGTACTTATGAAAGGGCAGTTGACGGAACTTAACGTTGTGAAAGTCCTCTGACCCGGTTCCGGGCTCTCACTGATTCTGATACCTAACCAGGGACACTCAGACCGTTTCTGGGAGTAGATCTGTTCGGAGCCATCTTTGGCCACGGCAGGTGATAACTGCATTTGGCAAGGGGAATCTGTGCTGCAAATGTCACTCCAGAAGCCCTTTGCTAGGTGTTCTGCCACTTCCCGCTCCACGCTGCTCCGATCGCTGGAGGCAAGGCTACTATCTTCCCTGGGGCCCGAGTCAGGTTTCAAATGTAAATCCTGACTTTCACCGAAAGTTCTCTCTTCCCGAACATCTGTACCCAACAAAGGCTTTTCTGTTAACACTGCTGCGTTCTGCATTCCAGCAAAATTCAAGTCACCATATTGGTCGTAGGTGTGTAAAAGAGACAGAGAATAGAGCCCGTGAGGGGCTGCAGAAGAATTGTGGGGGAAAGGAGTCACTTCTGGCTTTTCTGATGGGCACTGAGAAGCAGGCTCTTTCTTCTTGGTTTCTTCATGTTCCATTCCTAATTTACTTTCTTCACATTTTAAAATCACCTGCAGATCCGCACACTCCTGGACTCCCAGACATTCATTTTCAGAGGTCTCGTTGGGCTGAGCAGGAGAAGCATGAACGTCTTTGACACTGGATTCCACAGTACGGACTCTGTCCGTTCCAAATGCTTTTTGGAATTTCCTGTACTTGGGGCATAAAGATGGCAAAGCCAGAGCAGCATCCTTTTCTAAGCACATGGATTCACAGGTTTGACTGGCACTGTCTTGTAGAGGAGATGATGCCTTTGCACCGCTTTGATACCTATGCAGTTTCCATTGAGGGGGCTGGACATTTTTGTTTTCCAAAAATTCCTCCACTTCGTCAATTTCTAAATCCCTCTGGTCCAAAAGTGAGAATTTAAGGTCTGCTTTCTGACAGCGTGCAGGGATGCATTTCTTTCTGAGGCATTCTTGCTGGTCTGCAGTGGAGTCCAAAAACTTAAATTTCAGAAACTGGAAGCAGGACTCCTCTATATCACGAACACCTAAAAATTCCACACACTTGCACACTTCATCCACATTGTCCTTACTTAAAATCAGTTTGGCAGTGTAGGCAAACTGAATTAAAGGTTCAAATCCTTTAACTGTCACCTGTTGACATACAAAATAGAAAGAAATGCATCACTTAAAAGTGGTCTCGTGGACAAATAAAAGTAGAAGGGGAATAGAGCGATGAAGAACTTAGTTGTGATCATTATAAAACAGGCATTTTAATTTGGTAAGTAAAAACATTCTTCTAGAAAACGTAATGCTAATTAGGAGTCTGGAAAAGCACACTTATCACACCCCATTCGTTGGGCCCATACCCTCCACTTTACAGATTCCACTCTTTTTTTAAATATATTTTTTAATGTTTTATAGATTTCTGAGAGAGATAGCAAGAGCAAGGGAGGGTCAGAGAGGGAGACACAGAATCTGAAACAGACTCCAGGTTGAGTTAGCCGTCAGCACAGAGCCTGATGCGGGGCTCAAACCCGCAAACCACAAGATCATGACCTGAGCCGAAGTCAGATGCTTAAACGACTGAGCCACCCAGGTGCCCCTACAGATTCCACTCTTAATGACACATGAATTATGGTCTGACTCACATCAGGAAAAGACATCAAATACTGCCATTATGGGATGGGTTGCTAATTTTTGAAAAGAATACTAACCTATAGCTGGCCCTTCTTGTCATTTCATTGGCACTGCACTATGCATTCAGATCCCTGCCACTGAACTGACGACATGTTGATTCTCCAAACTGTTGATACAATCTCATGGAAGTATGGATGGCTGGGATAAGCTAAACTATAGACTTAGTGCCCGTCACAGAGCGGCCCACACAGATCTGCCATAAACAAGCTCCACATACTTTCTCCAAACTCCTCTTAACAACTTCGAAGGCTCAGCACCCTTCTAGCTGCAGGTACTAACTACATAAAAGCCAGCTATTCTAGGGACACCTGGGTGGCTCATGTAAGCATCCAATTTCGGCTCAGGTCATGATCTCATGGTTCATGAGTTCAAGCCCCACATCAGGCTCACTGCTGTCAGTGCAGAGCCCACTTCAGATCGGATCCTCTGTACCCTTCCCTCTCTGTTCCTCCCCCACTGGTTCTTTCTCCCTCTCTCTAAACAAATAAACTTAAAAAAAAAAAAACAAGAATAAAAAAAGCAATTCTAATAAGAATTAAGTGTAACTAGAACCTCCTGGTCCTGTGAGAGGTCCCTTAGAGACAGGACAGAACAAGGACAGAGAAGTTTAGATGCCCGAGCTCCACAACAGGCTGGTGGGGAAAAGATAGGTAAAACCAGGCTCTATAATTATGAGACCAAATCAATTTTTTTTCTACCAACGCATAAACACAATCTCAAGAAAGAAGAGAGGCAGAAGAGAACACTTATGGAGTACCTTCTTTCCATGAGGCCACTGTCTTAGAAAAACGGAGGATTTCTAGAACCCTAGACCCACTCAGTTTCCCATCACAGGGAAAGATCCAAAAGAAGAAAACCAGACACAGTGTGGCCGCTCTGAGCACGACCTCTCCCAATGTCTAACCCCCTGGCTTGCCCTGCTTTGGTCATTTTCTCAAAAAGTAACAGAACAGTGGGTCAAGGTATTCAACGGCTCAATGAATATTAACTGACATCCCAAATGAACAATTCTATGCATAAAACGTCATCATAATTTCTAGGAAAAAAGTTAAAGAAATGAGCTGCTGCGTGAACCTGGGCACTAGACCTCAGGCCAAAACGGGAGCCGGCTTTATTTTTAAGTTTATAACTTTGCCTTTTATAAAGTTAAAAATAAAGTTTAAAGAAAGAGATTTAATTAGGTCCAAGTCAAGGAAACCCAGGGTGACTTGCAGCAACATGCACCCATCTCCCACCTCTTCCGGCAGAGGAATGCTAAGCTCTGCGTCGGCCTGGCCAACGACTCTCGAGTGGAAGTAGCTGCTGCATGCCGCCAGCACCGACCGGTGGGCACGGAAGCGCTGGCCCTCCACCAGGACGGTGACGTCGCATAGCACGTCCTTCTGCCGCTGGTCGTTGAGGCCGAGCAACACGTTGGTGCTATGCACCGAAGACTCGTAGGCAAACACCGCGTTCTCACTCAGAGACATTCTGCGTAGCAAACGGTGTCGGGCGGTCCAGTGAAAGCATGCTTCTCGTCGTCATCAAAGCTGCAAAAACACATGAGAGACTTCACTTCAATAAAATCTTGTTAAAAATATGGCTTTTTAAGCTTCTGCATGGCAAAGGAAACAATACATAAAACTAATAGGCAACCGACGAAATGGGAAAAGATAGTTGCAAATGACATATCAGATAAAGGGCTAGTATCCAAAATCTATAAGGAATTCACCAAACTCCACACCCGAAAAAGAAACAATCCAGTGAAGAAATGGGCAGAAGATGTGAACAGACACTTCTCCAAAGAAGACATCCAGATGGCCAACAGACACATGAAACGATGCTCAGCGCCCCTCCTCATCAGGGAAATACAAATCAAAACCACACTGAGATACCACCTCGCGCCAGTCAGAGAGGCTAAAATGAACAAATCAGGAGACTAGATGCTGGCGAGGATGTGGAGAAATGGGCACCCTCCTACACTGTTGGTGGGAATGTAAACTGCTGCAGCCCCTCTGGAAAACAGTGTGGAGGTTCCTCAAAAAATTAACACTAGAACTCCCCTATGACCCAGCAATAGCACTGCTAAGAATTTACCCAAGGGATCCAGGAGTGCTGATGCATAGGGGAACATGGACCCCAATGTTCATAGCAGCACTCTCAACAATAGCCAAAACATGGAAAGAGCCTAAGTGTCCCTCAACGGACGAATGGATCAAGAAGATGTGGTTTATCTATACCATGGAATACTACATGGCAATGAGAAAGAATGAAGTCTGGCCATTTGTAGCAACGTGGATGGACCTTGAGGGTGTTATGCTGAGCGAAATAAGTCAGGCAGAGAAGGACAAATACCATATGTTTGCACGTATAGGAGGCTTAGAAGGAACCTAACTGAGGACTGTGAGGGAGAAGAAGGGGAAAAATAGTGAGGAGAGGGAGGGAGACAAACCATGAGAGACTCTTGAATGCTGAGAACAAACTGAGGACTGATGGGGGTGGGGGGGGATGGGAAGGGGGTGATGGGCATGGAGGAGGGCACTTGTGGGGATGAGTACTGGGTGTTATGTGGAAATCAAATTGACAATAAACATATTTTTAAACCTATTTTAAAACATAGGTTTAAAAATATGGCTTTTTTAATGGTTTTTTTTGAGGGGGGTGCGGGGGTCAGAGAGAGGGGGAGAGGGAATCCCAAGCAGATTCCACTCTGTAAGCACAGAGCCTGATGTGGAGCTCAAAATCACAAACCGTGAGATCATGGACCCGAGCCAAAATCAAGAGTCAGATGCTTAACCGACTGAGCCACCTAGACACCTCTAAAAATATTTTTTAATGACAGTGTCAAATATAAATTAGTATATTTATCACAAAAATAAGAAGGAAAACAAAAGCCTCTACAGAACCTAGATCTTATTCAATTTATTGCATTTAAAATAGGTTCTTCATGGCAGTTTTTAGTTAGTTTTTCTATCTAATTTGAGGAAAAAGCATTCTCAGGATGAGGAAGGGAAGAGCTCTTTGAACCAAGGATTTCATAGCTCTCTGAAAGTGAGAAATTTCACATTGAGAAAACACCTACAATGAGCAAAGAGATTGGGTCCAGGAAATTTCTGGTGGCGTCCCAATCCTGTTGTTTTATGATGTCAATGGGCGTGTGTGTGTGTAGTTCACAGAGGTCACCCTTTGGGATGGGACTGACAGGGGACCGGGCATGTGGCCTTCTAGCATTCTCCATGCTCTGGTCCGCAACATTTGACAGCTGGTAGGAGCCCTTGGTGCTTTAGAACAAGGGACACATGGTACATAAGGTAAAGTTCCTCCAACATAAAGAAGATACTCACTTGAGAAAAAGACTCACATTTGTCAAGCCAGATCTTAACAAGTCTTTTTATACAAGAAGTCCTACTTTATACTAAAAATGCAGGCAGTAAGTACATCTACTTCATTATTAAGAACATGGTTTACCATACTTAGAAACTCTTAGTTTTCAGAAAATGTTCAAACATAAGTTATCAAAAATATATATTTTTTAAAATACACACCAACATATAATAACCGCCCAACATTTTTTGATCATTTACACATTACAGGCAAAAAAGGATAGCCACAAACATACGGATGTCTACATATTTCAGTCATGTACTACTATTCGTATATACTACATGTTATAAAACACATGAGACTGAAAGTAAGAGACTGAAAGAGTTCTGGTATTTTCTTCCAGCCACCAACAGCCAGCAGTGAGCACCCCAAGGTGTGTGTGTGGACCCCACTATGGCGTGATCAGGCTGAGAAGTTCCTCACAGGTTATCATCCCTGTCATTCGCTTTTTGTTCTTCTGAAATAACTCACCACCTGAAACACAAAGGTCCTCGAAAGTTCAGTGACTGAATAAACATTATTGTTTCCAGATGTGCTATATTCTTCAAACAAAAACGAAAGGACAAATGAGAACTACCAAAGTTCAGGCACACCAGGCCCAGATCACAGGTGACTTCTGCCTCAGAGACAGGCTGCTTTGGTCATGAACACATGAAATGCATCTATCTTCTGTGTCTGTCTGTGAAGTGCTCAATATAGCTAAAATGCGAAGTTCCTCAGAAGTAGTCAATGAAAATGAAATGTCCCGTTATGTGGTTAAACTCTGCCCAAGGTTAAGGATCATAACCTATCATTTGCTAATTTGGCATACCACACAAAATGATGGCAACTTAAAATTATGTACTAGAACCAACTCGACTTTTGGATTGTGCCCATTTGAAAGAGTAGTAAATTCCCTTTACCAACTGGTCTTAATATTTCAGTTATCAACACAAAGAATTGATGTTACAAATAGCAAGGAGGAACTCTGTACCGTGTGTGTGTGTGTGTGTGTGTGTGTGTGTGTGTGTTACAGACCACTGTCCTCCACCTTCTCTGTACGCCTTCCCCGGCCAAGCTGGACTCAACAGTCTACCTCACCACGTGTGTCCTTGCACCCAAGTTCCAAACCTCTGTATTATTCCCTGGCATCTGCCTTGCAAACCCTTAAAACTAGACTCATCTAACTTTTACATCTGGCCATTCTGCCAAACACAGCACAGCCAGGCAAAACTGTAAAAACACGTGGGCCGGTGTCACTAAAAATTAATGGCATGCAATTTCTGGGTCTCAGAGTGGCTTATCCATTCTTCCGTGCGCCCCAATGTCCCATTGTCCACAACAGCCTCCACGTCACCGCTTTTCACTTAGTGTCTCTCCCAGCTGACAACTCTAACTGGGACGCAATCTCAGAAAGTATTACCTTCCCACCACCTCCCCAGGTTCCCTCTCCTGCTGGAAACACCCCTTTAAAGTCTGCTCTTGACCTCAGACCATCCTTGCCTCTCTGGAATCCAGTCCCTTCCCTTAACACCCTCTCGCACGTAGGTCCAAACTCTCTCTTTATGCTGGCTGTTTCCCCTTAGACTTTGTTCATAAATATGTTTAAGTCTCTTGAGAAACTGTCCTAGAAACAGTTAACAACTAACAGCAAATATTTGTTAAGCTCTTATTGTGCACCAGGCACTGGGCTGAGGCGCTGACACAGTTTACCTCAGCTGCTCCTCACCACAGCCCTACGACATGGATGCTCTTGTGTTGTCCCAACTGTGCCAGATGAGGAAACTTGAGGCTCGGGGAGAAGTATCTTGACCATGGTCAAAAGACCAGTCAGATAAAGAACGGGTATCCATGCCACGCACCTGACTATTCCATTATCTGTCTCCAGTTAGTATCTGCTGAACACACAGTACAGAAAGTCACTGTGGTCCTGTGGGGAGCCAGGAATTACTAAAAGGCTGTGCCTGGGAACGGGGAAATGGGCCTCCCAAAAGCCAGGAGCAAATGAACTGTACCTGAACTTCAAAAAGAGGACTCTGGACTCTAACACTGCAGCCTTGCAACCTAAAGGTTCTCTGGTTCCCAAGGAAACTAGGGCAAAACCAGATTCCATACCTTCACTCTAGAGCTGCCGTCAGCCCACACATGTGTTTCTGTGACCCTCACTCCTCACCTCCAATTCCACAAAGAACTTATTCTTGGCTTAACCCTCCTGTTTAGGCAGTGCGGGGTGACAGATCACTTCCCAAGTTCATAACCAGCTTACAGATTGGCTGGGAGGTGCAGATTTGGGTGCCATGTCAACCCCAAGCCCCACCAGCTGCAGCTAAAAGAAGTCAGAGAACCAGGTAGTACAATGGCCACTCAGGAGGACCCCTGTAAGAAGTGTCTCACTGGGGGGACTGAGCACATGCACGCCATGACTGATCTTGTTCCCACCAGAAACCTGGGACTCACCCTGGCATCTCCTTCGGCCCCTGTATCCAATCTCTTACCAAGACCTGGTACCGCTGAACACTTGAGACCCACTTCTCCTCATCTGTGCTGCCACAATTCTAGTCCAAGCCATCACTGGCTCTTGTCTAGACAAAAGCAGCTTTTGTAACAGCTTACAAACTCACACATGTACAAATACAGTTACATAAAAAGGAAAGTGAAAATAAAGTTTCATACATCAGTATTTTATCCTTACTAGTGCAAAGTATTCTAATTTCTATTCTGTTCTATGAAAAAGAAAAACTACAGTTGTGATCCACTCGATTTCAAGAACCACTAAGACCCATCTTCTCATGCAAGGAAAACACACCCAGTGCCTCACACAGAGTCTAGAATCATACACTGTCTGGGTTCAAATCCCAGCTCTGTCAGTTACTAGCTATGTGACCTCTGGGCAAGCTGCTCAACGTTGCTGGATCTTAGTTTCTTCACCCGTAAAACATGTACAGCCAGCAGCACCTCACTGGGTTGTCCTGAGGTTTACATGGGCAATGGGGGTAAAGGGTTTAGCACAGTGCCTGGCTCATAGCAAACAAAGAGTTAAGTATCAGCTGCTCTTAGTAATAATAACAAAATCATCATCCCCCTCAAGCTCCTCTAGGTCCCCTTCAATTTATACTCTCACATCAAAGTGACTTCTCCCTTGCCAAAACTCTACAATGTCTTCCAAATTTCTTGTGATCAGTTCTAACTCCTTAGCCTGTCCTCCAGACCGGCATTAACCCTATTAATGCAGCCTGATCTTAAGCCTTTGTCTCCCTCTTTTGCTGTTCTCCAGCCTCACCCTTCCTTCCAGCGTAGGACACCAAGCTCCGGGCAACCTCAGGGCCTCTGAACATGCTGTGCCCGCTCCTTGCACTTCTCCTACTCCTTAGCTGGCTAACTCCTCATCCTTTAGGTCTCAGCTTAAATGTCAAAACCTCAACTGACTTGTTTTCTACCATAATTCAAGTGCATAACATAACCGTACCTGACTCAGTGCAGGAACCTGCTTCTGAATGAATGACTTCATGTATTTACTATAAATCCCAAACCTAGATCATCTACATTTTCTTTCAAACACAGTGCAATCAGCTATACTAGTTAGTATATATGAAAGCAATGCCACTGAGCCAAGCGCTCAGAGAAAAGTCTTTGGATAGCTTTTCCAGAGGCAGGAGGAACAAAAGGAAGCCCCCCTCTGAGAGCTGGAAATGTGTCTGCAGGACAACTGGCCGAAGAAGAGCAAGGCTTGGCAACTATAAACACAGCCAATACAACTGACTTGTACGAACAGACACCATGACCTTGGCCTCATTAGTGTGGGGTACTAGACAAAGTTATTCTGAAAATCAATTTTCCTAATTCTGAAAACCATCTCAGTGGTCAGTAATCCATTTGCACCCAACAACATAATGACTAAACCAGGTAAGACAGGCACACATCTTTCTAACATCTGTCAGTGACCTAACATTTCTCAAACCTAAAAGGTAAGGCCCAACACTCCCTCAAGGAACCTTCCAGACGTAAAATTCTGTTAATTTATTAACACCATCTGTACATCTGAGTTTTTCTATATTCTTAGAAATATATGCTATTGTTATAATTCAAAATAAAAGTCTGCTGACCTAGCAACTTGCTGATTCATTCAGTAATGCTGATAAAGGATGAACAAGCATTTTAAAGCTTCCTGTACTTCGATTTGGAAATAACTTCTGCTCTCTGCTCAATACATACAATTTACATTTTAATTTGGTCACTACTGGATGTTTTTGCTTTCAAAACAAAAAAGATCATGGGCCAAGTACAATGCTTGCTGACAGAAATTCAGAAAGTAACTATAGGAGGATAAAGTTCCACACATACAAGAGCTGGAATTTTATTTCCTTCAAGTCTCACAGAAGTTTGTTGGGTTTTTTTTTTTATGTTCATTTTTGAGAGAGACAGAGAGAGAGAGAGAGCATGTGCGCGAGAGAGAGCTGGGGAGGAGCAGAGAGGGAGACACAGAATCCGAAGCTGGCTCCAGACTCTGGACTGTCAGCACAGAGCCCGACACGGAGCTCATACCCATGAGCTGTGAAATTATGACCTGAGCCGAAGCTAGCCACTTAACCAACTGAGCCACCCAGGTGCCCCAAACCTCGATGTTTTTTAATTATCAGTATAGAAGGGCACACAAAATAATCTCATGCCAAGGATTCACTTAAAAAGAGACTATTATCCAAATATTCTTGCTCTTCACCGAACAATGATGAATGTCATTTCTACAAGTGTATATCTGAGCTACTCAACAGATTCAGTGCCATCAAAATACAAATAAAAGACTGTCCCTATATGCAAGAGCAAAATCTACAGATGTTCAAAATGAAAATGATGCCTTGGGGCAAAAGAGATGACAATGATCAATATAATCAATTTACACAGGAATGTAAACATTCCTAATGGTATTTATTTGCAGTAAGTCTTCAAACAAAAAGAACTCTCTGGTCAATTCTCATTTAACATAATATTAAATAAATGAGAACAATTATTTCCAAAAGAGTTCTGTTATATCCAAAATAGACCTAACAGAACTGCCTGTGTGTGTGCGGCTGGGCGTAAGGGAATAGACATGTAACCCTGGACAGCCAATGTGGCGTAATGGGCCACTGAGTTGTCCCTTACATAAAGGCAATACTCTACCTGCAGCCTGGAATGATTCCTTAGCACGCCCTTCCCCTGAGCTAGTGGCCACCTGGCATTTCTACCTTTTCCTCCTTGCTGCTTCTGCCCACCACCCACTGTATCACCCCGTCAATTACCTTTGCCTCACTCAGTTCCAGGTTGGGGTCTTCAACGGCTCAGAAGACAGGCAAATTTCCCTTAGCATGCCCTCTTTCTTGGCTCTCTCCTAAGCTTTAAGCTTTCCTAAGCCAGCTTCTGTTAGAATTTACCCCAAGATACCAAGAGTTCAAGCGTCCTTCTGAAGGAGGTGCACCTTATCTTCTATTGTTCAGGTGGGTGCAGAGACCCAACGGTATCGTGTGTGTGCACCTTTAGTCCTTTGTCTTTCCTTTCAGGGCCTTTAATTTTATATACAATATTTTAATACCTCACCTGCCAGGAAGAGACAGGAAGAATAAATAACTCAGTGACCAAGATTTCCTATTTTCTTTAGCTTTTTACAGATCTTAAATACCATACATACTTGCTTAAACATATCTGATCATCACATTTTTTATTTTTTTAATGTTTATTTATTTTTGAGAGCGAGCGGGCACACATAGTGGGGGAGGGGCAGAGAGAGATGGGCACAGAGGATCTGTGCTGTCAGTGCACAGCCCGATGAGGGGCTCAAACTCATGAACCGTGAGATCATGACCTGAGCCAAAGTTGGACATTTAACCAACTGAGCCACTCAGGTGCCCCAATCACATTTTCTAAATCCATTTCTTTCAGCCTTATGAAAAAATCCTAAGTATGACTAGATAAGGTTCATGAATAAATATACTGGAAAAAAGAAAAAGCTGAAAATTTGAATTAAGTAGCAGAAGACCTTACAGAGGCACCAAAAACAAGTACACTGTTTTTTAAAGGACTTGCACAGTGATGTATGGGAAAATGACCTGGAAATCTATGTTAAAAGCATGTAACTGAAGATACCATAGCTTTTTTAAAAATGAGGTGTGGGGAATGGAGACGGTGAGCGAATCACTACAATTTTTGCAGTTCATGGTTCACTGTTTCCATACAGGTAAAGTTTGACTTTTTTACTTTTCCTGATATTAAAAATCAGGCATTTAATCATGGATATTTTATTTACTTGGTCTAATTCCTTATCTGAAAAAGGTAAAGTTAAAATTATACATAGAGGGGGGGCGCCTGGGTGGCTTAGTCGGTTAGGCGTCCGACTTTCGCTTAGGTCATGATCTCGCGGTTTGTGGGTTCGAGCCCCGCGTCGGGCTCCGTGCTGACTGCCAGCTCGGAGCCTGGAGCCTGTTTCGGTCTGTGACTCCCTCTCTCTCTGACCCTCCCCTGCTCATGCTGTCTCTCTCTCTGTCTCCTAGAAATAAATAAAAATATTAAAAAAAAAATTATACATAGAGGGGAGAAGTCTGAATGGTTAGAGAAGTTTGAAAAAGGTACTTACAGATTCACTGACTAAGAGGTCAGAAACCTCTTACTTCCCAAGTCAATAAATCCAACTTTGATAATTCTGGGTAATAAGTTTAAGATAACCTGGAAGAGAGGGGCACCTGGGTGGCCCTTTAAAGTCCTACTCTTGATTTTAGCCCAGGTCACGATCTCACTGTTGCTGGGATCTAGGATTAAGCCCCATGGATCCTACTTAACATTCTCTCTCTTCTTCTCTCTCTGCCCCTCCCCTGTTCAGGCTCATTCACTTTCTCAAAATAAATGACACATTTTTAAAAAATCTTTTAAAAAGATAGCTTGGAAGAGAATAAAGGAGGAAAAAAATAGAACACAGGAAACTCGAGCTCCAGAACCAAAACAAGAATAACGGATTCCATGATTATACCTTCTTACTGAAAAGAATTTAAGAAACAATGAAGTCTTTTATTTGCTTAACATATTTGGCAGCTACCTGATCCTTATTAGGATTGTTATAACTCACTTGAACTAGACCACATTATGAAAATATGAACTAGCAACCCAGAATTGGTCCATACTAATAAAGCTGATTTACTGAAAACATATATTTTATCATGCACTTGTCAGTCACTACTTTATATACCAACATCGAAGTACAATTTACATAGAACTGCACTAAAGTGTACAATTCAATGAGTTTTGACACTTGTATATGTGCATGAAGCCACCACTACAATCAGATATAGAAATTTTAATGAATAGAGAGAGAAATTTTATCACTCAAAACTCCACATGCCAGGGCGCCTGGGTGACTCAGTTGGCTAAGCGTCCAACTTTGGTTCAGGTGGTGATCTCACGGTTTGCGAGTTCTAGCCCAGCATCGGGTTCTCTGGTGTCAGCACAAAGCCCGCTTCAGATCCTCTGCCCGCCTTGCTCTCTGCCCCTCACACTCGTTCGCTCACTCTCTCTCTCAAAAATAAATAAAAATTAAAAAAAGAAATTCCACATGTGCCTTTAGGTCGCTCTTTCTCTATTCCCCCTGGCTCAGAGAAGTAACCAATGATTTGCTTTATGTCACTACAGATTAACATGCATTTTCTATGATTTGTACATAAATGGAATCATACATTATGTCCTCTGGTTTCCAGTTTCTTTCCTTCAGCTGAATGACAATCATATTGCATACATCAGATGTTTTTCTAGTGCCAAATAATATTCCATTGTATGGCTATATCACTGTTTATCCGTTTAACTATCTGGTGGATTCTCTCACAAAGATGGATATAACTTTCAGGCTGGGATTACTGTAATAAGGCTTCTGTGAACATCCATATGGACATAAATTTCATTTCTCTTGGGTGAATCAATACCTACAAAGTGGAAGAATTGAGTCATATGGTAGGTTTGTGTTTAACTTCTTAGAAATTGCTAAACAGTTTTCCAAAGCAATTGTATCATTTTATATTGCTACCAGCAGTGTATAACAATCCCAGTTGGTCCACATTCTCCGCAATTCTTGGTAATTCTGGTCTTTTTAATCTTAGCCATCCTGATAAATGTACAGGAACATCTCATTGTGGTTTTAATTTGCATTTCCTGATGGCTACTGAGGTTGAGCATCTTTTGATGTGCTTTATTGGCCATATGTATATCTTCTTTTGTGAAATATATGTTCAATATTTCTGTTCATACTGTTTTCTTCTTGTTATTGAGCTGTAAAAGCCTGTAGAATTTTGATTAGGACTACAGTGAACCCGTATACCAGTTTGGAGAGAACCAATATATAAATTGAGTTCTCTCATTTACGAACATGGAAGACTCCCCATTTACTTAAGTCTCCTTTCAGCACTGTTCTGATGTTTTTAATTTTTATTTTTCAGAGAGAGAGAGAGAAACAGAGAGAATATGAGTGGGGGAGGATGAGTGGGGGAGGAACAGAGAGAGAGAGGGAGACACAGAATCTGAACCAGGCTCCAGGCTCTGAGCTGTCAGCACAGAGCCCGGCACAGGGCCTGAACTTGTGAACCGCGAGATCACGACCTCAGCTGAAGTGGGACACCTAACCTACTGAGCCACCCAGGTGTCCTTGTTCTGTTTTTAGTAAAGAGGTCTTGCCTATCTTTTGCCAAGTGTATTCCTGTTTCATATTTCCTTATAGTTACTATAAATGAATTTGGTTGTTAAACTTCATTTTCTGGCTTTCTGCTGCTAGTATGTAAACACAAAAATTTTTAAACATTAACCTTGAATTCTGCAATCTTCCTTAAGTCACTTATTAGCTCTTATAGTTGCTTTGTAGATTCCTTAAGATTTTCTACATACATAATCATGTCATCTTCGGACAGAGACAGTTTTACTTTTTTCTCATCTTTATAATTACTTATTTTACTTCCCTTACTGCAATGACTGAATAAGGCCAGTGGTGGGAGCTGGCATCCTAGCTCATTCCCTTATAAGGTGAGTTTTTGAGGTAATATTTTACCGTTAAATATTGTCTTAACGGTAGGTTTTCTAAGATGAGCAACTGACGGACAAAAACGGAGGTGCAGTAGTAACTACCCCAGTTAACTCAAGGCTCTACAAGAAACTAAGAGAGGAAAATTCCCCAAAATTCCCCCAGAGATTGAAATTCCCAAACTCACTCAGCCTCCTTCAAGGGAAGCCCTCATTCCTGCACCACTTTTGAAGTATTCACTCAGGAGATCCTGATATCCCCATATCAGGGGCTGGAGATAAGCGGGGCAGAGAGCAGCTACCAGAGAGCACACCTAAGACTGAAAGACTGTCAGAACCGCACAAACACCGCACGCGGCTACTCTCGGGACCACCAGGGCGGACAGCACAGAATAGTGTTCATAACTTGACAGCAACCCGGCCAGCTGAGCAAGTGACTTTACATCTCTGACATGTCCTTTGTTTTCTGGGTAAAGTAGGGACAAGAAGAGTACTCTCTGTTGGGAGGATCAAACGAAATTATACATATAATAATAGCATTTTTAATTATATACATATTATAATTATAATAAATAGTATTATACTGTTTTTAGAACAGTGCCTGACACGTAATGAGTGCTCAATGATTGTTAGTGTCGTTCGAATTTGATGCCAGCACTGTTGTTTGAGTGGCACAAGGCGACACCGAAACTCTCATACGGCGTACGAGAGCACACTCCTGAGCTTTCCAGTGCCCAATACCGACACGGGTATGATAAGAAGGACGCCGTTTACTGGTTTTCAACTTTCAGAACAAATAACAGAAGACTTACTTACAGTTATAAAACGAAATGCTGACATTACTAATCTTGACAAAATGAAAGTAAAATTGACAGGCTGGGAGATGGAATCAGAGAGAAGTGAAAGGAAAGTTAGTATTTCCATGCGACTTAGAACGTTGAGTCAAAAGATACTTCAAAAAAATAAAAGTTCCTTAGCAAGACCAAATTAAAACCAATGTTGGGGTTGTAGAGACGACCAAGAGCGGAAATAAAGTAACATTATAAACATAAGTGGGATGACGGTGGAAGCAACAAAATCATCATCCACGGTAAAAGGAAGTCAATAGATATGGTCTTAGGTTCGTAAACTCACGTAGAGCCATCCTAGAGATACAGAGGTAACCAAAAATAAATAAATAAACTGCAGAAATGAGTAAAGATGATTATCTATGAAGCAAAATTAGAGGCAGAATGATGTGCAACAGATGGGGTTGCTTCATGATAAATCTTTCCGTATTTTTAAACGAAAAACATGTACTACTTTGACTAAAAACATAAACGTAAGAGATATTTATCAAACTTACTTAAGTATAAACTGTTGATAACGTGTCATGAGTCTTAAACAGTTTGAAGGTTCTCCAAATAGAAAAGAAATTTGATAAAGAGAAAAATCAACATCTTACATTATGTTGACAAAACTAGGAGACGGGGAGGGCAAAGAAACATAGTTAAGATTTTGTTCATTCCTAATAGGACACTGGGAACAATGCTGGACATACTGTTTTTATATTGACAGCGATACCAATCCAAATAGATTCTTTAAAAAAGTGAGGATATCTTCTAAAGAAACAAGCTAGTGAACTGCCAAACCACTAGGGGACTGACTGGTTCTCTACCTTACAAAATCTGATGAAATCACATTAAATTGTATTTAACCAAGAAAACCACTCTTATAATAAAATTTTGCATTTGCTTTTGGTAAAATTGATTAATTAAACCATGAGTTGATGCTTTCAGAAGACCAGTAAAATTGACAAACTTCTGCAAAGTCTCACCAAGAAAATAAATAAATATGCAGCATTCCCATTCTCACGCAAAACAATACTGTAATGGCTCTTCTCCCCATTCCCTTCCATCTACAATGAAATTCTCTGCTCCCCTTTATAACAGAACTCCCAAGATGAGTCATTTATAGCCACACCATCTTCACTTCCCTCTCTTCCCAGCTTCACTTGAGCCCACAAAACCAGGCCTTTCCCCCTCCACTCCATGGAAGCCACTTGTGAGGATCGATGACCTCCACACTGCTAAGTGCAAATTTTCAGTCTTCTTAGACGGCATCTCATCAACATTCAACAGGTTGACCATTCTCTCCCTGAAACTCTTCACTTGGTTTTCAGGATACCACAATCCTTCCTGATTTCCCTCCTCACTGGCAGCCACTCGTCAATTTTCTTTGGTGGATCAACCTCCTCTTTCAAATCTCTAAATGCTGGACAGCCCAGGACTTCGTTCTCCTCTCTCTCCTCTTCTTTGTACACATTTCCTGGGCAAACTCGTGTAGACCAAAGCAAGGATACGACCACTCATGGACTTACTGTACACTCTCATAATTAACTTGGTCTAATTCAGACAGCTCTCTTGAGCTTCATATTCATGTACCCAACTGCATGCTCAAATTACTACTTGTATATCTAACAGGCATCTCACATTTAACATGTCCAGAAGAAACCCTGGTTCCCCCACCTCTATATATACCAAATATATATATATATATACCAACTCTATAATATACCAAAATATTAACAATGGTTACATCTAGGTAATTTTTGTTTGTTTCTGCATCCAAATTCTTAACCATAAATACATTTTATTTTATAATCAGAAAAATGTTAAAACAGACAATTATAAACAAAACAATGTGCTTTCATTAAAAATGTAGTTGACATTTATTGCAATTGTCTTGAAGGCTCCCAAGGAGTCAATTTCAAAGAATGTTAATTACTTTTTCCCTTTATAGTATCAGTGTTACTGGTTTGTCACTATGTGTCAAATTTATGGGCAACTCTAAAACACAGTAACCTCCACTGATATCTTCATTGTAATCATGAAAGAAGAAATGAAACTGTATAGGACTCTAAAAATGATGATTTAATGGGGAAAAAGAGAACTCTATTACAGGAAAATAAGGGAGAAGGATGCATCTGTTTGACCTAAGTAGGTAGCTCCCAACCTATTTCATCTCACAAAGCCTTTTAAAAAGGATAAAGAGCTGAACAAACACAGAGAATTCTGAAATGCAAAAGAAAATCCAGTTTAGGTTATTTTAGGAACTACCAGCAGGATAATACTGGAAAGAAGAACAGCACTGGGATACAGTTAGCTTTGCCAGTATTACCAAGTATGTGATCTTCTGAGAGGTACTGGACTTCATGCTTCAAGATTCCCACAAGAAAAACAACAACATTTACTCTAAGGACCTAATGGTTTGGTGCATTTAATAGCACAGTGTTTACAAGACCACTAATATTTTATCACTGTTATTGTCATTATTATACAGGTGACCAAAAGAAAACTGTATTTTAAAAGGTTCTACAAACCCAAGGATTAAGTTAGAAAATGTAGAGACTCTGAAACCTTTAAGAATAAAAATCTAGTAAGCCTAAGATCTCAGCAAGGTAAGAGGCGCCTGCATGGCTCAGTGAGTTAATCGTCCAACTCTTTATTTTAAGCTCAGGTCATGATCTCACGGTTCATGAGTTCAAGCCGCACGTAGGGCTCTGCACTGACAGTGTGGAGCCTACTTGGGATTCTCTCTCTCCCTCTCTCTCTCTGACTCTCCCTTGCTCCCTCTCTCAAAATAAATAAGCATTAGAAAACATTAAAACTGGACAAGTTTGCCCAAGATAATTGCTGATTTCACAGAACTAAAGAATTTCTAATTAAAGGAGCATGTCCATCCAGTATGACCCACTTTCCCAGTTCTGTTACAGGTGTGGAAACTGAAACCCTGTGAAGGTCAGTAACTTAAAGGTTGAAGACGTCCTCTGCCCCCAGATCCAAATAATACATTTCAATTCACATGTGTGATCCTAAGTGGCATGTGTACACAGGTTTTCTTGGGGGGCAGGTGGAAGTGAAGAGGGATAGAAGAACAAGGAACAGAGGGAAATGCCTCAAATATCCTATGTGAGATGTGAACAATGTCAAAGTAAAAGGGAATTCAAGGTATGGCAAACTTTATTACTCAACATTTGGTTAATTAATTTGATTAAAACTTCTTGGATTATATAAACAATCTCATGTCATTAAAAGGGATCTGACATTGGGGCGCCCGGTGGCTTAGTCGGTTAAGCGTCCAACTTCGGCTCAGGTCATGATCTCACGGTTCTGGGTTCAAGCCCCATGTCAGGTTCTGTGCTGACAGCCAGCTCAGAGCCTGAAGCCTGCTTCAGATTCTTCATCTGCCTCTCTCTCTGACCCTCCCCTGCTCATGCTGTGTGTGTGTCTCTCTCAGAAATAAATAAAACATTAAAAAAATAATAATAAATAAATAAAAGGGATCTGACATTAAACTATGCTGAACTTAAGTCAAAGTCTGTAGTTATACTCAACTATGTATGGGAAATTCAAGGACAGAATGCTAGGGGATATTTCACTACAAATTATTTTCAATACAAAGTATTAAGTGTCCATGTCCTACATTTAAATGAAGTATTATAGATTCTTCATACGTCATTTTGTTTTCAAACTATAAAAAGTATAACCAAGATCCAAATTATTTATTTCTGATTGCCTAGAGAAAGTTAAAGTCCTAGTACTAGATCAAGGTCAGAATGACTCTGTAGGTCTAAGCGTCAACACATATAGTATGCAAAGTAACTGGAGGGAACAAAAAGACAAATAACCAAAAAAGTGCCTTCAAATTCCCAACCCTTCCTTAAATATCATTTTGCTCCAACTCATAATAAATCTGAGAGGAAAAAAAAAGAAAAAGAAAAAAAGGATTAAGAGTAAAAACTTTAAGGTATACCTTTAAATAAGGAAGCAATTATATAGCAGCAATTAGAATATTGCCTAAATCACAGATCTGAAATTTGTTTAAGTAGAAGTATTAAAATGAAATGCTTTATTTAAAAATAACCTAATCCACTAATCCCTGATAGCCACCCTAGTGCCACAGCATCTTAATACACATAGGTAAAACTAAAACGTCTAAATCCCTTTCTTGTTATTTATTAAGTTAAATCCCTTTCTTGTTATTTATTAAGTTAACTTGGAAGTCAACATTACCATCTCTAAATGAGGATTTCCAAGCTATGGGCTTTCCACCTAAGCCCACATAGTTACTTTCTCAAATGTATTATTACAAGATTTTGTCAAAAAAAAAAAAAAGCTAAAACTTTTCATAGTGCAAATATTATTTAAGGAACACAGAGTAGATAAATACCATTACTTTTTACCTGAGACAAAAATTATTTTGGCAGTATAGTCTTTCTAAACTCTTTTTTTAAATTTTTGTAATGTTATTTTTGAGACAAAAACCATGCACAGGCCCATGCCACAAGTGGGGGGGGCGGGCAGAGAAAAAGAAAGAGGGAGACACAGAAACTAAAGCAGGCTGCAGGCTCTGAGCTGTCAGCACAGAGCCAAAAAGGGGCTCAAACTCCCTGAGCCAGGAGATCATGACCTGAGCTGCAATCGGGCCCTTAACCAACTGAGCTACCCAGAGGCCTCGGTCTTTCTAAATTCTATCAAAAAAAAGTAACACCATTTTGAAAACCCACCCTAAACATCTATCACAGCCTCCTAGTTATTATCAAATAGGAAAAATTATTAGTATTTAACTGCTATTTTGTGAATTTACAAAACTGTTTATGTGCTGATATTATTTGTTTGCCTTTCACATAGCATACACAGCACCAAAACCTGGGATTGAAAAAAAGGAACAAGAATGACAAGAATAAAAATCCTTTAACACATCAAAGTGCTCTCCAAAGTCTGGGAGGCTAAAAGAACACTTGCTGTAGAAACTTAAAGTGGCATTATTCTCGAAGTCCAAAAGACCACTTTTTCTCCTGGTAGGGGAATGCGTGCGTAGAGAGGATGCGATGCTCCTGTCTGAATTATCTGTAATTTAAGAGTTTGGGTTCCACTTAATCCTGCCCACCCAAGCTGGTGAATCAACCATTCCATTCAAGCCAGGCTCGCTTCCCACTCAGGAGAGCCACAGATATTATGGGTGGCCATGCCCTGGAGATTAAGAGAGGGATTCTCTTGGTATAGATACAATCAGGAGCTACAAAATATAAGAGATGGCAGAGAACTTTAGAACCATTTAGAATACTGAAAGAAACATGTTCCTTCCAAAGGTCATTTTTTTGGCAAAATGGGTATTTTCAATTTTTTAATATTTTTAAATAAAATATTTATTTAATCTGGCTGTAGAAGTAAGACCTGATCATGGTAGGAAATATAAGCTAAAGGGGAAAAAAGTCACCTAAAATTCCAAATCCAAAAAACCCCCCATATTTTCATTTTCTAGTCAGAAGGATGTGTCTCAGGGTGCCTGGGTACCTCAGTCATTAAGCGTCTGACTTCAGCTCAGGTCATGATCTCACAGTTCATGGGATCGAATCCCACATCAGGCTCTGTGCTGACAGCTCAGAGCCAGAAGCCTGCTTCAGATTCTGTGTCTTCCTCTCTCTCTGCCCCTCCCCACCTCAAGCTCTGTCTCTCTCTGTCCAAAAAATAAAAATAAACACTTAAAAAAAAAAGGACGTGTCTCTATATAGTGGTGTAAGCAGTAGGCTAGGATGATACTGTTGACCCCCCAACACCATTCACCCCCTGCTTTTCTAACCAAACTTTGACTGTGCTCACACCTTCTCTCTGGGGCCATGTGTTTCTGGGGAAGCAGATCACCATCCCAAATGAAGATGAATGAAGATCCATTTAAGTTAATCACAATGGTCTCATTTTCCTTGACACTGACTCACTTATGTAGGGGCTCACGCCAAATGTTGGCCCATGAACAGAGAGGAGAGGGTCAAGACGGCATCTATTTATGGAGCTTTTGGGAAAGGTTTTACTTAATAAGACACATCCTAGGGAAGAAAAAAAAAATTAGTCCTCTCCCAAGGAACTTAGTCACTGACTCATGACACGTGAACTTGTAGCAGCCATCTTGCAACCGTAAGAGGAACTAGCTAAGAACAAAGGGAAGACAGATCCAACCTTTTCCCACTGACCTTATTTTTAATACATACATGCACAAACCCACACCCTTCCCGACCCAACTTCCCCCTAATAAAACCCCTCTTCTCTCCCCTTCTCCAATGCTAAGCTTCTCAAAAGAGATGTCAAAACAAGCTGTTTCCTCTGCTCGCCTAGGCATTCATCAATGACATTCCTAAGGTTTTCCTGATTTCTTAAACCTTAGGTTTCTCACATTCTATGGTTCCAAGGCACATACTGCATGTTGCTATTACAGCAATTAATACATGCTGTAGTAATGGCTTGTTTCTCTATTAGACAGTAACTTCTGAAACACTCTGTACTGCCAATGTCTACAGAAGTTCCTGGCATATGAAGGCATAAATATTTGCTTCATAAATCAAATGTAAACCCAAAACCTAACACAAAGGCATACCACAAATGTTTAAATGAATTTACCAACCCTACTATCTACATACACCAAAAGTCAAATATGTGTTTGTGTTTAAGTTTGGGGAGAGGAGCAGCATGCACAAGAAGATAGAGACCCAAGTACCTTGAAACTCAAAAACACAATTATTCTTTACTCTCCAGAGATCAGATAGCTGCTCAACATTAACTCAGTGGAGGGGCAGGGCAAGGGCCTGGGAAGCAAGGGCAGGGAAGCTAGCCTCAGAGTCCCTCTGCCACTGGTGAGCACTGCTACCACCTGCTCCCAAGAGGAAAAGGTGGCCTGGCCCTCCTGGGGTGGGGAACAGATAACAAACCAGGCCAATGACGACAGGCCGGCCAGGAGAGGCAAAACACATTTTTTAGAAACCCAAAGAACTATATCCAGAGTTTGAACAGTACTTATGATACTCCTTCACCACAAAGGGACAATGAGGTAGGCCAAGGTGTAGGCAGGCCAAGGTACAGGAGCTAGAGACGCATCCCCATCCATGGTCTCCTTTGATTTCTCCAGATAACAACTGGGAACGAAGGCAGGTGACACTATTCAGCTGGGCAAAATGCTCTTCTACTTCAAAGGTCTTTGACTAATGTGACAAAAATGATTAAAAGAGCCGATGGGTTTTTTTTTTTTTTCTTCTCCTTCTAATTATGTGATAAATCCTATCTAGAGGAGAATCCTGAGCCACGATGGGAATAAAATAGAGTAAATAAGAAAACGTTACATTCCTTGAAAATGAAAAGTGTCTTGGGCCAAGATTTGATAACCACCTCACATGTTTAAAACATTATATCTAAGTGCAAAATACACACTAATGAAATAACTGATCTTACTAAAATTACTGATCTTACTTACTCCAAAATGACAACCTAATAATTATAACCTCATAAATTTATTCAAAGACTAATAAATCTTTTATAGACATATTTTATAACAAACTCTCGGATGGATAGTTTTCTTCACTGATTTAGCTGACTTCCAAAAGACGGTGGCATACTTTAAGGGAGGAATAAGGCTTTAGGGATATGAAGATATCAGTAAATAGGAAGCTGAGTGGGTGCCTATCTTCATTTCTTCAGCAGGACCCTAAGAGTTGACATCCTTAAGCCAAAATCACTTCCCCTTGGAATCCTGGAGGCAGACAAGTCAGTAAAAGATCAACAGAAAAAAAGGTAGGAAAGACGGACAAGACAGTTTCCTCACCACACTATTTAGTCCATAACCATGCAGAGGTAGGGTACTGTCAATGTCTGGGCTACAAAGGAATTGAAAACTGACTGCACTCTATAAAAACACTTTGTAGTGTGATTCCCCTTTAATGGGGAATGGGGAAATGGAGTACAACTGTCCACTATGACTCTGAGCCAATTTAAGGAGAGAAAAAAAGTAGAAATGACTTTATCAGATAGAAGCTGGGCATAATAACTTTATTACAAAAATATACTTTTGAATGTGTTTCCTAAGGCAGTAAGAAAATGATTTCAACTTATTTTTAAAAGAACATGACTTACACACTGCTTCAGCTGCATCAAAGTAACATTTTCTAAATGGTGCCAGTATTGAGAAAGGAGCCAGCAGTCTGCCAACTTCACAGCATGCACGCTGTGCTCCTACAACTGTCATTAACAACCAAGGTCCTGGCAACTACTACTTCTTCCTCATGTTTGCATTGGGGCAATCTTTATTATCCTATTACTATTCTCTAAACTGTTCCTGATCCTAAAAACAACAAAGGATCTGTTCTAGAGAAGTCAGGATATTAAAGGAAAGTATTAGACATATTAACAATCTAACATCTAGACAATCCAAATTATATTTTTAAAAAAAAAAAAAAAAAAAAAGTAAAGGTAAAAAAAAAAAAAAAAAAAAAAAAAAAAGAAAGTCACAAGACAAATGCTCTTTCTATCTCAGGAGATACACTAAAAGAATGACTTAAATCCACCTGTTTCCTCAATACTCATACCAATTATGAAAACAAAACATGGAATTTTAAATGATCAACAGTTTCAACTTGGTACACATTTAAGGTGACTTAAGAAGAGATACAGCATGTAATGTTCTCTCCTTCACTCTTTTAAAAAATCCCCAAGTCTGAAGACCACAGAACTAAAATGAATCCACACTATACCCACCAATGCAGCAACCAAAAGTTGGTAAGACAAACACAGCCAAGGTACATTCAATGTTCCATGGGAGATAAAACAGAAGATATGTATCTTCATCATCAAAAAATTCCCACTGTGGGGAGCCTGGCTGGCTCAGTCAGAAGAGCAGGCAACTCTTAATTTTGGGGTCATGAGCTTAAGCCCCACACTGGGCGCAGAGATTACATAAATATATACGTAAATAAAAAAAGAAACTCACACTCTAGCCCAAAGGATGGTCAGAATGTTTGACACAACCTTTCTGAATGACCTACAGGTGCAAGAAGCCATATGACAAACATATCCACTGTTTATTGTGGCTATTTTTTCTATCTTGAAGTATGCTGACATGTCATCTAAAGAAAATGCAACACTTAGAAGTAATTGGTAGGTATATTTACATCCCAAGTGCTCCCAACAAACTGCCTGGGAATGAGGACTAAGAAAGGAGTCTGTCCTGATGTTACTACGCAAGGGGAGAGTGGGCAAGCCACAATGTCTTAAACTCTCACATACGGAATAGGCTGGATGCAGAAGAGAAAATATTTCTATTTCTTCAAAAGCCAATTCCAATTAACTGATAATGACCACCTCTGGGGCGTTTGCTGAGATGGTTAGATCCTTTTAGTAAAAAGGCAGATCCTGTGTTCCTTGCTCTCAGAAGTTGGGTGTTTGAGTTGCTAAAACTGACTTCCCATCAGAATGTTCACTGGAGCTGTTTTTCCAGCAGCAGCAACCTGACGCACATCCACATGCCTTCCTCAGTCTCGTTTGTGATCCGGGCCTGCAATTCAGTTCAAAGAAGGCTGCATAGTGTGGCTGCGTAACGGAGTACTTCCCTGATTTTGAACAGATAATAATACCTACCATGTGTATTAATGTTTAAGACAGCCAATACTGTTCTAACCACTTAACACATATCAATGCTTTTAATTTCCAAATAGTCTCTATCATATACATTCTACCATTATCATCCCCATTTTACAGATGAGAAAAGGAGGCACAACTAGGTGAAGTAACTTGCCCAAGGGTTTAACACGGGTAAGTAATAAAGCCAGAACCTGTTCACAGGCAGTCTGGCTCCAGATCTCCCACTTTTAACCACTTTGCTTACTGCTTCTCTGTCAATTGCACACTGACCAAATCCACAACTTCAGTCCTGTTAAACTACACACTGAGTGAGCCAGAAGTCCAGGTTTCACGGTGGTGTAAGTCTATGATTTATCCACAGTCCTGAAATATTTACACTCTCCAGAGGAGCCTGGATTCTGGCAAACAGTTCTTAATTTACCCATACCCGGGGGCTTTCTTAGATTATTGGGCAAATTTTTTTTAAACCAAAAGCTTCATAAATCTATCCCACCACATAAAATACACACTCCAGTTAGCAGAACCCTCAGGAAATGCGAGCTTTAGGGTTAAAGCAATGCTCCCATTAACAGAACATTTGTCAGAAAATCTGCACTGTGAAGGGAATTTTTGACAACTGGTCATTTTAAAGGGCTTTGCCATCATTATTCTAAACATCATTTCTTACAATACAGGAGTACAAAAGGCATATGGCCAATGGGATTTAACTGAATGGTAAATAATAACCATCCCTCAAGCATGCCTGGAAGTTGATTTTCTGAATACATACATTCTCCTGGGGGGCGGGGGAGGGATCCCATTTCCCAAGTGATTTGCTGAATACATAGTCTTATTAATCCTTACTAAAGGAGATGTAAACTTGGCTCAAAAAAAATGACTTCAGGGAACCTGGTTGGCTCAGTTAAGCATCAGACTTCACCTCACATCACAATCTCACAGTTCATGAGTTGGAGCCTCCCATCAGGCTCTGTGCTGATAGCTTGGAGCCTGTAGTCGGCTTTGGATTCTGTGCCTCCCTCTCTCTCTCTACGCCTTCTCAGCTCCCTCCCTCCCTCTTTGTCTCTCTCTCTCTCTCTCTCTCAAAAATAAACAAACATTTTTTAAAAAATGACTTCAAGGAGTAACAGTAAAAGGTAACTTTTAAAAGAATTTGTTATATACAAATTACACTCCAACGTGCGGATTATCTTCAGGGGCTCCCATTGCACACTTTTTCATATTATTACACTTCAGATCACACACGTTAAACAAACCAACCACTTGGCTGTTCTCCAAATTCAAAATGCATGGTATCACATGTAATGGGCAACTCTGTATCTTCTCTATTTCCGTTCCTGATATCAACAACATGATAAGAAATTTATATTCAGGCTTCTAAAATTTAAAATACAGCATAGGGGCACCTGGGTGGCTCAGTTGTTTATACGTCTGACTTCCGCTCAGGTTGCAGTTTGCAAGTTTGAGCCCCACACCAGACTCTCTGCTGTTAGCACCTAGCCCACTTGGGATTCTCTATTTCCCTTTCTCTCTCTGCCCCTTCCCTGCTCTTTCTCTCAAAAATAAAATAATAATAAAGTACAGTATAAAAATAAAACTACATATATAATAAATATTAAATGAACATTGAGAAATTTTGAAAGAATGGTAGCTCTTAAGAGGAAATCTGAAGTTTAAAAAAAAATATTCTAGTTGCTGAAAGAATGTTACTAGAAGTGGTTAAAAATTCTTTGTTTCCCAAAAGAGTAGCATGCACCCACATTATATAACATGCATGTACTACTGTTAATCTGTACCTTGAAGCTTTCTTACTTTATTATTTTTTTAATGTTTTATTTATTTCTGAGAGAGAGAGAGACAGGGTGAGCAGGGGAGGGTCAGAGGGAGAGGGAGACACAGAATCTGAAAGAGGCTCCAGGCTCTGAGTTGGCTGTCAGCACAGAGTGCGATGGGGGGGACCTCAAACCCACGAACCACGAAATCATAACCTGAGCCCAAGTCGGACGGTTAACCGACTGAGCCACCCAAGCGCCCCATACAAGAAAGTAACATTTTGAAAATCAGTCTTAATATTTTCTTCCAAATGAATCATCTTACACCCCACCTTTGAGACCCTAATACCTAAAAAAATTCATGATTTCTCATCTCCTATAGTCCCAAACGTAGAGCAACAAAATTAACCATTTTTCTATTTATAAATTGTTTTAAGTGAATTATCATCATTAAGAATTAGTCATTCTTTGGACCAATCCTCTACCCCCTCCACAAAGTTTGTTAACAATAGGGGCTGGCTGGTAAGATTGGGTCATTTTTTAAAAAATATTTTTATTGGGGCGCCTGGGTGGCTTAGTCGGTTAAGCGTCCGACTTTCGCTCAGGTCATGTACTCGCGGTTCGTGGGTTCGAGCCCCGCGTCGGGCTCTGTACTGACTGCCAGCTCAGAGCCTGGAGCCTGTTTCAGTCTGTGACTCCCTCTCTCTCTGACCCTCCCCTGCTCACGCTGTCTCTCTCTCTCCTAGAAATAAATAAAACATTAAAAAAAATAATAATAAAAAAAATATTTTTCTTTATTTCTAGAGGGGAGAGAGAGAGAGACAGCAGAAACTACCAGTGTATGCGGGCAAAGCCAAGGGCCAGTGAAAACTGAGAGGAAGTCACCTTGTGTGTCCTCGTAAAGAAGTTTTTACGAAGAACAAATTATGCTCACCTTCTGAAACCCAGAAACCACAGAACAACGAAGCCGCAAGAGGGAAACAAAAAAAAAAAAAACAAAGGTAGTCCATATTTTTATTACAATCTTGTTATTAGGTTACTCCTAGCTGTCAACTTCTCCCCGTTTTAGCTCTCTCCAGCACGAATCTAGTCTCAGGCAGTAGGTCATGAGGCCCGCCGCTCGGCGCCTAAACACAACCTCAGCACCACTTGGCCACTTCCTCAGACGCTCTTGCACTTCACCCGCTGGCTACCTGTACCGAAACAGACAACCCGGGCTGGGTCCCCTTCAGCCCTCTAAAGCAACCCCTCTTGAGTGCTCCTTGGCCTTTTATGGTGGAGACATGTGATGAGAGTATCTGCACCAGCTGTTCTTAATTACCTCTCAGGCTGGAGGGAATGACTCAGCAACCCAACTTTTTTAAGAAGTCATCATACCTTGTTACCCGACCAACATAGTGAACAATGGTAAACCACTAGACGCAGCCATGTTAAACAACAGGAATATACGAGGCCGTGCAGTCACCAAACCAAAGCCATCCCACTCAAGCTGACTCACCACGAGTCCTTTTCCCCCCAAGGCTCCTTCAGCCAAAGGCAGAAGTGGCAAGTGCCTTCAAGCCCAACCCAGCCCAGCCCTTGCACCACGACCCAACACCAGGAAGAAGCGAGCTTACCTCTTCCCATTTCTCTGCTTGACCATGTGAAGCGCTCAAGGGCTCGGTCACCAACACATCCCTTATCTTTCTGAACTGCTTTAAATGCACAGCCTCCACATGCACGGAATGTTAAAACAGATGAACAAAGACCCGGCACCGGCATCCTCCACAGGTAACAGTCCCAACACCGAAACATTTCTCCAAATAGATACGCATCCCTGCAAAACAGCCTTTGTTCCTTCACGCGCCACAGAGCAGCCTGTTTTTCCCACGCACGCCTTTCACAGTTACTACTACACGATACCCTGGGCAGCCCAAGCTGAACGCCGAAGGCTCGCTGCACAAAGGCATTCCTCGCAGTGCCCCTCGGTGACACAGAACCGCCGCGCGACAAGGAGAAAGCAATCGGCAACCAGCACAAAAGCCGGCGTCTCTAGACTCCGCACCCACCCTCGCCGCGGCGTGGGAGTCTTAATTACGCCGCGTGGGCAAAACTCCAACAAAGGCAGCTCCGGGATGTCCGGTCCTCCACGCCAATCTTGGCCAAACCCAGCCCCGCAAGCGGGCTAGTTCTGCTCCAGCCACGACCTCGGCCATTCTAAACGACACTCCACGCGCGACAGACCCCCGGGCCGGGCGGACCCGAGGCAGGCGGCTCTCGGGCCGCGGCGGCTGCGCAGGGCGGTGGGAGCCGGCGGGAGGGCAATCCGGAGCGGCGGCCGGCGGCGCGCGCGGTGCTGATGTGTCACAGCCCGGGCGGGCCGCGGCTCCGAGGGCAGGGCTGGGACCCGGGAGCCGGGGAGGCGGGGACGGAGGAGGGGGCGCCCCGGGGCCCCGCGCCCGCCCGCACTTCCCCGCCCCCCGCCCGCGGGGTAAAGTGCAGCCGGGGCCCGTAAACAACAGCGCCGGCCGCGCGCTCGGAGCGCGGGGCGCAGGCAGGCAGGTCGCCCCTTCCGGCGGACGAGGCCACTTCCAGGAACACGGGCCGCCGCCGCCCGGGTCCCCCTCCCCGCCTCCCCGGACCTGCCCGCGGGCGGCCCCGACCGCGCGCCGCCGCGCCGACCCTCCCGGGAAGGGCGCGCGGGACCCCGAGCCACTCACCAGAGCCGAGGCGCCGCGCGGCCCGACTGACTGCAGCGAGCGAGCCCGGCGGGCGGCGCGGGCAGCGGTCAGGTGACTCATTCCCTCCCCGCGGCCGGCCGCCCCCTTCCCTCCGCGGCCTTCCCCTCCCCTCCCCGTTCACCCCTCCCCTCAGCCGCCGCGGCGGCCGCCGCCACTTCCCAAGGCCTAGACCCCTCCCGTCCCCCCGAGGCCCCGCCCACCCCGCGCCGCTAAGCCCCGCCCCCGCCGGAGACCCCGCCCCCCACTCGAGGCCCGGCCCCGCAGCCCGCGAGGCCTCAGTCGGCGCGCTGGGGCCCGCGGGGCTCCCAGCGGCTGTAGCCGCTGTCGTGGCTCCACCCGCCCGGGGCCCACGCGAGAGGTCGGGCAGAAAGGAAGAGGCTGACGGCCTCCTGGCCCCAAGTGTTGCCAGGACGCTCGGGATCGAGCGAAACGGCCGCGACCCCGGAGTCCCGCGGACAGCAGGCGGTCCCTCCCCGGGCCCCTCCTCTGCGGTCCCTTAGGGGCGCCTTCGGCTGGGCGTCCGGGTGCCGAAAGCAGTGTTTGAGCTTGCTGATAGGACGTATCGAGTGCGTCCAGGATTTTGTGGAAAGCATCTGGCAGCCCTAGTTCTTCTGTCTGACAAAGAAAACAAGGGCGTTCGGCTAACAGGTGTTCCCTCCAGGCTGCGGCTGCCAGGGGACTGGGAGCCAGGTTCAGCGCCCCGCGGAGTCGGCCGGCTCAGCTCTAGCCCGCCAGGGTCGGGCTTTCCTCCTCCGATGCTTATCTGGTGTTCATCCAATTGTCAGTTTTAAAATGACGTTCCCCGGCCAGTTAGCACCTCCGGAGTGCAAAGCACTGTCTGTGCGAAAAGATGTACACGTGTCAAAGCCCAAGCTTATCAATCGAGAGAGAGAGAGAGAGAGAGAGAGAGAGAGAGAGACTGAGCACACAGAGACTGCGCCAGCCAACCTGATTGGAGTTCAGGTGACCTGTGCAGAGGGATTTTGCTGTTGGCCTTGAGTTTAAGTGGAGAGAAAGAGGAGATGGAGAGAAATTGGTAGCTGCAGAGCAATAGCACCCGGGTTCATTCTGGAACCCAGGAGGGCAGCTCTGGAGCTCACAGGGCAAACAAAGTTAGCGAGATAATGAAGTCAGGTGTTATCACTAACATGACTGCGGGGACTTTTGTACTCACAGGTCGGGGACTTTTGAGTTACATGCAGAACATGTGAGAAAGTGGCCTAAGTGCAAGGAGTGACGTGATTCACGGTGACCTCGAATCAGAGCAGGAGGTGACATTTGCATTGAGTCTTAACCAGGAAGACTGGGGTCCCTCAGTCCCTGGAAGGAACAGCATATGCAGAGGACTGGAGAGGCAGATGGATTCCAGGCCGCCAGAGTTCATGTGGCGGCACAGATATTCACTGAGACATGAGGAAAGGACATGGATAGACCATGAAAGGATTTGGGTTCTTCCACACGTGAGAGAGTTTTTAAGGCTTCACTCTCCTTCCACCCTAAGCCAGTGAAATTATAGTATTCTTCTTTCCTCTCACATTTTTACAGTTTCTTCTAGATGAAGAACAGATCCGCCCGCTCGGGAGGAACTCTTCCTTCTTTACTCTAGATAACGGTGGTGATATTTTCTAGCACAACCACTGATATGCTTCAGTATTTGAAAAGTCTTACAAAGGTGTTGGGAATACCAAGACAGCTAGGAATGACTCTCAAATTTTAGTGTATGTAAGAATCTCTGGGGTGCTTGTTAAAATGCAGATTCCTGGGTCCTGCCCCCCAAATTCTGATTTCATAGGTCTGGATGGTACGCCCAAAACCTGCATTTTTAATAGTGATGCAAGTGGTCTTTAAACCACACTTGAGAAGTACCTAGTGAGAGCTAATGGTGTAGAGTAGGTATAGGGTAAAAATTAAATTGGAGAATGAGATAAAACCAAGTCAGAATGGGCCTCATACCCTGTGCCTAGAGTTTGACCTTTATTCCATGGACTGAAGGGAGCATATAGAGATCTCTAAGTCATGTGATTGTTTCTAGAAGCTAATTCTAGAGAACATCATTCACTCCATTTCTGTTGCTTTAGCTCCTTTCATCTTTAAAACTTCTTGAGCTATCCAGTCAACAAAATTTGGGAGGTCAAAAAAATAGGCTTTAAACTGTGGGTCAATGCCATGGTTAATAAACAGAGATCTCACCAACTTGAAAAACTACCCATTGACACTTCTTCCATCAAAAGGGATTATGACTGAAGCCATACCTCCCATAACCCTGGTTGGAAGATTTTTGTGGGAAATGAACATATTTTATTAAAAATCAACGAGGACTTCCTGGAGCAGCATGGACAAACATACCCTAGTGTTTCCCTGATATCTGATATGAAAGGGAAAGTGAAGAGAGTGTAGCCTCCAGCTTGAGATGTGCACAAAGTCTAAGATTAAAAAAAAAAAAAGGCAGAAAAAGAAGACAGTATTGGAGAAGAACTCAGTGGGACAAGGGCCACATTGGTGAAAGCAGTGCTTTCCAGAATCCAGATATAATGACAACCAAAGAGACTCTACGTAGAATCCCAGAGTGGAAAAATTCTTGTGCCTCCAGAAACCAATTGAAGAGTGTGGTGGGCTAAAGATGGCTGTGAAATATGTGTCACTCTCCTCGTCAAGAACGGGAGTTTCTTTTTCATCCCCATAAATCTGGTCTGGCCCTGTGACTGCATAGCCAAGAGAACACGGCGATAAGTTATGCTCTGCCAGCTCTGTATGGAGTCTTTAAGAAGACTGGAATCTTCCACTTACTCTTTCCTGAAATGATCTTTCTTGAGACACACCTTCTCAGAAAGAAGCCCCCATCCTGTGAACAAGCCCAGTATGGACCTCTCCAGTCAATAGCCCCAGCAGAGCCACCAACCAGTAGTCAGCATCAGTTGCATCCTGTGAGTGAGACATCATGACATTCTGGTATAGTCTAGTTTATGTGACTAGCAACCCCAATCACAATGCCCTTGAGGCTGAACCCAGTCAACTCACAGAATTATAAGGTAATAAAATGAGTATTCTTTTAAGCTGCTAAGCTTTTGAGTGGTGTGGGTAAAGAAACTATCTGATGGTGACCTAACGCCTGAAAATGTAGTTAAATTTGTAAGAAAAATCACAACCCCAAAGATCAGGATGTAGAGGAAAGTTCAGATCAAGAAAACAAAATACATGCAGGAGACTTTACTTATAAACCTATGTCAAGTTCCCTGACTTGACACTTAAAATTTCCCGCAATTGCAGATCAGTGGTGTCCCAAATTTCCCTCACTCTGTTGCAAATATTTATATAACGAAGTAGAGAAAATGTTATTCTCCCAGAAGCTAATGCTGGACATTGTACTTAAAATTAATTAATTAATAACTGAAGTTACTAAAAATGTTTGATGCAAGTGCCTTCCTGTGGAGCCAGTGATGTTGGTGCTAGGTGCTGAGTCAGAAAGAGCACATACAGAGCCTTCAGCCAAGGTCACATGTCTGCAAAGAACAGAGAAAAATCCGGCCTGATAGCTTTGCTGCATGTATTCGTTGATACTCTCCTCAAGAATTGTGTAGCCTGCAGTTGTTGATCTTTTATCTTTAATATTCATGCAAGTATTAAATCCTACTCCATAATATATTTGTTTAAATAAAGGTATCCTCAAAATTATATATATTATTTATATAAATATGTATGCATATATTTATATATACAAATATGTATATATATATATATTTAGTAAAAGTGACATAATTGGTAGAGGTGCTATTTTTAACTCTTAGTTTAGCTCACCTCTGGTCTATGCCACTTTATTCATCTAGAACAGTGGTCTTGACAAAGGCCGATTTTGCCTCCCAGTAAATACTGGCGTTAACAAGGAAGAGAGGCATATCTAGTGGATAGAGGCCAGAGATGCTGTTAAACATGCTACAATGCACAGTACAGTCCCCATGGATAAAAATGCTTTATGAATAAGGACACTGCATTCCCCGTACACGACAAAGAATTCTCTGGCCCAAAGTGTCAGTGATGCAGAGGTCGAGAAGCCCTGACCTAGATGTACTCATGCTCCAGTATGAGAAATGTGTATATATCCTTGATAAAGATGAGCTACCGAATTTTCTGTAGCTCCCTAACAGCCGGGTTAAAAAGGAAACCTGACCAGTCAGTAGTGATAGCTAGGGGTTAGGCTGAAGGGACCACAGTGAGAGAAAGAAGTATTGAAATCCTTGAGAAGAGAAAATGAGCACAGGCTGTGGGGACCCACTTCATACCAGCGCCCATCACAGCAACCTGTTCCCAGGACGGGGCTACTGTATGTAGGAAGTACTTTGGAAATGGAGTAGAATGATGACTGACCTCTGAGGGTTTTTTTTTTTAATTTTTTTTTTTTTTTGAGAGAGAGCACAAGCAAGTTGGGGAGGGGCAACAGGGAGGGAGACAGAGGATCTGAAACAGGCTCTGCACTAAGAGCAGAGAGCCTGATGTGGGGCTTGAGCTCATGAACCATGAGATCGTGGACTGACCTGAAGTCAGACACTTAACCAACAGAGCCACCCAGGTGCCCCAAGCTCTGAGATTTAAAGGCTATAAAAGGAGACCTATTGGATCAGATGACAAATAGGTATATCACCATAAAGAAATAGAATTGTCACTTGGGGCTGCTGGATTTTCACTCTTGGCCACTCCAGATTCCCTCTCTAGCCTTCTCCACCATGCTCTGTGCTGCAGGAGGAAAGTTTCTAGGTATAGGGTCCATGCATTCCCCCACTTCCTTACTTCGGGTTGTATTGAGACAATGGGAGCCATTAGTAGGAACACAGCTGTTTCCTTTCTGGGCCACATGTTGGCTGTCACTATATTCCTCTACCAAAGACCTCAGCTCTTGTTAGACAACCTTCACCTAGAGCTACAGCCAAAGCAACATCATTCTAGGAGCAATGATGCCTCCCCACTTTGTTTAGCCACAGGGTGCACCACTGTCCCTTGGCAAGTTACCTGTCCTCACCCTAGTAAGTGGTCCCATATATTTCTCACCGGTTCCCTGACTGATTCACCAGGCCAAGACTTGGGGGGTAGCCAGAACAAATATATTAACAAAAAGGGGAGTTCATCAACATCTGAAGCCAGGAAGGGGGAGAACCAGAGGCATAAACACAGGCACACATCACTTCTGATGCATTGGCCAAGGATTTTCTTCCTAGGTACCATTTTACTCCTGAATCCGTAAGGAAGAGAGGAGCCACAGGCTACTGTGGCTTGGTGCCACTAGACTGGCCATCAAGGTCACCCCACTCACATCCCTCTTTGATTTCTTTCTAATGATTTGGCTTCACATACATTTGCCTGAGATTGTTTGGTTAGTGAGAGTCAACATTTGGTACACTCGCTGGCAATATTCTCATTGTGAACTACTAATCATCTTTGCCGTTTTCTTCCTGTCTCTGCAGCTTCAGGTGAGTGTGCATCCAAAAGACAGATCAATACTGATGTGTCAACTGTCAGCTTTAGCATCTGCAAGTTAAGAATGGGGGAAGTCTGACAAGGCAAAGCCCTATGTGGCTCGGTCCAGCTGGTACGTACTTCACAGAAACACTGTGTGTTCATCATTAGTGCCTTCAGGACTGACCTTCAGACCCAGGGACGATTCATTCCCACTTCTCTTTCCCTAAATCCCTTTTTGGCAGGAGCTGCTAGTTGCCTACCCAATATCTAATCCCCTTCTTCCTTTCTAACATAATTCTAATTGTGCTCAAAAATTCTTAAAAACACCTCCCCAGCCTCCATTCACCATGTGACCTAGCTCTGTTCAACCAGATATAAGCAAATATGCACTCGATGGAACTTCCAGGAAAGCTCTTGCTTTCCTGATAACAAAAGACCAAATCAGCTGGTCTGCGCGTCTCCCCTCTGCCCTCCCTGCCACGACTGGAGGTGGAGTTCTTTTCTTTCAACCCTGAGAATGAAAACCACAGGCTAGCAGAATAGGAATCTAGAGGGAAGCTCAGGGCCTTGATGGCTTCCCTGCACAGCTGACCAGCTCTGGTTGTGAGGTTCACTTCCTAATTGTGCCAGAGAAAGAAAACCCGATTCAAGTTAAGCTTCAGGAGTTCAATTTCTAGTACATGCAGCCAAACGCAGTCTCAACTGATACCCCTTCTTCATCTCAAGGCTTTGGTGGGTCCCCGAAATCATTCTGTTTAAACACATGCACTGAGAACCCTGCCAGCATGCATCCTGGGTTATGGGGAACAAATGGATTGTTATGAACATACAGAGCCCGAACATATGACTCCGGGAGCTGGCAAATGAATGGGAGTGAATAGCAGTATAATAGGGCTGAGGGTAGAAGGACAAAAAATTAGATCATATTATGAAGTTTTAAAGAATATTACTATTGACTTCACGATTGCCATCTCCTCTTAGATATTACTAGATCACAAATAAGAAAACAGAGATGCAGAGACATTAGTAATAATACTCTGATAAGATTCCAGGAAATGGCTCTTTTGACACACGGGGCAGCTGCCAAACGGGAACAAAAGGAAGTTAAAATCTTTCAAAACAATTTCATGGGTTTAAGCTGTGCGAAAACACTCAGAGGGCATAAGAAACTGCGTGGAATCATTCAGATCGTTTAAATTCTTCCTCTGTTACTATGCATTTTATAACTGAATGATCAAAAATCTGCATCATAATGAATAGATTAGAGGAATTGAAAGAGGCAGATCCACTTAAAGCAGCCAAAATAAGGACTATATGTCAAATCTGCATCTATGCAGTGGAAGCATTAAGAATGAAGAGATGTTGAATTTCATTTAGTAAAAGAAATATATTCTCGGTACTGATAATTTGAAAATTATTAGTAGAAGGCGGCTTTAGAATTAATATTAAGCTTAGAGTTCTAAAACATCAATTTAAATTGATTAGAACATTAGAAAATCGCCTCCTGGCTAAATAAGATTTCCAGAAGAAATACCATTGGGAATGTTTTTTATATCCCTTAGGAAAAACAAGAAAAGGAAACCAAGAGCATATCTCTAATTAGCTACATGTGCCCCTTGGGTTTCCAAAAACAAGCTCTAACATAATTCGATTCTTTGTCCTCAGCAATGAGAAGTCAAGCATAAAGCCATTTGCAAGTACCACATGATGAGCCACAGACAGGAACAAAAATAATCATAGACCTTTTCCATCAGTCTGTCTATTTAAAAGACAAAAATCCATGTCTCTGTTATCAGATTCAGACAAATCAGGCTTTGCCTTTCTTACCTCTCTTACTTGGTGCCTGAAATCCCTTGAAGATTAATTTTGGGGGTTGCAAGTTTTACAGGTTCAGAAGTTCTCTGTTAAAAAATTAAAGTTCTTTCGAAGGACAAAAACATGAAGCCACATTCAAGGACACTCACAATCACTCTAGAGAGAATAAATTTATGAACATACTCATGGTAGGAGTGCCTGGATGGCTCAGTCAGTTAAGTGTCCAGTTCTTAGTTTTGGCTCAGGTCAGATCTTTAGGGTTCGTGAGTTCAAGGCCTGGACCAGGCTCCTCACTGATGGTGCAGAGCCTGCTTGGAATTCTCTCTGTCCCCTTCTCTCTCTGCGCCTCCCTGCTCATGCTCTCTCTCTCTCTCTCTCTCTCTCAAAATAAATAAACTTAAAAAAATTTTTTTAATTAAAAAATAAAGATTAAAATACTCATGGTGAGTAGAGTTCAAGTACATTTTAATAGGAACATGGAAGAAAGTATCTAGATTGGGAAGCTATACCCAAGGGACCATGACATTTGGAGGGTTTTAAAATGGGGCTGAGGAGGGTAGTAGAAGGGCAGTGACTGCTAAGAGTAGGGTCCCAATAGAGATTAATTCAGAATTGTTGCCAAGAACTGGCCCAGCTTTTGGAAACAGTGTTAACCTGTTCAGTGAGATTTTTATTAAAAATCCACCTTTTAGTGTGATTTTGAAAACAAGAGCCTCAGAAATTACAAATTCATCATTATTAATAGAAAAATAAAGGACAAATACAAACTGCAAGCAGCAGAAAAGATTTAGGCACATCTATAGTGATCATGGCACATCTATCAGTCAATAGGCTAAATGTACACACATATTTAATACTTGATCATTTACAAACCATTTTCATAGACTTGTTTCATTTGATACACTACCCTCTAAGGTAGATAAAACAAATTATCCCCTTTTTAAAATAAGGAAGCTGGGGCACCTGGATGGTACAGTCCATTAAGCATCCGACTTGAGCTCAGGGCATGATCTCACAGTTCTTGGGTTCCAGCCCAGCGACAGGCTCTGTGCTGACAGAGTGGGCGAATTGGAGCCCACTTCGAGTTCTGTGTCTTCCTCTCTCTTTGCCCCTCTCCTGATCTCTCTCTCTTTCTCAAAAATGAATAAATATTTTAAAAAATTTTTTTAAATCAATGGAAAGTCAGTGATCAGGTCCTGCCCAGCCCCTAAGTGATTCTGGGAAGGGAATAGAGAGCATGGATTAAGAAGATGACCGCATGGTGGGTTTTGTAGTTTTGCAGTTATGTGATGGGAATACTAATCATTTATCAGCATGAAACTACCCAAAAGCTCTTTACCCTAATTTAAATTTAAGTTTAAATCTTAGTTATTAACTAGCATAATACCGGGTTTCAGAATAGAGAATATATGTGTACACTGAAATGAGCATCTTCTAAAGTGAAAACACAGCCATGGGAATATCTTGACAGGGAGTAGGTTGGGGTTAAAGTGGACTATGCCAGTGGTCCACTCTGGCCCTTTAGACCCCTTTGACCACTTTTGTGCCCTTCTCTTGCTTTCATGTGCTTTTGCTCCCAATGGCCAGCACCTTCTCTAGAAGGGTTTCTTTCAGTCTACTGAAGCTAATAGCCCCATCTTCACCACACATGCAGATCCCAAAATGCCTGTGAACCTCCCTGCTCTGAGCAGTGGTTAGTTGATAGGCACAAAAGTATAAAAGCCACTCCCTTGCCTCAAGTCAATAAGGCTCCAGGCCTCAGCTGTTCTCCAAGCTCCCCGTGGGGGATCAGGCTGAGCCTACCTCCTGTACGTTCTTGTTTGGCTCTTCCCCTTCCCTGTCCTTCTTCCACCATTTCCTTCCTGACTTCCCGTAGGAAGAAATAATCAATAAGTAAATAGGGGTGCCTGGATGGCTCAGTCAGTTAAATGTCTGACTCTTGATTTCAGCTCAGGTCATGATCTCGTGTTTGTGGGTTCGAGCCCTGCGTCAGGCTCTGCACTGACAGCACGAAGCCTGCTTGGGATTCTCTCTCTCCCTCTCTCTCTCTGCCCCTCCCCTGCTTGAGCTCTCTCTCTCTGTCTCTGTCTCTCTCTCTAAAAATAAATAAATAAACATTTTGAAAAAAAATAGTAAGTAAATCATTTGTACATGATTCCTTGTCTCAAAGTCCGCTTCGGTAAAGCCTGACCTAAGACAAAAGTAAACCTGCTTTTAGTCTTACTTGACAATTAAGAATTGGTAATTATGTCAGGCTCTGGGGACCGAAGATGTGAGTTCAAATCTTTCCTTGCAACTTAGCTGTGCCAACTTCTATGTGCCTCGTTTCCATCTGTGATTAATTCGATTCTTGAGTTGCCTAGGTAGAGGAACAAACCAACACATGATGAATGTTGGGCAGAGGGCTGGATATCATCCATATTATCTCACTTAATCTTCACAACCAAAGGGACATGTAGCCGCATCCTTATTTCACAATGAGGAACTTGAGAGTCAGAGAAGCTATTTGCCCAACATTACACTAATTAAGTATTTCAATTCACGGAAGCTAATACAGAATGTAGAATTATAAGAAGGAATCACCAGAAAAGGTAAAGTTGCATTGTGCATAATGTCCTTAGTTCTATAAAGATGCCCTTCATTCTGTTCAATAAAAGATATCTGCATTGGGGCTCGTGGGTGGCTCAGTCAGTTAAGCATCTGACTCTTGGTCCCAGCTCAGGTCTTGATCTCAGGGTCATAAGTTCTAGCCTTGCATTTGGGCTCCCCAGTGAGCATGAAGCCTAATTAAAAAAAAAAAAAAAAAGATATCTGCATATACAACCTCCACAGTAGCCTGCAACAGAAAGTTGAGACAGCGTAAAGATATGTGAAGCCGGCCCTACTGAATGTGCTGTTGGGGGTGGCAACTCAGGGTATCCAGGAGAAGAGAGAGAAAAGGAAACTGATGAAAACTGGTCTACTAAGTCTAACTGGCAGGAAGGAAATCCGAGAAGGGGCCGGGGGCTCTCCATATTAAAATATGGTGGGAAATCAATGAAGTCAAAAAGGGACCATTGGAGACTTGGAGAGAGACTTCTGAGCACAGTGATGACCATTTCCTGAGAGTGGCGCCAGGGAAGAACTCTCTGCAAGTTGTGATTAGCATAATTACCAGGGTAAACAAAACAAGAACTCAAGCATGTTCATCCAGGTCCTCTAAAAAGAAGACACCGAGACAGGATTAAAATTCTGATTAGGGGGGGTGCCTGGGTGGCTCAGTCGGTTGAGCGTCCGACTTCAGCTCAGGTCATGATCTGGCGGTTCATGGGTTCGAGCCCCGCATTGGGCTCTGTGCTGACTGCCAGCTCAGAGCCTGGAGCCTGTTTCAGATTCTGTGTCTCCCTCTCTCTCTGATCCTCCCCTGCTCACGCTGTCTCTCTCTCTCTTTCTCTCTCTCTCTCTCTCTCTCTCTCTCAGAAATAAATAAAACATTAAAAATTAAAAAAAAATAATAATAAAATTCTGATTAGGAGGAGAACCTATAAGAAAGGAACTAGGGAGGGAGCCATAAAAGACGGCAGAATCATAAGACTCCAATTCAAGTCTTACCTCAAGTAAAGGAGAGAAGGAGAGAAGGTTTCATGGAAGTGTCCTAGAAATGGAGTGCCGACTAGGGGCGCCTGGCTGTCTCAGTCAGTTAAGCCTCGGACTTTGGCTCAGGTCGTGGTCTTATGGTTTGTGGGTTTGAGCCCCGTGTTGGGCTCTAGGCAGACAGCCCATAGTCTGGAGCCTGCTTCGGATTCTGTGTCTCCCTCTCTCTCTTTCTTTCCCTCCCCAGCTCACACCCTGTCTCTCTCTCAAAAATAATCAAATGTTTTTTTAAAAAATCTATTTTAAAAAAAGAAAGAAATGGGGTGCAGACTAATGAAAGGTCAGCAAAAGCGTCAGGAAGCCCTTGAGTCTAAACTGGCACTGTAGGGGCTCTATGGCTATGCAAAGGGGTCTGCCTCAGTATCCCCCACTGTAATCCATCACTGACAAGGAGCAGCCCGTGAGAGGCATGGACTTGAACAAAGGTACCATTGAATTTCAAAGTTTAGCTTCTGTGACCTTTAGTCAATTACAATTACTACTTGTCTTAGAAAGTCTTGGAGGTACGTTCTCATGGCTGCTTTATCAAGTTCCCAAAGGCTCTGAACGTTACAAAGTAACATCCTTTCTCATTCTCAAATATTCTCAGTGTTTCACAGGAAAAATAATGCAACTTGTCACCTTTTGTTGAGCACTTATGTGCAGCAATCATTATGTTAAACACCTCATATGTTTTTTCTCTTGAAGTCCTCACAGCAGCCCTGTGAGGGAAATACTATCACTCCCTTCCACAGACAAAGACTCCAAGTCTTACTTCGGCTCAGGTCATGATCTCACCGCTCATGGGTTCAAGCCCCACATCGGGCTCTGTGTGACAGCTCAGAGCCTGGAGCCTGCTTCAGAGTCTGTGTCTCCCTCTCTCTCTGACGCTCCCCCACTCACACTCTATCTCTCAAAAATAAATAAGTGTTAAAAAAAAAAAAGAATCCAAGTCTTAGAGAAGTTAAAGAACTTCCCCACTGACACAACATTATTAAGGTGTCGTGCCAAGATTCAATTCAGGCATTCTGACTTCCGGTGCTGATTACCATACCTTAAATTATAATAATAGTACCAACTTCGGTATTAGATAAGGTTGTCATGAGATTTTAGTGAGCCAGTCCATAAAAAGGTCCTTAACACAGCGCCTGGCCAGGTAGGAAAGAGCTCAAAGAATGTATTATTTGATAGTTGAGCCAGGACTCACGTCCAACTCTGATCGATGCTCACATCTGTACTCTTGGCCACCGGCGCTGAACAGTCATGTGTGTAAATTCAGTATTTCCATCAGATAGGATGAGGAGCAGCTGCATAGGCATTTAAGAAAAGAAAAAAGGAAGGCTGTAACTAAATCTTCTTTCAAGAAATAGTATCAGTCACACAGATAGAATTCAATGATAGGAGATAATAGAAATGTAAGTTATGCTTCCTTTGGTTCCCTAGGGAAGAAAGTCACACAGGTGTGGCCTATTTACTGCCTATTCATAAATAGAAAGAGGTAAGATTTATGAGACTGCCAATGGGAAAATGTTAAGACATGTTACTCTCTACATTCTTTTAGAAGTAAGCAGAAAGGGGGGAAAATGTTTGCAAGAAAAGACATCTGGACTTCTTCTTATGACCAAGATGGGATAACAGGGACAAGATTTACCCTCCCACCAGAAACAGCCAAAAAAATATCAGCAAATGATATGCAGCAATGGTTTTTAGACATTGGATTCTGACAGCATAGGTCAGTGTTCCCTGAGAGAGGGGAAGCACACAAGATGAGTCCTGAGTTCTCTAGACTCTGCCTGGAGTGAGGGAACCCAGGGGAAGCCTGACGATCAACCTGAGTTGAGGAGATGGAGGTGGATGGGAAGGTGTTAGTCTAGAGAAACCAAGGCAGCTGGACTTCATAGAACGGAATGCTGAAGAGAGGGAGCCACACTAAGTGAGGACTCCAGCAACCTGAAGAGGGCCTCCCTTCCGTCCTCAGTTCAATAATGATCAGTGCATGTCTTTGAGGAAAATGCTGGAGGGTGGGGAAAGAACCACCCACAAGGAGTAGAGAGGGAAAACACTGGAACTTCTGAAGGCTGGGAATGGTTCAAGTTTCTATTAGCCAGAGTGGAAAAATCTCATCATTCATGGGGTATTGGGTAGAATAGTCAGAAGTTTATTACTTCAGTAGTGAGACAAAATTGCCCCTAAACTGAAGGCTGCTCCAGTCTCACTTGACAAAGCATAAAGCAAGCCTTGAAACAATCATACTGTTGTAGCTGTACCTCAATAAAACTCCAGAATATTTATGAGAATGAAAAATATCCAGCACCCCAACAGGTAAAACTCACAATGAATGACATCCAATCAAATATTGCTAGGTATACAAAGAAGCAGGATAATATGACAAACCATAAAGAAGAGAAAAGCCTATCAATAGAAAAATATCTATAAATGATAGGTATACAAATGATAGAATTAGTAGACAAGGCCATTAAAACTATTACAACTATATTCCATATGTCCAAGAAGATAGAGGAAATATTAAATGTTTTAAGTAGAGATGTGGTTTATAAGACCCCAATTCAGCTTCTAGAGAGAAAAAAATATATGTCTTAAGTGAAAATTCCATCAGTTAGATGGGATTAACATCAGATTGGATATTGTAGAAGAAACATATTGTTAATTTAAAGACACAGGAAAAGAAACTGTCCAAAATGAAATGGAAAAAATGGCTGGGAAAGGAAATAAACAGAGCACCAGTAAACTGTGGGACAGCCTCAGCAGGCTAATATGTGTGTAATTGGAGATCCCAAAGAAAAGAAAGGGGAAGCAAAAACATTTGAAGATATAATGGCTGGAAAGTTTTCCAAATTTGATGAAATCCATAAACATACAAATCCAAGAAACTCAAAAAAATCTCAAGCACAGAAAAAAAAGCCTTTTAACTATACAATCCAAACTAATTTAGAACGGACTGATTGCACAACCATAAACGTTGCCAAGATAAGGAGATAATACCTAAAATTGTGTCCAAAACAACTAGGAGTTTTTATGCAGGAAGTCAGATAAAGTAAAAAATCTCCATCCAACCAATTCCAAAAATATATGAGGTTAAAAAAATGTTTAATTAAAAATAAAGCCTACTCTGATATTAAAAAAAAACATATGAGGTTATATGTAAGGAAGGAGCAAGTAGAAATGTCAGAAATAAAGTGTACATGTATTAAAGTACATCATTAAATAAATTAAATAAATAAAGTGTACATCATTAAAGTAGAATGAAGTCAAGGTGAAATCCACTAAAAAGGAAGACTTAAATACCTCATATGATAATGGTGAAAATATCTCTACCCCTAACCTATTTCTAAGCATTAGATCTGTGCTTTCAATGACTTCTGACATATTCATGTTCTCAAAGTTTCTTAACTCTGTACCTCCATCGTATTACCATACTACCCACATCACCCCATCTCACTCCTTACCTCTAACTTCTCTATTGTTTATATTGCAACCTCCATTAATGATATCAACTGTTTCCCAAGTTATCTTATTCTCACCTGTTTCCTCTGGCTTCCTCAAAACCAATCACCAAACGCTTTGGATTTTACCTCTGAAATATCCTTAGGACAAAGGGGCTTTCTCCACCTCTGTCTATTCCCACTGCCTCAGGTCTTCATCATTCCTTTTATTTTAATCTAATATAAACCTTTTATTGAAGCAAAGCATACAAACAGAAAAATGTACAAATCATAAGGAGGCAACTTAAAATTTTTAACAAAGTAAAAACACACCTGTTTAATCACCATCTAGATCAATGTATAGAATTTTTCCATTCCCCAGATGACTCCTTGCTATCATCTCTCAATAATTACCTGTTTCTCCAAAAGATAACCACTATCCTAAAACCTCACACGACAGGTTAGTTTTGCCTGAACTTCTTTATAAGTGGAATTATACAGTATATGATCTTGTATCTGGCTTCTTTAGCTCTGCGTTATTTTTGCAAAATTCATCTCTGTTTTTAGGAGTAGCAGTCATATGCACATTCCCTTGCTATGTATGAAGAATATAACATAATGTATATATCCATTTTACTGTTGGTAGACATGTGTTTCCAGTTTGGAGCTCTTATGAATAAAGTTGCCATGAGCATACTTGTAAATGTTTTCTGCTGAATTAACCAACACGTTTGTATAGGATATAAAACTAGGAGTGAAAATGTGAGGTCAAAGGGTGTGTATAGGTTCAACATTAGTAGAAACTACGCAATAATTTTCCAAAATGGTTACTGAGTGTACCTTCTTGCTATGAGAGTACCAATCATTTCATTACCAAAACACTTGGCACCATCAGTTTTTAATCTTTTATCCATCCTGGTAACGTGTAATACTTCCTTGTGGTTTTAATTTGCATTCCCATGACGATAAACCCCATTTCATAAATTTCTTTTTTTTAACTTTTAATTTTTATGTATATTTGAGAAAGAGAGCGACAGAGAGAGACAGAGCCCAAGCAGGGGAAGGACAGAGAGAGAAGGAGACAGAATCTGAAATAGGCTCTAAGCTATCAGCAGAGAGCCCACTGTGGGACTCCAGTTCACGAGCTGTGAGATCATGACCTGAACTGAAGTCAGATGCTCAACCAACTGAGCCACCCAGGTGCCTCTATCAGCCATTTCAAAATCCTGTCATATCAAGTCTCGTTTGAGTCGTTTGCCACTTTCTGTGGGAATGCCTGTATTTTCTTAATGAGTTCTGAGAACATTTTTTAAATTCATATTCAGGATACATGTCTTTGTCAGTTTTCTCTCATTCTGTGGCTTGCTTTTTGGATCTGTCAGTTGGATTTGATTTTGTTTAATTAACTTTCTTTTTTTTTAAATGTTTTATTTATTTCTAGGAGAGAGAGAGAGAGAGAGAGAGAGAGAGAGAGAGAGACAGCATGATCAGGGGAGGGTCAGAGAGAAAGAGGGAGTCACAGACTGAAACAGGCTCCAGGCTCTGAGCTGGCAGTCAGCACAGAGCCCGACGCGGGGCTCGAACCCACGAACCGCGAGATCATGACCTAAGCGAAAGTCGGACGCTTAACCGACTAAGCCACCCGGGCGCCCCTGTTTAATTAACTTTTTAATAATAAAGTTCATATACAATTAACTGCACAGATTGTAAATGTACACTTTTGTGAATTGTGAAAAATGTATACACATGTGTACTCCAATCACAATCATTTGGGGAATTGCTATCTTAACAATCTTGAATCTTCCAATGCATAAACATGATATAGTTCATCATTTACTTAGATGTAGTTCACTTTTTCTCTGCAATGTGTTTGTAGTTTACAATATACTGGAGGTCAAAGCCAGTTCAATATGACAAGAAAAGTAAATAAAAGTAATGATAAATGTATAGAAACAAAACCTTATATTAACAGTTAATATGCTCTTTTTGTAGAAAATTATAAGAAAAAAATTAACTTAACAAGAATTAGTAAGTGAATTCAGTGAGGCCACAGAATGCAAGATTAATATATAAAAATCAACTGTCTTGAACATATTTTCTTTAATTTATTCTTACTATGTTATGATAGTTGATGGCATTGTAAATGGTATTATTTTTACAGTTCATTTTCCAGTTTTCTGTTGCTAATATAGAGAAAATCAGCTCTTTGCTTTTTTACCTGCTACTATCTCACCCCCAATAGCATCACACCCAAAGCCATCCACTTTACCTCTTCTTTGCTTATTACCTACTTTTAAGACCCAGATCAAAAATCATCTTCTGATTGGAGCCTTCCCCGACCTTCCCAAGAAAAATAAATGGCTCTGTGCTACCTGCTTCTCAGAATATCCATCATGAAAAATAAACTTTTAAAAAATCAGGAGATTTTTGTTAAAGTTATATTAACAGTCTCAACCTTTAGAAATTACATAATGACTATTAACCAATTAGAACATTCAACATAGACATATCTTTTTTAAAAACAGAATCACTCAATTGAAAAAATATTAATAATTAAGAGCAATAAAATGGTATTTAAAATTTTAGGAGGTAGATTCATCTTTTATGATTCTTTTATTTTCATGATAAAGTTGTTCACTCACTAGCCCAGCATTAATTACCAAACTCCCTTTAATATCTACTATGCTAAAAAAAAAAAAAAAACTTAAACTTTCACAGTATATTTTAAAATATTACCATTATATAGATAATTTTTCAAACTTAAACTACAAATTATTTACTAAGGTGAAACATATTTTAACCTTAATGGGCTTGCAGCTAAATGAAAAAATATTTAAGTATTTCAGTAAGTGAAATAAAATATGAAATAAAAAGAAATATTTTAAAGACGCAGTATGAATGTTCTTCAAAGAACCACCAATAAGAAAGACTTAAATAATGTCATTTTGTATTTCTCTCTCTCTTATTCTTTTTATTTTTGGTCCTGCTTTCTGGATAAAACCTATTACTGGTGATTACCTTCCTTTCTGTAGGTCTAGCTCTTCTAATTCTTTTAATTAAATGAGGAGTTAAATAGAAAGGTCTTGGCACGATGTCTACCATGGTAAGTGCTCAAAAAATGACAGCTATTATTCCTTATGTAAATAATTACTAGAAATCGAGCCTTCTGGTAAGGAACAGCCATGAATAATTTAGAAGCTGTAACTTAATCAATTCAAAAAATGAAAAATAGAAAAACCTTTGGAAGTACTCACTGAAAACAAGAATTCAATAGTTTGTATCCATTCTAAGTTTAAATATTTTGTGATTTTATTTAAATAAAAGTATTAATATGCCTAAAGAAAAGCTACTTGAGTTATAGTTAGATGTTTAATCTAAACCCTTTCATTTCCATTATCTGGCATGCTAAAATTGCAACACATTGTCATATTGAGATGTTTGAACAATGTTTATTTCATACAAACATGAAACATAACAGAGTAAAAAGTTATTCCGAAACAATTTATTATTAACATGTTATTATTATTAACATTAAAGTGCTTGATATGCAGAAAATAACCACTAGAAGCATGGCTTTAAAGAACAATAACAATTAACTTTATATTTCATATCAATTGCCGTATAACAAGTTACTATAAACCACAGAAGCTCAAAATAACAATGAGCACTTAATATCTCTAAGTTTGGTCAGAACATATTTCTTTTGTGTTGATCTGTTCCTCTCCATTTATCCATAAATATGTGGATTTTAAGAAGAACAATTTAAGGGGCACAGGTACAAGTGGTGGGTATATCTTAGATTTTCTTGCTCAGTCTCAATATCAATTTTCAAAACAAAATAATATCACATTGGAAGTATTTTTAAACACCTGTTGCAAAAGACTTCTTACATACCACACATTTCTTTTGAAAAATAGGTGCTTTCTTATTGTTGAAATGTCACATTTACTTTGAAGGCATAAATTAAGCTTGTTTGTCAAAAATATGCGCTACATAGCATGGTTCTAATAGCGATTTATCTTTACAAAAAGTGTATGCAGATTTGTATTGTTTGTATTGTGTATGCCATCTTTTAATACATCTTTTACTACTTTGGCTCAAGTAAGTGAGGAATTTTCCTGCATTACAAAATATTTTCATGACTTAGTAGTTCCACTTCTATGACTGCTTGCTAAGTAGACATAAATTTTGTTCATCCCTGCAATGTGATTTTGCAGAATTTCCCATCAAAAGGCAAAGGATTTTTCACCAACCTTTGAATCTAGGCTTGACCATGTGACTTGCTCTGGCCAATGGGAGATTAGCAAAGCTGATGCAAGCCAAGACTTATAAAGTATTGTGCACTGGGCTTCCCTTTTCTTTTCTGCTCTTTGCTCTCGACTAATCACCAGATGTAGAAACCCAGAATTGTCTGCTGGGGGATCAAGACCATTTGGAGCAGAGATGGATTGTCTCAGCTGAGCTATCCCTCACCCCAGCCTCCAACTTGTAGGCGAAGGTATCCTAAACCATCCAACCCCGTATGAGTCAGCTCAGACTGGAAGAACCACCACTCAGCCTACCCACAGAATCATGAGAAAGAATAAAGGTTGCCGTTTTAAACCACTAAGTTTTGAAGTGGCTTGTTACACAACAAAAGCTGATTAATACACTCCATCTAAATACAAATTATTACACATTCTATATTCAAAGGTCTAACTTTTATAAATTAATGCAAAAGCGACTTCCTCTTGCATGTAACTGATAATATGTCCCCTCATTCTCAAAAATAGGCCAATTGTGGAAGGAGCCACTGTTGACCCTTCTTCCCTCCGGAGAGCATACATTCTCAAACTTAATGACCCATTGAAGACACTAATATTAACCCGTGTGTTTCATGTCAGTAAAGCTCGGTTTATATTTTTCCATGTCAGTAAGGTTAAATAAAAATAAAAGCTCTAATATTTTCTTCAGTTACCTCTATTTTGGAGCTCAGCGGTCTAGTGAATAATGAAAGTTGGGTTTATTCTTCTGCTTTCTTTTCCTTTCCTTCTCTCATGATATTGAGAAAGGTAAGAAGGATGTGGAAATTTCTATTTCCTTCTTCACCAAATATCTGTTCCTTTCATTTGATGCTATTGAATTAACATGGGATGCTATTTGATATTCAGTTTTACTATCTTCTAGAGCTTTCATTGAAAGTAGCCAAATAAAGTACAACATTATGCTCACAATTTTGTGATAATTGTGTTAAAATTCAGGTTGTTGTTTTTTTTTTTAATTCATCTTTAATGACCTAGAGTGATCAACCTTTCCTCACAGGAACTGTAAAGGCTGGTATTTAAGACTCTCTGTGACAAGCCAGGGAAAGTCCCAGGCAAACAGGGATGAGTTAGTCACCCTCACTGATGATGGTTCAGCTGACTTTCAAAGGACTTGAGTACTTTGGTACTTCCTTTGGCCTAGTGAATTCCACGCGAGCTTTTCTGTGCGAGAGTTCAGAGGAAACAGAAAGGGAAGGGCCGTGCAAAGTAGGGAAATGTTGGATAGTTTTCCCTTTTCTAAATGACTTTGGTAAGAAACATGCTATAAACTTTTACTGAAATAATACCTCAGTACTCTGAGCAGTAATTTCTTTAAGCCCAGAAGGTAATTGGGATGATTCCGGATGTTACTTGTAATGGAGAACTTTCCTTGCAGAGAAAGGTTGTATAAGCTTAAATAGAATTGGATGGTTTATTAAAGTGACCTGGACAATTATTAATCTTCCCTTCAAAGTGCAAAGACAATTATTTAATTCAATGTTTAAATAATGCTTATAACTGCCATACTAATTTAGAGCAAATTTCCATTGAAGTTATATTTTTATATACTATATATATTTTTGCAGCAAATTAAAGTTCCCTACATAATTAACTTTATGGTATATTTCTATTTGTTTTATTGGTGTTGAAGCATTATTGCCTATTTTTAAAGGGCATATATAAATTTTACTTACATCTTTTACAATGTTTTGGTCAGAGTTATGAATCATTTCATAGTGAATCAGCAATATAATCCCCAATTATATCATTAGTCCTATGAGAAAATACTGTTTTTAAATGATGAAGTTTCTGAGAATACACTGCAAATAAAAATGGGAATGTTTTATATTATAATATAATATTCCAAAATGCCCAGTTTGTATTTTCCCCCTATATACATATACTCAGCATGTGTGTGTGTGTGTGTGTGTGTGTGTGTGTGTGTGCGTGCGATGGAGAGACAGAATGAGAGAGAGAGAAGAATGGATCCTAGCCACTAGAACAGAAACTTCCAACATTGAAACTCTGCTTTTCAGGGCTTCTTAAACTTTTATGTGCACATGGATCACCTAGGGAGCTTGTTAAAGAGCAGGTTCTGGTTATGGGTTAGGTTTGGGGTAGTTTCTGAGATTCTGCCTCCCTAACCAACTCTCAAATGACATGGGCACTCCTAGGCTACTGACCTCCCTTTAAGTAGCAAGTTCTAGTAAGTCTATCTGAAGCAGAATGCACCTCGCTGCACCCACTCCTCTATTTTTACCACGTGGTATATTCCTTTTTAAAAAATGTTTGTTTCTTAATTTTGAGATAGACATCAGGAGAGGGGCAGAGAGAAAAGGAGAGAGAGAATCCCAAGCAGATTCCATGTTGTCAGTGCAGGGCCTTGATGCAGGGCTCAAACTCATGAGCCCTGAAATCATGACTTGAGCTGAAATCAAGATGTTTAACTAGCTGAGCCACCCAGGCTCTCCAACCTCATCATACATTCTTAATATCATCATTACATGCCTGAATCATCCTATTTCCTTGTTTGGTGTATCGTCTGTCTCTCTACCAGGTCCATGAGGACAGGGGTATTTTCAGTCTCATTCTCTCCTGTATCTCCAGTATCTACAACATGATGGGCTATTACTTCTAAAGATCTATTGGTTAGGGGTGCCTGGGTGACTCAGTCGGTTAAGTGTCCAACTTCAGCTCAGGTCATGATCTCATGGTTCGTGGGTTCGAGCCCCACGTCAGGCTCTGTGCTGACTGCCAGCTCAGAGCCTGGAGCCTGCTTCAGATTCTGTGTCTCCTACTCTCTCTGACCCTCCCCTGTTCATTCTCTCAATCTCTCTCTCTCTGAGACATAAATAAATTTAAAAAAAGATCTATTGGTTAACTAAGGTATTTGGATGAAGACATGGTATATGTCAAGAGTTGATTACTGGATACACAACATGCGTATATCAAGCAAGGTATTGATGGTTAAGAGCATGGCTCATAAGTGCACTCCCTAGCTGTGTGATACTGGCAAGTGATATAATATCTCGGGCTTCTCTGTCCTCATCCAGTAAATGAGAATAATAATAACTACACTTACACCACTGTTGGCAGGAGGAGGGGGGCGGTAATAAATAAGTTACTACATGTGATATACTTAGAAAGGTGCCTGGCATGCAATAAACATTATGTAAATGTGAGCTCATGAGCTATAATGTTTTTACCATGGATAGGTATTTTTATTTAGAAAATGTAGAAACTTCCAAAAGGCATCAGGCATGTCCTGTGTTTTATCTGGAAGAGGTTAAGACTAGATGGATGGTTTTCAAACTGTGCTTCTCAGAGAGGCAAGGGGTCTGTGTAATCGCCAAGGCTATCCCTGAGGGGTAGGTAGACCAGAAGGTGCACAGAGCCCAGAAATCAGGGTTCTGCCTCCATCACTATCATCACTCAAGCAAGGCAGCCCCGCCTTCTCTTTTCTTACACACTGACATTTCAAATAGGTTTCCTAACTAAAGGGATATGTTGCTTTAAAAAAGAAAAAACTAAGTTGAGGAGCCCATAGGTGGTTCAGTCGGTTAAGTATACAGCTCTTGGCTTCCACTTAGGTCATGATCTCACGGTGCATGAGTTCCAGCCCCACGTCTGACTCTGTGCCGATAGTGTGGAAACTGCTTGGAATCCTCTCTTTCCCACTCTCTCTGCCCCTCCCCTGCTCGCTCTCTCTCTCTCTCTCTCTCTCTCTCTGTCTCGAAATAAATAAATAAACATTTAAAAATAAAAACTAACTTGAGAGGCACAACACAAAGTAATCTCCAAATCTTTATTCAGCTGTATAATCTTATCAGTTCTTAAATATGAATTCTTAAATAGCAATGCTTATAACTCACAGCACTGTTGGGGGATCTTCATGTAAGATCTTTGATATATTAAGATATTTATGTATTATGTATTGATTAGACTATGTTATCACATTATTACGGAATATATTATGTATTGATCATGTATATATACCAAATGAATTACTGATTGAGGCTTAGTAGGACCACTGTCAGGAGGGTGGAAACCATGCCTGACTTGAGATGGATTGAGATGAGGAAATAGGTTCTACTCTTCAAAATCAAGTAGCTCTGAGGAAAAGAGCTGACCTCTCAGGAGGGTTCAAGTTCAAAGCAAGATTCTTTAGTGGAAGCTGGACAAATGCAGGCATTGATTTTTTTTTTAACTCTGTGTACCCAATTCATTTCAGCAAGTATTTATGGTCCTGGCCATTAGGTGCTTCTGTTTTTTCTTTAGACCAATATCTCAGCCATGGCTGCCTAATAGAATCATCTGGGGAGTTCTCAAACAATTCCAATTCTCTGACAGGCTGACACTCACTCCTTGGAAGGGAATCCTGTGGGGTAGTTACTGCTGCTCTTGTGGTCATTGTTGCTTTAAAGCTGCCCGGGCAATTCTCATATGCACCCAGGCTTGAGAAAACTGCTAAAGACTCTTAAGTTTTGTTTCAAATCAAAATGTGTTAGATACCCATCCAAGAACTTTCAACTCAAAATGTAGTATATCCAGATTTGTTAAATTTGCCTCTTACGTAGTTGTTGTTTACAGTTTTGTTGTTGTTTGAATGTGATGTTTGTTAAATCTTGTGGTCAGAATATGTGATGAACAGATTTCCAATTTCATGATGAAATTCCAGGAAAGATATACATAGAGATATAGGAATTTGCTTTAATAAAAACACACTTGTCTTTAATTGGGAAAAAGATGTTTATATATAAACATATACCTATAGGAACACATCCAAGCACATATGGTATGAACTCCTGCTTATTAATCAATTTACTCAAATATAAAAACATGGAAACTGGAGGAAGGACAGAAGCATATTTTTCTATGGACCCCTTATACTTGACTTTGTTTGGCCTCCTTTGGAAGCAGAACAGGAGAGCAGTGAAAAGATGTGCAGGAAAGGGCCCCAGTACTGGCCCACCCCCGACTTAAATGCTGGCTCTGCTCCCCACTCGCTCATCCATATTCCTGAACTTTTCAGACCCCGAGTTTCTTCATCTAGAAGTGATGCCACCTCTTCTTCATGGATCTTCTGAGATACAGATACAGAAGGATCTTCTCCTTTCCAAGGCAGGGAGAGTACCAGGCAGAGGGCAGAAAGAGCTGGAGAGAGAAAGATTTTTAGATAACACTTAACTCAGTGGTGTGACCAGGGCATTGGTGTTGGGGGACAGAGCAGATGAGAGGGGCTGGAGGGACAGGCAGGGGCCAGACTGCCACCCAGATCTGACACTGCCCTTGAACGATACTAAGCAGATATGAGCAGATTTCCTGTTCAGAAAAAGATTACTCTTGCCTCAGTGTATTAGAAGACTAGAAATTGAGGGCCCTAGAGACCAGACAGGTGGCCGATCTGGTTGCTGGAGCAAGAGATTTTAATTGTCTGAATGAGGCTCACGGTGACTGAAGCAGCCAAAAGTTTCAGATTATTATTTTATATATGAAGCTGCAATGCACAAAAAATGAAGCACAAATACTACATGTATGATAAACAATGCATAAAACACGCACACATGCCACAGATATTTTTGAAAATAATTATTCAAAAGCACCTGAAAGAAAAACAGCCACAATCAAAGGAACTATATTTAAGAATGAACCAAAAAAAAAAAAAAAAAAAAAAGAGAGAGAGGATAAATCAGAAAGAAATCCTCGAGAATTCATTAAATTGTAGTTACTGTAAATAATCATGTCCCAGAGGAAATCTCAAGGGATAAGCTTTTCCTGCCAATGATAAAGCAAAGGAAATCCTAACCAAAACAAACAAGAAACGATTGCACAATTTGCTACAATTAAAAAAAGGGGGGATGATTGATTCGAGGTATTCAATGGGCAAAATCACGTAGGCATAGCCTCCAGAAATTGGAAGTACAGGATAAACACGTGCCAGGAAGCTGCACCCAAATTCCAACTCCTCCTATTACATGAATTTTCTTCCACTTGCCTTTGGCTCATTTCAGCAGAGAGCAGGATTCCTGTGATCCATCATGAATTCTAGGTTCATCCCAACTTCTACCACCCCTGTCTCTTCATGCCCCTTTTCTCCTAAACTTTGAAATTGTTATTTTAAATACCAACTAAATCAGGGGCACCTGGGTGGTTCAGGAAGTTAAGCCTCCAACTCTTGATTGTGGCTCAGGTCATGATCTCACGGGTCGTGGGTTCGAGACCACATCGGGCTCTGTGCTGTCAGCTCAGAGACTGGAGCCTGCTTCAGATTCTGTGTCTCCCTCTTTCTCTGCCCCTCCCCACCTCATGCTCTGTCTGTCTCTCTCTCTCAAAACTAAATAAACGTTAAAATAATAAGAAATAAATAAATACCAACTAAATCATATTGATTGGGGGGGGCTCACATTTCTGAATATCTCTGAACAACATCACTTCATGTATAAATGGTCAAGTTCCCTCAAACAGGACTAGCTCTTAGCACCTTTCCTATGGTCCATGCTCAGCCTTGTTTGAATGTCTCAGTGTTGGTAGAATAATTATAGGTGCAAAAAGGAGTGGAAGCATCAAACATTTACTGAATATCTGCAACTCACAAGGCTCTAAGACAGATGTTCTTTGTATATTATCTTATAGTTTCTACCATCAAATCCCACAAAAGAGGTGGTATTATTTCCATTTTACAGCTAAGACACTGTTCCCAAAAGTTCTCAGAATTTTAGCTGCAAAGTCAGGTTTAAAGCCTTGGTCTGATTCCAAAGTCTACATACTTCCTACTACATCATGTTCTAAAGTCCTGTGGTCTAAAGTCCTTGGGAAAAAGAATGATAGTTTCCTCCTTCATCCATTATAAGGACATTATGAGGATTAAAGAGAAACTTAGAAGAAATTGACCCCAAGAAAAATGGCAAGATAGAAAATATTTTATGAAGGACACTTCCTTTGGAAAATCCCAAGAACTCTGCTTTTTTTCCATGCTGCAGTTTAAGTAAAAAGGGATTTTTAAAACTTTCATTATGAATTTATTGAGGCATTTAAAAACTATAATCTTTATGCAACAGTGTTGCTATTCTTGTTTTTATTTTTTTTTTTTATTTATTTTTGAGAGACAGAGAGAGACAGAGCATTAACGGGAGAGGAGCAGAGAGAGAGACACACACAGAATCTGAAGCAGACTCCAGGCTCTGAGCTGTCAGCACAGAGCCCAATGTGGGGCTCGAACTCACGAACTGTGAAATCATGACCTGAGCTGAAGTCAGACACTTAACCGAGTGAGGCACCCAGGCACCCCAAGAGTGTTGCTATTCTTGAACAGAGACAGTGGTGGGGAGAAATGGCAATGGATTCCATAGCCAGACAGAAAGCCCACCATCCTGACTTTACAGTTTATGAACTCCATAGCTTTGGGCAACTTATTCAACCTCCCAGACCATCAGTATCACCTGCTATCTTACGACCTTACCTCAGAAATCATATATGGCATTACTTCTGTGGGTTTTTTTTCATGATTCGAGCAGTCCCAAGTTCACCCAGATTCAAGGAGAATGAACAAAAATCACAACTCTCAATGGTAAAAGAATCTCAGAGAATTTTCAAATACCTATCTGGGTCTGACCTAATACCTAGCATGACAGGAAGTCAGGGACTCTGGCCAAAATGTTGGTAAGAGACAAGATACCCAGCGTGTTTACCCAGGATTACCCAGGCGATGGTTAATATAGTGCAGCTGGGGAGGAAGAAGCTTTTGAAACAAAAGTTCTATATTCATGCCATATCACATCAAGAATCCCCAAGAAGCCATTTACAACATTTTACATATGCAAGAAGAAACCAGAATCTAAACACTTAAGTGAAGGCCACGACAAAGAAATCTATCATTTAAAGATCACCCGTTGTCACATGCTTGCCTTCCCACTTAAGACTCAGTTTCTTTTGAAACATTTAGTAAGTAAGAATATTTTGAATGGCGTAAGTAAGAATATTTGAACTTTTCAACATTAAAATAGAAAGAATATATATCTATTGAGAATTTTCACTGAGAAATATCTTTATAAATCTTGTTAGTACATAATTCTGCCAAATATACTGTAATGTACTAAGATAATTTACCCCCTTTTCGAAAAGTTTTTATATAGGAGCTTTAGGGAAACAAATGTCTCACTCAAGATCACAAAATGCACTTATGCAAGCCTCATATTTTAGCAGATGGCCCAAGATTCCTAAGGCAGATGCTACCTAGAGAGCAATGGAAACTTCCTGAAATGATACATCTTGTTAAAATACAGTTTGAATGGTCCTTTACCCCTAGAATAAGCAGGGAAAGTAAATGATTGCATGCCCTCCCCTGCAGCTGGTCGTTCCAATATGCTACCCTCTTTTTCCTAGAGAGATAATGACTGTGAATCATACCAGATCTTGCCTTGAAAACAGTCCACAGACACTAGGAGCAGATGGACTTTTTGGCAGCAGAACACCTATTTCCTGTCAACAGCAGGTGAGTAGTAGACACCTTTTTAAATAAACACAATGGCTAATTCGAGGGCTAACAGGTTACAAAAGTGATGGGCAACTCATGACAGCATGCTATATACATTTAAAGAAAGCTGACAGTCTTTGGACTTGGCTTAGAGGAGTTCACACAGACTTAAAAATAGTAGCTAATCCGGGGCGCCTGGGTGGCTTAGTCGGTTAAGCGTCCGACGTTCGCTTAGGTCATGATCTCGCGGTTCGTGGGTTCGAGCCCCGCGTCGGGCTCTGTGCTGACTGCCAGCTCAGAGCCCGGAGCCTGTTTCAGTCTGTGACTCCCTCTCTCTCTGACCCTCCCCTGCTCATGCTGTCTCTCTCTCTCTCCTAGAAATAAATAAATAAATAATTAAAAAAAATAGTAGCTAATCCATATATCAAAAACCCTGCCAGGGTTTGTAACTGTATATTATCTAGAAAGCAAACCAGACACCTTTCTCTCACATAGGCAAACATTGCAAATGAGATTATGAGATGTTCAGGTATGGGGCTAGCAGAAAACAATGTGCCATGGTGCAACAAACAGGGAGACTTGGGGACGTGAGAAAACACAGAGTCAGAGAGACAACCAGCCACCAACTTCAAGCCAAGTGTCTGGGAAGAACTCCAATCCACATGCAAGATTCTCCTTCAACATCAAAATCCCAGTCAGGGAGCAAGTAGACAGTTCAAGTTACACCCAAGGGGTGTGTGCACACAGTGGGATGGAGTCAACGATGGGAGAAAGAAGGAAATGGAATCATTGCTTGCGGGACCCACAACCCACAGCGTACAAGACTTCTGGAGGATGTGGGGGAAATGGCATCCTTACAACGAGCTGGTGGGAATATAACATGGTTTGGCCACTTTGGAAAAACAGTCTTGCAGTTTCTTAAAAAGTTAAACATACACTGAACACATGCTTACCCATTCCACTCTCAGTATTTACCCAAGAGAAATTAACACTTCTCTGTGAATGTTCATAGCAGAATTACTCTTAACAGCCCCGAACTGTAAATAATCTAAATGTTCTTCAAGTAGCAAATGGATAAACCAAATTTGGTATATTGTTGTGATGGACTACTACTCAGCAATAAATGGAATGAACTACTGATATGTCGAAAACACTTGAAGAAACTCAAAACTATTATATTAATTTTTTTAATGTTTATTCATTTTTGAGAGAGAGAGAAAGAGACAGAGTGCGATAGGGGGAGGGGCAGAGAGAGAAAAGGAGGCACAGACTCTGAAGCGGGATCCAGGCTCTGAGCTGTCTGCGCAGAGCCCAACATGGGACTCAAACTTGATAACTGTGAGATCATAGCTTGAGCTGAAGTCAGACACTTAACCAACTGAACCACCCAAGTACCCCTCAGAACTATTATATTAAGTAAAAGAAGTTGGACACATTGGTTACATATTATATGATTCAGTTTGTATGAAATTTCTAAGAAAGGTAATAGAGACAAAAAACTCAATACTATAAATGTATCCATTCGACCTTCAAAAAAATTAAAAGAGAACAAGACTTTGTGAGGTATTTGAAAAAACTATATTAAGTTCATCTGAAAGATCAAATATACCAGAATAGTCGGGGGTGGGGGGCGGGGAGGGACGGGAGTGGTAAATCCAGAGAAAATAAAACGAGAAAGGGCTTTTTAAAATCAAATACTAAAACTTATAAAACTACAGGAGCTAAAACATTTTTTTGTAGGACTGGTATATCAGCTGTCTATTGTTGTATAACAAATTTCCCCAATATATTGGCTTAAACAACAGAAAAATTTTATCTCATAGTTTTTTGGTATGACAAATCTGGGTTTGGTTTAGCTGAGTTTTCTGGATGTCTCACAAGGCTACAGAGTACCAGCTAGCGCTCTGGCTATCTCAAATTTCAACTAGGTAGAACCTGCTTCCAAGCTCAAGCATCTGCTTGTCGAGAGGATTCAGTTCCTCACAGGCTGTAACCTAGAGATCTCCCTCATTTCCTTGCCACACCCCCTCTACAGAGGGCAGCTCACAGTGGCTTCATCAAAGCAAACAACTGAAAGTGAGAAAAAGAGAAAGAGAGGTGGGGAGAGGGGGAGAGAGAAAGAATGGGTCCTAGTAAGAGGGAAGTCATAGATTTTGTAATCTAATTGCTGACATGACATCCCATCACTTTTACAGTCAATGACTAGGTCTGGTCGACACTCCAGAGGAGGTTATGACACAAACGTATGAACACCAGGGTCAATGGGGGCCACCTTACAAATCTTCCTAGCACAACTAGAAAGACAAGCCAATGGAAGAACATGAAGTATATAACAACAGACCCAAATCCCTTTGAGAGATTAGTATATAAAAACGACGGCATTCCATATCAATGGTAAATGGTAAAGAGCTCTATTGATTATAATGTCTTTGCCAAATCAAATCATTCCCAAATCATATTTTTCAATAACTAGCTAGCCATCTGGGAAAAAATTCTGAACACCTACCTCTTCCATACAAAAATGAATTCCTGATGGGTCAAAATTATACGTGTGAAAAGAATTCTAAATGCTAAAAGTAGACATCAGATTTTGAACAATTATTATCTTAGAGTAGGAAAAGCATTTCTTGACCTGACATAAAATGCAGAAGCTATGAAAAAAAAATCTGCTATCATTGGCCTATAACTTTTAAGCATCCACATGGGTTGCAAAAAAATTGAAAAATAAATATGTGCTACACACATGACAAGGAGCTTATTCCCTCAATACAAAAATGGTACTTTTAAGTAAGGAAGGAAAATATTAACCCAGTAGAAAAAATACCCACCTAAATCCCTAATTAAAGAATGTCAAAGAGAAAATGAAATACCATTTTACCTATAAAAATGGTAAAAAACTTTAAAGTTTTACAACCTACAGGTGGCAAAAGTACAGAGAGGATGCAAAGTCAGGCTCTTTGGGATAACCATTTGACAAATTCTTTCAAAGTTAAAGTGTCTATAACCTTTGACCCAATTCTATCGCCCGTAATTTATCCTGTGAAATGCATGAAAGCACGCAAAGATAACACACACACACACACACACACACACAACACACACACACACACAGACATCATTTGGATTGCAATCAAGGCTGCCATGTATTGTCTACATTGTGCCCTGCACTGGGCACCCTGACAAAGTAGCAGGGAGTAGGGAGGGGCGTGGTAATTACCACTCTAATCAACAAACCGAAGAAATGAATCAGTTAGAGTCCTAGTAGGAATGGGTGGCACATTCACTTTGGGCAATTTGTGTTCTGCCCACTTAAAAAGGAAGAGCATAGTGTAGAGAAGCCAGAGATGAAAGTGCAATGTCCTAGGACTAGAAAGACAAAAGAGAGAGCACCTCTCAGAAAAATGAGGTAGGAGCTTGAGAGAGAAAGTTTAAGAAAGGAAACCAGCCCTCAGCAAGCAGGCAGGAAGGGCCTAGGGAGTAAATACCCCAACTTCTCACTTCCTCCTTTCAATCTCCCACAGCTTCTCCCATTGGCTGAACCCACACAAAAGGAAAAGAGTATATTGATATAATCCATATGCAGATCAGCCTCCCAGGAAATAGAGCAAGGTGGGAAATGATGGAGGGTGACACTGGAGGGACTCATAGAAGACATCCTTCACAGAAGAGTGTCATTTTCTAATCCATACAAAGGCATCATGGAGTAGGCTGTTGCCTTAGCCTATTGCCCAAAAAAAGAAAGAATTTAGGAGCATCTGGGTGGCTCAGTCGGTTAAGCATCCTGCTCTTGGTTTCAGCTCAGGTCATGATTTCACAGTTTATATGTTCGAGCCCCTCATCAGGTTCTCCACACTGACAGTGCGGAGCCTGCTTGGGATTCTCCCCTTCTCTCTCTGTCCCTCTCCTGATTGCTCTCCTCTCTCTCTCTCAAAATAATTAAATAAACTTTAAAAAAAAAAAAGAAAGAATTTAAATGTTCATTACTGGAGGACCATGGAACAAATTAACGCACATGATACAATAGACTTATTGAGCTTTCAAAAAAAAAATGAGAAAAATGTCTAGCAACTGGTCTGCACAAGAAACCACTGAGACATTTTATTAAGTTAAATAAAGTATGAATGATTCTCTAGGTGTCTGGGGTGGACACATATTTAGATAACATGTAATGCAGAAAATGTTACATTATGTAAGAATATACTTTTATATGGTTATCACTAAAGGAGAGGGAGAGGCAGTGTTAACCAGTTAAGAAACTTTAGGACCAGTTGGGAGAGTTTATATTTGCATTTTATATTACTCAAAATAAAAGTAATTTAAAAGGTTACTTTGACCAAAACTATTTTTAATATTTTTACCAGAGATACAATAATACTTTGGAAAATACACATGATGTAATATTTAGACATAGAAAAACTGCATATATAATATGATTATAAAAATATAATATGGGCAGCTGAGTGGCTCAGTCAGTTAAGTGCCTGATTTTGGCTCAGGTCATGATCTCCAGTTTATGAGTTCAAGCTCCACATCAGGCTCTGTGCTGATAGCTCGGAGCCTGGAGCCTGCTTTGGATTCAGTGTCTCTCTCTTTCTCTGCTCCTCCCTCTCTCTCTTACTGTCTCTTTCTCTCTCTCAAAAATAACTTTAAAAAATATTTTAGAAAGCATACATTGGGGAGAAAGCTGAAAATAAAACGAAGCACTAGATGTTATCTTCGTTGTATATAGGTAGGATTATTGCATGCTTTAACCCTTTTATATTTCTTAAATATTTTTAATAAAAATATAATCCTTTTTAAAATGTTTATTTATTTATTTTGAAATAGAGGGAACATGATCAGGGAAGGGGAAGAGAGAGAGTGGGAGAGACAGAATCCTAAGCAGGTTCTGCGCTGTCAGCATGGAGCCCAATATGGAGCTTGAACTCATGAACCCTGAGATCATAACCTGATTCTAAATCAAGCCAGGTATTTAACCGAGTCACCAAGGCAGCCCAGAATATGGTACTTGTTTAATGGAAAAAGGAAATATTCTCAAGTAATGGCTCCAAACTTTTAAAAGAAGTGGAAATGATTTTCAAATGAATTCTTCCAATCATAAAGAAGACATTTAAATATTTTCTGGATGAACTTTGAATGTCTAAAGTTAAAAATAGTTTAACTATTTGGGAATACCAAGTATAATAAGATAGTAAAACATCTTCATTCTCATTACATAAAAACTACAGAAAAGTGGATATTGTTGTCAGTCATCACTGAATTTTTTAAATGTACATATACATTACTAGCTCTTTCTTAAACCAAGTTCTGGTTCCTTAGTTTTGTTCTTCCTGGGACAAAGAACCAGGTTATAGAAAAAATTTGAAATCTGGAACTGTTGACTTTAAACATAAAAATTGGAGTCCTGGCTCAAGCAGAAGAGGGAATTCCATTCTAAAAATCTCTTTGCATAGCCTTCTTATCAAACGGATACAAACTTTATGATTCCAAGAGCTTGGATGCAATCCTGGATTTCCAGAATCTGTAACAGGAGAAAGACAAAGGAGCATTTGTCATTTGCTTTAGTGATGCTGACTCCCACCCACTGTGCTCACCACGCAGAAGAAAAGTCATCTTGTAAAAATTCTGTTTCTCATTTGCGACTAAATAAAATATTGGAACACTTGCTGTACAATATAACTTTTAAGGGAAGGTTAGCCAATTTTCTTCTTGGAAGAAGAAATGAAATCATCCAAAAAAAGCACTTTGGGAACTAGGAAGAAAATGGGGAAATAAGCCCTTCCTCTTGTGAATAAAGACTCGGTGTTACCATATCTAATAGTGAATAAACCAAAAATAGAAAATATTTAATAGGGATCTTAATGTCTGTTAAAAGAAGTAAGAGAAGTCAAACAAAATTTGCTGACTACTCAGATTAGAAGTTCATGTGACGGAAAGACAAAAATTCTACTGGACAAAAAGCAACCATTCAATAATATGCATTCTGATTTTTACTCAGTATTTGCTGTCTGTAAACAAGAATCATTATACAGCAAAGGGAAAATGGCTGCATGAAATATCATTGGATAATTTTTATTTCTAATTAGCTCATGAAATGTGCAGTTTAAGGAACTGAGATGTTGAGCTTAAACCAAAGTTTTTCCACTGAGAAATAGTAAAACCACATTCCTACCAGGGGTTAAATCAAAGTTCATTGGGTAGATAGCCTCACTTTCTTTATGGTAAGGACTTTAAAGTATAAGAAATCTCCATGTGGACATTCTTTTATTTTTTAAACTTTTATTCTGAGAAAGAGAGAAAGAAAGTGAGTGGGGGAGGGGCAGAGAGAGAAAGAGAGAGAGAATTCTAAGCAGGCTCCATGCTGTCAGTGCAGAGCCCAATGCGGAGCTTGAACTCATGAGCCATGAGATCAAAAGTCAGATGCTTAACCAACTGAGCCACCCAGGTGCCCCTCATGTGGACATTCTTAAGACAGATGAAAAAATGTTTCCCATTTTTCATTTTATACATCCAATTTAAAAGGTAACTTTTAAATGTAAAATATGAATTTGACTTATTTTCAGTGTTATTTCTTTCTTAAATTGTTTTTAATAGACTTTGATGTGTGTGTGTGTGTGTCTGTGCGTGTGTGTGTGTGTTTTAGAACACCTTTAGGTTTATAGCAAAATTGAGAAGAAGGTGCAGAGATTTCCCATACAGTCCTGCCCCAACTCATGCATAATCTCCCCCATTATCAACATCCTCCATCAGAGGGCTACATTTGTTACAACCAATGAGCCTATATTGATACATCATCACTCAAAGTCCATCCTTCACATTAGGGTTCACTCTTGGTGTTGTATGTATCATGGGTTTGGACAAATGTATAATGACATGTATTCACCAACAGAGCATCATACAGAATAGTTTCACTGTCCTCAAAATCTGCTGCTCCATCTTTTCATCTTCCCCAATCCCTGACATCCACTGATTCTTTTACTGTCTCCATAGTGTTTGCATTTCCCAGAATGTCATACAGCTGGAATCATATAGTATAGAGCCTTTCAGATTGTCTTCTTTCACTTAGTAATAGGCATTTAAGTTTCTTCCATGTGTTTTCATGGCTTCATAACTTTTTTAAAATGCTGAATAATATTCCCTTGTCTGGATGGGCCACAGTCTATTTATCCATTCACCTCCTAGAGGACATCTTTGTTGCTTCCAGGTTTTGGCAATTATGAATAAAGCTGCTATAAACATTTTCGTGAAGGTTTTTGAATGGACATTCTTTTTTTAATTCCTTTGGGTATATACCAAGGAACACAACTGCTGGACTGTGTGGTAAGAGTACGTTTACTTTTGTAAGAAGTCACCAAACTGTCTTCCAAGTGACTATACCATTTTACATTACCACCAGGCAAGAACAAGAATTCCCTTTATTCCACATCCTCGCCAGCATTTGGTGTTTTCAGTGTTCCAGATTTTGGTCATTCTAGTAAGTGTGTGGTAGTATTTGTAGGAGTATTTCACTGTTGTCCGGGATGCCTGTGGTATGCAGACTCCCAGAGCTTTGGGTGGCCAGCGGCTAGGGACCTAGTGTGCTGGTAGACCTCCAAATCTGGGGACGTGCTGTCGCCGTGCATGCCGATGTTCAGCCTGCTGGTCGACCTCGAACCTGAAGCACCTGCTCCTGCGCTTACTTGCCATCTAATATGTCTTTGGTGAGGTGTTCAGTGTTATTTCTTGATGGGAAAAGGTATTTCTCAGAAGCCCATCCTGCAGATATATTCAAGCACAACCTTGAGAGTGGCCAACCTCGAATTACTATCTTTGCATAAATTTTGCAAAGCTGCCATGTGGAAGAACTTTTTTCTCTTCTGGAAGAGAACCAGGGATTTACTGAAACCAGGTAAGTGGCTAGAAATAAGAAAACTTGAGTTTCAGACTCTGTTCATTCTTAGAAGCTTTGGGTGATTGCCTTCATCTGTTAAACATCAACAGGTCCCAGAGGGGGATAACTCCCTATGATTCTCACTGGGCAACATTGTGTACTTATTCTTACAAGTCCAAGTTCAAGTGAAGATTGCTTTAAAGCCTGGCCGTATGTTTCCTTTCCAGATCTTTCCTGTCAAGATCACTTATTTAAACATTTTAGCTCAGTCAATACAACACCCTTTAATAAACCTTAAGATAATTACTTCTGTCCTAAGCAAACATTCTAATGAATGGATACCCTGTAGCTAACAAAGTGTCTTGCATACAGTCAGTTCTTAAAATATTTGCAGAAATGTATTAAAGTATATAGTCTCTACATTCTTTTCATCAGTTTTTTTCTTCATAATTATTAAAAGATATCAAATAAAAATGTGTGGATACACTTTCTCTTGCTTAAACCATTTCTTGGAGATACAAACTTTGAATTAGATAGAAATAACAAATTTTAGGCACATTCGTGGAATACGTCTCAAAATAATTTGGGAGTATGATATTATATCTTTGTGACAATCACTCAGATGTAATAATACAATATAACCATTAAAAGTAATATTCTTATCATAAAATCTAAGTCAATTAATATTCACAAAAATAGCTCAAAATCTTAGGTTGAAAATAAAACATTTTTTGTGCATATTTTTACATTTGATTGCCGCTGGAAAGGGATGATATGAGTAAAGATGACAAGTAAAAGATGAAATGGAATAAAAGAGTAAAGAATTCATGGCTTCATCACTAAGCTGTACCTTTGGGCAATTGATTTTTACCCTGGCTTTCTATTTATAAAATGTCTGTCGGGGCGCCTGTGTGGCTCAGTTGGTTAAGCGTTCGACTTTGGCTCAGGTCATAATTTCATGGTTTGAGAGTTTGTGCCTCTCATCAGGCTCTGTGCTGACAGCTCAGAGCCTGGAGCCTGCTTCAGATTCTATGTCTCCTTCTCTCTCTGCCCCTACCCCTGTTCACGTTAAACATTTAAAAAATTTTAATAAATAAACTCTGTGCCTTAGATTAAAAAAATAAAATGGTCATCATTTTATGATAGATCTGTTTGTTGTGCGTGGAGAGTGGAAAAATCACACACAACTCCCCCTTAACAACTCAACTGCTGGTGCTGATGACACAAGAAGCTTGGTTCATTTGTCCCAGTTAGCTTGGTGGCTCTAGGAAACAGCTTAGGAAGGGCACTCAACCACCCAACTTCATTTTGTTGTAATGGTGGTGGAAGTGGTTGTGGTATTGGTAGTTGAATCTGCAGAGAGTGTGCAGAGACCTAGAAGTTCACTGTAATTTATCTGACCAAGATCTGCTATAAGGTGAAAGTATGTAGCTTCTCAAGTTGCAAAAGTGAAACAATTTACAGCCACAACATAGTTGAGTCAGGTCTATGCTTCTAACAGTGGATCTTTCTGTTGTTTACCGCCTCTGCCCAGAATGAGTTCACCTTCTTTGGCTGCCAGGATTTATGATCCTGTGGAGCAGGTCTGAGCTGTTTTTAGGAGCATGGCTCGGGCAAGCTGTTGAGAAACGTGGCCTAGTGCTCATCGGTTTCCCGACATAGGTAATTAGAGTTGATGGTCCAGTTTCCAGAACTATCCAAAATTACAGAGGAGGCTCGTGTGGGGTCTGGGCTTGCCCGGCTCTGTCATCATTGTTTCCTGTCTCTCCAGTAAAGGCCTGAGGAGACATTGGCCAAGACGATCACATGGAATGACCAACTTATCCCGTAATTGGCAGATCAGAAACAGAAACTCAGTGGCCCGAGTTTTAATCTAGTGTATTTCCCAACCACAGTAGGGGAGAGTAAATAAACCATTACTATTTTAACCATTTGACTATGAAAACAACATTTCAGCCATCCTCCTGGATAGAGGAATGCATCAGAACAGCACCCTTTGCCGTAAATGGTTTGTGTGCAGACTGGCCATGAACTTCTTTTGGGGGCTACAAATATATCCTCTTCTGATTTACAAGATACCCACGTGAAGGTTCATGAGGGACAATGTGTCAAAATATGTGAAATATCTTAGGCTTCCTCTTCCGAATCTTTAACTCACCATCTTCAACAAAATTGATTTATATTTTTTCAAACATGAAGATATAAGAAGAACTCAATGTGTTTGTGAGTTCTGGAAATCACCGTTTCTGAAAATACTTTTCTTCTCCTCAACTTTTTATTTAAATTCCAGTTAATTGACATAAAATGTACTGTTGGTTTCAGGTGAAGAATTTAGGATTCATCATTTACATACAACGCCTAGTGCTCATCACAACAACTGCCCTCCTTAATCTCCATCACCCACTTAGCCAATCCCCACCCACCTCCCCTCCAGCAACCCTTAGTTTGTTCTCTATAGTTAAGAGTCTATTCTATGGTTTGCCTCTTTCTCTTCTTCTTCTTCTCCTCTATGTTCATCTGTTTTGTTTCTTAAATTCCACATGTGAGTGAAATCATATTATATCTGTCTTTTCTCTGACTGATTTATTTTGCTTAGTGTAATATATTCTAGCTCCATCCATGTCATTGCAAATGATAAGATATTTCAAGTAATATCTCATCGTACACATATGCCACATCTTCTTTATCCATTCCTCAGTTTTTGGACATTTGGGCTCTTTCCATAATTTGGTTAATGTTGATAGTGTTGCTATAAACATCAGGGTGTATGTATCCCTTCAAATCAGTATTTTTGGGTAAATACCAAGCAGTACAATTGCTGGACCATAGGGTGGTTTTATTTCTAAGTTTTTCAGGAATTTCCATACTGTTTTCCACAGTGGCTGCACCAGTTTGCATTCCCACCAACAGTGTAAGAGGGTTCCCTTTTCTCCACATCCTTGACCACTTTCTTATACCGTACACAAACATAAATTCAAAATGGACAAAAGACCTCTATGTAAGACAGGAAACTATCAAAATCCCAGAGAGGAACACAGACATCTCTCTGACCTCAGTGATAGAAATTTCTTATAAGACATGTCTCCTGAGGCAGGCAAAGGAAACAACATCAAAAACAAACTATTAGGACTTCTTCAAGATTAAAAAAAAAAAACAAAAAAACCTTCTGGAAGTGAAGGAAAACAAGTAACAAAACAAAAAAATCAAAATCAACCTTCAGGATGGGAGAAGATATTTACAAATGGCATCTGATAAAAGGTTAGTATCCAAAATCTATAAAGAACTTACAAAACTCAACCCCTCCCAAAAAAATATCCAGTTAGAAAATGGTCAGAAGACATGAGTAGACACTTCTCCAAAGAGGACATCCAGATGGCCAACAGACACATGAAAGATGCTCAACATCACTCATCATCAGGGAAATACAATCCAAAACTACAATGAAATTTCACCTCACACCTGTTAGAATGGCTTAAATTACTTTTCTCTTAGTGCTTAAAATATTCTAAAACAATAACAAGGGACAAAATCCAACTGACAAGTAATGGGATACTGCTCTTGTTCTCCCCACAATGTGTGCATTTCTCACTCTTTCATACAATGTTTAATAGATTAAGGGAAGTGTCAATTGACTTTATAGCTTTTTTAATTAATAAAGCATGAAAGAAGCATTATCATTAATGATGAATCCAAACCCTTAAAGAGATGGCAATTACGGCAAAGACATCAAAAAAACGGGGGGGAAATGGTACCCTTCTACCTTCTCAGGTTCACAATGATACATATGGAGTAGAATCACATCATGTTAGAACAAGGGATTTAAAAAATATCTACCCCCAACTTCTCATTTTATAGAGAAGGGCATGATGAGATGCAGCTGGCCTATATCAGAAAGCCCTTTGAGACTGCTGTTGAACCAGAAGGTAGATTTCCTCTTTCCATTAAGCCAGACTTTCATCACCTCAGTCAAGGTAAGTTCACAGGGTTCTAGAACAGAATCTGCATGCATTCCACATTTTTGTTAATAGCATCCAATCTTAGCCTCTGTTTCACAATGTAGAAAGACTAAAATGGAGGTCAAACAAAGGACATATATGAAGGATCAGGAACTACTTCCTTATTGCATTAAGTACAAAAGTAAAATACAAGATACCCCACAGAGTCGGGAAATAGGATGAGCTCATTTTCATCCATGTATCATTTATATTGTCAAACATAGTCTGTATTTCTTCAACTTTCAGATCCTTTAAAAAGTATAATAATTATACTATGTTTCCTGCACATCCAGAATTTTGGACAGTCAGTAGTGTTTTCTGAGACTCTTTTTCCTGCCCCTCCCCCCACCAGGTTAGCTTTCCCGCCCTTCAGGCCCATTGCTTTAAACGGCAAATCCACCTCACATGAAAACATTATGAGCCTATTATTTGAAAATGTAGCAAACACATTGTTTTAATTGAAGTTTTTCCTGACTTTGCAAATACATCACAGAATGGAGACTGAAAGACAAACAGCAAGAAGTTACGTGTCAAGAAATGCAGTAAATGAATAATGTAAATTGGCTTAGACAAGCGCCTAAAATTTATTTTAAAAGATACTTGATATATGAACCTACCCTCAAATACTTTTGAACTACTTAAGCCTTAAAAATTATCAACCACATTTTTGAGAATGTGCTACTTTAATACCTAATGCTGGAGCATAATCTCCCTAAGAGCAGGCGATCACATCAGTGTCACTCCCTGGAAGTCCCCAACACTTGGAAATCTGTCTGGCACATAGAAAGCATTCAATATATATTTTTAAATAAATGCTGCCATACATACATAGAGAATTAACTTGATTTGGCTAGCTAAGCAATCAACAAGTCATCTGAACATTTAGCAGTTGAGCGAAATCCCTAGGGCCTCTTGCTCAAGGATGGGTTGCATAATGAGAATCTCTCTGACCATGTAAATTATCTGGGAATTATATCAAATATGTCAGCCCAACAAAGACACCTCAGTGAGTTAGTTTGGGAATGCATCGTCTTCTGCATGTCTGAAGAAACACAGCACATTTTGACTGAGAGCCACAATTCATGATTTCATGATATAATTCACATAATTACAGCACTTAAAATAAATTTTACTTGCTTTTGGATAGATCTTGCCAACTTCTAATGCACAGTGTATCTTTTGTGTATCTTTTTTTTTTATAAAAAAAGGATATAAACAGTGAAGAACAAATACATCAGAATTATGTAAAGTGTGTTAACATAATTATTTTTAGAGAAAAACTTCCACATGATAAGTATGTCATTGTCAATGTATTTATTTTACATAGCCTTAATTCTGAGAGACTATCCCTTTGATTGGCAAGGTAGAAGAAAGACTCAAAGGGAAGTGATGATTCATAGAGAAACTGAGAAAATGGAAAATGTTGGGCATCGAGATGAGACAGACCAACCAAGCTGGAGGTTTCAATACTATATCCATAACCACTGTTCTGTAGTTAGAGATAGAAACTCCATCTGCCTATCATACGCTCTGGAAAAGCTTAGGTTGATGAGGGGTGTGAGATATTTATGGACAGAGTGCCAGAAAAAAATTACGAACTAAAAGAGCTGCGTTCATTTTGAAACAAAACAGTATGTAGATGGAGTGAGGCTACTATGGGAAGTATGGGTACAAACCCCAAGCAACTTGACTGTAAAAATGCCAACCCAACAAGTGTCTGCAAGGCAACTCACTGACTCTTAAGAAAGGGAATTTTGTGCTAAATCAATCTCATTGGTGCACTAAATAGAACCATTTCACTTAGCAATATCTTCTTTTTCAACCATGAGCGATACAATCAGATAACCATTGTCCTCATCTGAGTTTCACCACCACTGGCCAACTGTGGGGCGTTGGGCAAGCAATAACTCTCTCTGGGCTTCAGCTCCACATCTCCAGTATGGAGAGCATGGTCCCACTTCTCGTGTCTGCAGAGACCTTAGCACAGGGTCTGGCATACAGGAAAATGTCAGTATGAGGCAGCTATTATTTTTCATATTTTGTATGGAAAGATATGAAAATTGTTTTTCATTTTTCTTTGGTGTGTTAATAATTATCCAATCGACCAATCTATTAGTTAAAGATAGAGAAACTGATGCATTTGTTTCTATGTCTCTCATCTTCTACTTCTTGAGCCTATCTTGGAGCTAAGGCACCCCGGTCTCTGCCCATGCTAATTCCTGTGTCTTCTGGCCTGGCTCCAGATGGCAGTGACTTTATAGCTGCAAAAGCACTGTTTCAGAGTCAGCTAGAAGAAGAGCAAAGTGAACATTTATTAACTTCAAGCCAGCAAATGAAATAAAAAAATGAAGGTCAACAAATGGAAGCAACTCACAAGAAAGGAGACACAGACTAAGGTAGGAATCAATGAACCTCAAGGGCCTTGATCAAAACCAGACTTTATTTCATAAAAGGGACATTGGTAGAGGGCTTCCCAAGTATGCAAATTGAAGAGATCTTCTCTGTCTCCTTTACATGTCAGCACTCAAGGATAGAAAAGATAGAATTTATGGGTCTGAGGCTTCTGTCAAGAGCTTTGCCTTTCTCATGAAGTTACATGTCTGGCATGTCAGCCCAGTATGATAGATTATGTTATTGTTCCCATATTGGCTCTTTTCCCTGTAAGGTGGTTGCACATCCCAGCCCATTTCCAGGTGACTTGTAGTGCCTTTCTATGGGTGGAGTTTACTGCTCTGCCACATTTATCAAGCTTTGTCCGTATGACTTGTCTGAGCAAATGAAATGCAGGCAGAGGTGATAGTGGCCCAGTTCCAAGCTAGCACTTAGATGAATCACATTTTTTAGCCAATTCTCTGTTTTCTTTCTGCCACAAAAACGGCATGTCTCAACTAAGTCCTGCTCTTTTGCTGATTGCTGAAAAAAGGAGACACTTGGAGCAGAATTATAGCAACTGATTCACAGCTACCATCATATAATGCAAGTGGGAAATTAAAACTTGTTGGCATGAGCCCCTGAGATTTGGAGACTGTGTGTTACTGCAGCTGAGCTGACTGATACATCTGATACCACATAGCAGTAACACAACTGCATTATTTTATGCATTCCATCTCTAAGGGCATCTCATCACTTAAGGGGTTTGGATAAGCCAGAGATTAGCTAGGATTGGTTCAAGCTCTATGTTACCTGTAATCAGAGGTACCTGGGATAAAAGAGCAATTGTTATACCATCCTAGAAGACCTGGGTTGCTACAAGGTAAGCCATCATTATCATAGAGAGGCATAATTAAGCATTCCACAATTCTGGGAGTGCCCATTACATAAATCAGCCTTGGAGCAGCCAGGGAAGCATAGGTTTATATCTGCCCCATTACAACCCATTTCTTGGAATTCGTAGCAAGTTAACTTGTGCTCCATTCACAAAGTCTGTGGAATTGACACACACAGTCAGGACTGAGAGAGAGAAACTGCTTCTTTGAGCTTCCAGTTCTGCCACTGTCTTCATAGCTCCACCTCTTCCTTTTCAAGGAAGTGGAGGACTCCACTGCTAAGCCAGTGGCCTTGGGGAGCACTTAAAAGTACTTTAAAACTCAAAGTTAGCATATTTTTCAAGTCAATTAAAAGCATTTAAAAATATCTAGGGAAAACGCCCTGAGCAGCCAAAGTCCTGACCACCTGGACAGGCCCACAGGGACCTGCAGGGCCCAACAAAATTCAGTCTGGCAGGGAGGAAAGAACCATGAGACTCAGAAAATGAGTTGGATGGCAGGAAAGCAGACTGAGCAGAGGGCATGTGTTCCTAGAATGCTGCTGCCTAATCCAGGAAGGACAGCCAGGGCTGGGAAGCAGACCTCAAGCATAGCTGTGGGAGTGAAGCCCCAATCCTTGGCAAGCTTAGCTTGGTGGTGGGGCCCAGGCCTCATGAAGACAGCCAGCAGCAAGCTAACTGGTGCACTCAGAGATGATGTTCACTGTCCCTGCAATTAGTTATTCCTCAGAAGATTAGCAGCAAAGGAGAGTCACTCTTTGGCTAGACCAACTTAAGGAGATTAGTCACACTCTAGGATTTATGGGTCTGAGAAGAAGGATGAGCAGAAAGAATTCATGAAAGGCAAAACTCAATAGAACCAAAACAATGATCGTCCAAGGATGTCTTACCACAAAGCAGCCATAGCTGGAAAGGATATTTGAGTCAGTTTTCCCTATCAGGCCACTATCCTTCTTTTATAGATGAGGAAACTAAGTCCAGAGAGGTTAAATGACCCACCTGAGGCCACACAAGCAGTGAGAACAGGGCAAGGGCAGGTCAGGGCCAAATTTAGGGGCTAAATTTTCCTTTTGTTGGTGAGAGCTCTTCCTTAGTCTTCACACTGGACTGTTCCAAATTATATAAGGATCTTTTAGGAATCCCCAATGTCCACTCCAAGTCAACAGACAGAAGGTGTGACTACAACAGCAAGGACTTCTGACTATTGATGCAATTGACAAGCGATCAGCCCAACACATTGACCTTTCCACTCAAGGTTTCCATACAGAATAGAGGTATAAGATACTGCTGGGTAGATAATATCTACATATGTGGGGGGATGGGGTCAAACCAGGTGATTTCCCCAAACCATTGACACTTGATCTTTGAGAATTCCACAAGTCAACCGTACTGTCAGTGGTAAGGAGCCCCCCTAATGAGAACTGTGTAAAGCAGGAGTAAAATACATCACTCCTCATTTGGGACTGGGGACAGGGAAGGCAGGTGGGCAGAGCGGTAGGGGCCCAGAAGAGGAAGGAAGATGAGGAAAGTGCTTAAGAAAAACACTGACGAATAATGAAAACAAAGAACTTGGCCAGGTGGGTGAAGCTAAATTGGGTTTTCACATGAGAAACAGAGGAAAGGACTCATTTAAATGCTTATAAGTAGACTGGAAGTTGTTTCAAAAGACTAGACTGACATAAAGACCTTAGAAATAAGTAGAAAAGGCAAAGTTCTGTAGATTTCCTTCCCCCTTGCCAGTTGTCATGCTTTCATTTCCTCCCACAGCCGACCCTAAATATCCACTCAGCAAAACAATGCATAGCATCGTCAACAAAGATCTTAACTGTCAGAAAAGCAACTTAACTCCATTCTGCAAATATTGTCAGACTCCAGTGGGAGATGCTCTTTCCTTTATCATTCAGTTGCACTTGGACTTCACAAAATAATGAACTTCTCAGGAGGAAACGCTTCTCCCGTACTTGGTGGATTTGTGGTCTCTCTTCTGATGGTACCCGTTTTTGCTCCTTGGAGTAAATGATGGCCAGAGCTCCTCTTTGTATAAACCACACAGTAACTATGACCTCAGAATAGCTTTCGAGATGACTAAGCTGTGACACAACTCAAACAGTGTGAACTCAAGGTTTCAATCTTCAAGACATCTGATCCCTACTGAAAATGGGTCTATCACCTGGTTATCTAATAGGGATTAACACTGTTTGAAAATCAAGAGAAAAAGAAATGAGATGGCAGTGGGATTCCATGTAACTTGGGCTCTTCCTCTGCAAAGTAAGCCAAAGCAGACACAAGAGAGCACTTAAGCTCATACTCATATTAGAGGCAGACTCTTTGTGACTCCCTCCACCCTCCCACTCCCCTACCTTGGGTCCCCACTCATGACCACGAACCCGATCCTTAAAGACACTGAGCTCTATCTACAAAATGGAAAATATTAAGCAGATTGAGTTTAAGCTTCACACAATAATGCATTATGTATCAGAGCAATAGTGGTGTTAGGATTGATATTAGAATGGAAATTTGGTCTTTGCCCAGAGCAGTAATTTTACAGCCAACTCCTGTTCACAAAGCATGGGAAGGGTCACAGAGAGAGGATGACTCACACAATCCAAAAGGCTTTCTAGTCTGTAGTTTCAAAATTACCCTCCCCCAAGAAGGGTGAGCAAAGCTGTGTCAGAGAAACCAAATAGGCCAGCTTGAGTTTCATTTCCCTCCACTTTGAGAGGTAATGATAAAATACCACAAAAGTAACTGGTTTAAAAACCACCTAGATTCCCCAGGTTGTTTTAGATCACCTCACGGGAAAGAGCAAAGAAGACAAATTTAAAACTCTACTTGGTTTCTTTTTCACAAGTAAAGACCTCAGGTAGGTATAAACTGTGGGAGAAATTGTGAGCCTAACCATCCCCAAAATTTATATGTTGAGGCCCTTATCCCCAGCACCTTAGAATGGGACTGTCTGGGGGGAGATAAGGCTTTTAAAGAGGTGATTAAGACAAAATGAGATCTTTACTGTAGGTCTTAATCTGGTATAACTGGTGTCCTGTAAGAAGAGGAGATTAAGACACGGATACACTCAGAAGGAAAACCACGTGAGGACACAGAGAGAAGATGGCCATCTACAAGTCAAAGAGAGAGGCTTTAAGAGAAACGAGGCCTGCCGTCACCTTGATCTCAACTTCTGGTTCCCCAGGACTGTGAGGACATACATTTCTGTTGTCTAAACCACAGTCTTTTGTATTTTTGTTACAGCAACTCTGGCAAACTAATACAGTATATTGATTTTTCTACAGTCTAAGTCCATACCCCAATGAATAAATTACTATATTAAAAATTTACCACTAAAAAGTTACTTAAAAACTAAATAGAATCTGCATCTCATGTCTGATGTTTTGTTCATATCCATGTTTCATCAGAGACATGTCTGAATAAGCAAAATGATGATCTGGTCAGCCTGAAAGTTTGGGCTGTCAAGTCCATACTTGTTTCAACTACATGGACATCAACATTCACAGTTTGTTACTACCATTTCAATTTGATAGATGTGAAAAATGAAGCTTCAACAGGCTAAACAATTAGTTCAAGTTGTCCAACTGGAAGAGGGAAGGTCTTGGGTTTGAACCTAGTTAGCCTGAGTCAGAAATTGTGCTCTTCACGATCATGAGACACTACTTCCGTAAGTAAGGAGCAGAGGGTGTGAGCTTTAATGGCTGAGAAAAAGATTCGATCACTGGCAGAAATGAGAGGATGTCAAAGTTTTGTTTTGAGGGAAAAACAAAGGCTATTTAAGTTGTATCTCAGATCTGTAACTCCAATGGAGAGCCCTCACCAGGAGCTGGAGAGCCAGGGCATGGCAGGTGACAAGAATAATTGGCCTTCACCATGGAAGGCATGGAAGTAGATGAGACCCCAAAGCAGAAAATCCCAGAGACAAGAGAGTGCCAAGGACTTTGTTTGAGTAGAACAATTAAGAAGAGAATGATGGAGAGGCAGCTGTGAATAAGCCAGAGAGAGGCAGAGCAGAACCAGAAAACACGGTGTTCCAGGGATCCAGGGTAAAATAATGTTAAGAATGTGGTGACGAATCCACTAAATAGTACACTGCTGACTTGTGTTGTCAGCAAATAGAAATTAGTGTTACATTGAACTGTTTTGAGGGAAGGCAATTAGCCACTTTTCATTTTTGAGGTATTTGAGTTACGATAAAATAAAAATTAACACTTAAAAATGTTTAATGTTCATCGCTCGTTTAACTATGGAGAAAAATGTAACATACATGAAACTAGAAATATATTATTTGCTTTGAAAATAATTACAATGATCTGACTATAAAAAATGCTATAAAATTGCTTCTTAAATCCAAAAAACATATGTTAAAGGCTTAAAAACCAACAGAGATATAGCTACATCCTGACAAAGTAATAGATATTAGTAATGCAAATGTCTAGTGATACCTAACCTGAAACAAATTGAAAAAATAAAACTATAGTCTAGTAAAAAATAAGTAGAAACCTATTTCTTAAAGAAAAAATAAAAAAAAGAAACTATTTCTTGGCTAAATCATTATAAAGGAAAGGTCTTTTAATGAAGTAGTGTCATTCATGGAAAAATGCATATATTATGTACATTTATTATCATTTTTCAAAAATTAAACTAAACCTTACCACTTACCACCTAAAATCTTTGAGTTGGAAAGGCCATCCAAGCTAAATCACCACACCTAATACATAGACAAGAATTCCCTTTGGAATATTCCTAACCGATGATCATTCAATAGTCCACACCACTGTTTCCATTAATTATGGCAAGTTCTTCTTAATATTGAGTTTACAGCTATCTCCCCTTAGGCTCAATCAAATTCTTCCTTGAGACAGGATAAGATGAGTCTGGATCAAAGTAATTAGCCTGTCTCTCATTAATCTTCTCTTCTGCACATTCCTAATTTTTCTGTTGGATCTCCTAGAATGTAGTTTTCAGACTCTCTCTGTTGAAACATTATTATTTATGTGCACTCCATTTTAGCAACACACCCTTAGAATGTGACAGTCAAATTTCAATACAACACTCCAGCTACATCTTGACTATTATAGCTGCTACTAAACTAGGAGTAACTGAGAATCTATTAAGTGCAAGACACTAGGGATATAAAGAGACATTAAACATTGTGTTTAGAACTCAGATCTCATGGGCAATATCTGCAATATAAGACTAGGTTAAGGTTTTGGCAGCTATGTAGTATTTTGGGCTCACTGCAAATTCACAGTTAATTTGTTCATGTTTTATTTTTGTTGTCGCAAAAACTTCTGTCAAAAACGTTTGTGATGTTATGTCTTATCATGATAAAATTGACCTTTTGAAATTGACAATAGAAATGAACACATTTCACATTCTTTTGTAACCACTTGTCCAGCGTAGTGAAATCTTTGATCTTTTACCCTCAGCTTTATAAACTGTAAATTTGTAAGTATGATAAACATGGCTTTTATGTTCATGTCCAAGTCACTGATAAAAATGTTCACAGGAGAAGTCCAAGAATGAAGAACCATGGCGTGCCTGGAGAAATTTCCTTTCAGGTTGACCTCCCTTGATTTATGTGATTGTCCAGCTACCTGAAAAGTCATGTTTATAGAATCAACCATCCCACATGCCTCTCTTTTGTTCATAAGATCATTTAGATAGGCTTTATGCAAGGAAAGACAATAATAAAGATTGCTGGAGTGGGGGTGGTTATTTGTGCTATTTTTAGTCACTTCTATAGGAAAAAAAGAAAAAGAACTGCACAGATAGCTAACTGGTTAAAAAAAAGGGGGTGGGAGGGGAACTAGTCACAAAAACAACAACAGAAACTGCAAAGAAGCCACACAGCTCAGGTGAGGGGGCACAATATCAAATCATGTGCCAGTGGTCATGAAAATGCATAAATCCTTATCCCCTTAGAAAACTAACATATTTTTAGGAAATATGCCTCTTCAGTTGTCCCCTAGGAATACTGTGGGATAATTTAGGGTGTGTGAAAAGAGCACACTGTGTATTATAGCATGCAATAGACACAATGATAACAGAGATGGAGGACACCTACCTGAGTCATGGAAGATGACGTCATGGACTTTGACTTGAGACTTGGTAGTTCTTCTTCCAGGTAATGTTAAGACTAGTCCTTATTGGTTATAAAAGTTAGTTTTAATTTAAAGTTGTTTCTTACTTTATCTTCTCCCATGTGGACTTTGGTCCAATGATGACAACTGAGGGTCCCAGAACCCATAAGATATAGGCTTTGTCTGCTATTCTAGGATGATCATACAATCTAGGGAATCTATGATTTTAAAAAATGAGAGTAACATTTGACCTTTTCTTAGTAAATGTTCATCAGTTCTTATTGATGATCATCTTCTGTTCCAAGTGTTCATCAACCATCTATCTAATAAAAGATTCTAAAATTTCTTAAATCCATTTTTAAAATAATTGCACATTGTTAGGCTTCTTTCACTTCTCCAATTCCTTAATGTCTTGGACAACAAATCCAGAAGACCTTTACACTCTGAGAAGTAATTTATCTAATCCTGAAGGCATGACAACATTTAAGATCTCTTGAGGCTTGCTTACTCTCTTATCCAAATCCCAAGCTTGGTGATAGAATGGAAAGTGAATAATTTTAGTTTCAGAAATCCATTTATCAAACTCCTGGCCCTATTACTTACTCACTGTGTAACTTTGGGAAAATTACCAACACTCTCAGTCCTCATTATGTTTCTCTATAGATGGGGTACCTCAGGGGGGTGGGTGGCTTAGTCGATTAAGCAGCCGACTCTTGATTTCAGCTCACTCACTGTCATGAGATCAAGCCCATCATCAAGCTCTGTGTTAGGCATGGAGCCTGTTTAAGATTCTCTCTCTCTAAGGGTTGGTGGAGGGGTGTTGGGTGGGGGGATGGGCTAAATGGGTGATGGCCATTAAGGGGGGCACTTGTTGGAATGAGCACTGAATGATGTAAGTGATGAATCACTAAATTCTACTCGTGAAGCCATTATTACATTATATGTTAACTAACTTGGATTTAAATTAAAAAATAAAATAAAAAGATTCTCTCTCTCTCTCCTCCTTTCCTTCTGTCCCTCTCCTTATTGTGTGTGCTCTCTCTCTCTCAAAAAAAAATAATAATAATAAATTGGGAATACCTCTTAATTCACAGGATTACTATAAGAATTAAATGAAAATAGACAAGTAAACTAAATAAATAACAAAATACGAACAAATAAAATCCTGCAGTATATAAAATAGTTATACAATATGACTAAGTAGGTTTTATCCTAGAAATGCAAACATAAAAAGACAAAGCACTGAGCAGTCAAAAGGAACAAACTCAATGCATGCAACAACCTGGATGGGTGTCAAAGGCAGGACAGGTTAAAGAAGCCAGTTCCAAAAGGTGACATATTGTATGATTCCATATCAGGAAGATTACACTCTAGCCACAGAGAAGGGGCCAGTTGATGCCTGAGATTAGGAATGGGGTTAGGTTGTGGCCGAAAAGGATAGCACTGCTACATGTCGGTTGGTTAGAGAACTATTCTGTATTCTCATTTTAGTGCTTCCATGAATCAGTACCTGTATTTAAATTCATAGAACGGGATACCAAAAGCTGAAAGTCAACTTTACCTTATACTCATTTAAAATGTCTTCGTGCTAAAATAAAAAGACAACACTCAAAGATGCTTCATTCCTGTTTCCTTATCTGTAAAATAGAGGTTTTAAATATATTTTATAGGACACAATAAAATAACTAATGGAAATACGGTTTCTGCATCAAGTAGTCAAGCATCCTTGGGCATAAAGTATAAAACAGAGATAAGTGCATGTATTTAATTTTACAAATTTAATTAAAGAGGCAGGTTCCCATGAGAACTTACACTGAACCTCATTTTTTATTTTTTTAGTGTTTGTTTATTTGGCGGGGGGGCAGGGAAGAATCCCAAGCAGACTCCATGCTGTCAGCATAGATCCTAATGCAGGGCTCGATCCCAAGAACGATGAGATCATGACCTGAGCCAAAATCAAGAGTTAACCACCCAGGTGTAAAAGGAGTTGCTATCCTGGGCTGACTACCAGAATCTTTTTCCTAAATGTCTTTAAGGTACCCCAGGTGGTTTTCCTCTGTTTTTATTTGGGTTCTATGTTACCCTTTGATTCCTTCAGTATCACATGCCAACTTATAATGGTCAACCATACACTGATTTACATAATTTAGAGTTTTTTAAATCTTTATTTGAAAAAAACCAAACTTAAGCTCTTTAAATAGAATTAATAATATCTTCTCTGATTGCAGTCACTTCTATCTATAGTTGTACCAATGCTTGAATTTTAGAAATTACAACTCTGACGAAGGCCATAACAATGTACTTTTCTCCTATCCCCACTCACTGCCTTTTGTGAGTAGTCTTGGAGATATTCTGAATCTCTCCTTTGGAAAGAAGGGAGTACTTCTTTTTTAAAATAGATTTAAAAAAACATTTTTTAAATGTTTTACTTGTTTTTGGGAGAGACAGACAGAGTATGGGCTGGGGAGGGGCAGAAAGAGAGGGAGACACAGAAGCTGAAGCAGGCTCCAGGCTCTGAGCTGTCAGTGCAGAGCCCAATGCGGTCTCAAACTAGTGAACACAGGATCATGATCTGATCTGAAGTTGGACACTCAACTGACTGAGCCACCCAGACACCCCAGAAAAGAATAACTTTTGAATTGGAAACTATCTCATAAATATTCTACGGTGTCCTCTCTCTGTCTCTCTGTGTCTCTCTCTGTCTCTCTCTGTCTCTGTCTCTCTCTCTCACACACACACACACACACGGATAGATAAACATCATTTCAGAAAAATAAACTGTTTAAGGGGAGAAATTAAACTGTTTTGCAATAACTTTTACCTAATAGTTAATAAATATTAAGTATTTTTGAAACTGCAAAAGGAAAAGTTTACCAGCAGATTCCAAACAAATTAAGGGACACAGCCTAATGCCATTAACTTTAATAAAAATCATTTTTTAATTTTATTTATTTATTTTGAGAGAGAGAGAGAGCATGCACATGCATACACATGAGCAGGGGAGAGGCAGAGAGAAAATCCTAAGCAGGCTCTGAACTACCAGTGTGGAGCCTAACACAGGGCTCTAACCCATATACTGTGAGATCAGGACCTCAGTCAAAACCAAGAGTCAGAGGCTTAACTGACTGAGCTACTTACTGCCTGGGTGACCCTAAAAAGAATTTTAAAAAGCAGAAGATGCACGTCACAGAGAAGAGTTTGGCACAGGTCCTAATTTCACTCCGACCCTCCCCACAGAAGTCACATTGGTCCATAAACAAAATCCTGAGAATTCTCACTAACTTACCCACACACACACATTTGAAAAGAAGGATAGTATATTGCTTATCTTCTGCCTCTTCTGACAGGGGAGCCAGTAAAGGAAACCAAAAGGTGTAAACAACACAGTTGTTTCTCTGTGTAAGAGATAAAGTCCCTAAGATGCTTGTAAATTGAGAACCAATGCGAATCTAAGGTCTACACATAGAATATATCCTGACCGGCTAGCAAGAATTCAGGTGTTCATTGTTAAAGAAAACCTCAAAACTGAAAGCAGAGCCCAACCACACACACACACACACACACACACACACACACACACACACCATACCATACCATTAGGCTACACTATACTTCTGGCAAGCAAGCTTGTGGTAGTGATGAAGTAACAAACTAAAGCTAGGCTAGACACAAAGTCTAGTCCAGATCTGAGTACTGGTAAGAATGACTATTCCAGACTCTGTGTGAGTTATTTTCATTTGTTTCATTATCAAATCAGCAAAAAGTTAAGGTTTCAAGTGGATGGGAATATATCCTAATACCTCCCTTTGCTCCTCAGAGTCACCTAACATCCAATTGGATCAGTATCTTAAAGAAAGAAAGGAATCTGCTGGCTAGAAAAGAACCATGGCCAGCAATCCAACAATAAGAGTGAATGAGATTTTTCAAAATAGTACTGGCATGACAACAGTGAAAAGAAACTATGGACAAATAGGAAAAGAAGAAAGAAAATATAATGTATGTATAATTAATAAAGTAATGTAGAAGAAAAACAAAGCAAACAAGAAACTGAAGGAAATTTTTCAGAAAAGCTTTGAATAATAGGACAAGTCAACAACAACCACTTGACCTTGAAAAAATAAGAGCACAACAACTAGAATATAAAAACACTATAAGAAAAGGGAAAATATTTCTCAGAAAGTAAAATGAGGGCCAAACAATCTCATTAAAAATAATCAAGTTAAGAATAGTAAGAAACAAATAAATAAGATTGAAAGAGCAAAAAACAAAATCCACTTACCTACATTTAGAAAAAGATTATGAACATCATAGTAATGTAAATAAACATGAGTACTTAAATAATCATAAATAAACTACCAAAATAGGCCTCCAACAAATGCATAATTGGTATCTAGAAGAAAAATTACAGATGGAATAAGAGAAGTATTACAAAATATATTTCAAGAAAATATCCCTGAACTCAAAAATTAAATCTGCACAGTGAATGAACATGAAAATTAGGCATGGAACTCTTTATATTAATAAATGTCCATGTTAAGTTAGTGAATTTCAGGGAATAATGAAGAAATAATTTTTCAGGCATCAGAAAAAAATCACCTGCAAAGAGTAAAAGATCAGAGAGACCTCAGACTTCTGCATGGCAATATTCATGCTCAATTATAAAGAAGAATTGTGTGCAGTGTGATGTCCAATATGACAGTCACTAGCAATATATAGCCTTTGAACACTTACAATGTGGCTAATTCAAATTGAGTTGTGTTGTGTCAAATACATACTGGGTTTTGACAACTTACTATAAAGTTTTTAATCTCATTAATAAGGTTTTATGTTGACTACATGTTAAAATAATATTTTGATATAGTGGGTTAAATAAAATATGCCATTAAAATTAAATTTATCTGTTCTACACAATATGTATTTGTTTACATATATGAGAAAGCCCATGAGCAGGAGAGAGGGGTAAAAGGAAAAAGAAAAGAAAAAGAATCACAAGCAGGCTCCATGCTCTGTGTGGAGTCCCATGTGGGGTTCCATCCACTACCCCTGGGATCATGACCCGAACTGAAATCAAAAGTTGGATGCTCAAATGACTGAGCCACCCAGGTGCCCCTGTGGTACACAATATTTTTAATGTGGCTACTAGAATTATAATCATATCAGACAGCATTGATATACGTAGGTTTTTTAAGGAAAGAATATAATAGCTCCAAAAGAATATAATAGGTATCAAAAAATATGATAGCTATTCAGGATATTTTAAAGTAATTTGTAACAGGCATACAGTTTTTAATGTAAAAAAGGTAACTCAGCTCTTAAAGGCTTTTACTGAAGAAACAACTTGATGAAATCCAGGAAAGAATCAAAATTAAAAACTCAAAATTGGAGAAGTCACGGTAAAGAGGACATAGTGATGAGCACTGTATCCATTTAAATATTCCGAAAAATGTGGAACTATGGTTGCAAAAGGGATTGTATTATACTTCTTGATAATATAGAAAGTAATATAATAAAGGTTAGCAAACTTTTCTTTAAAAGATCAAGATAGTAAATCATTTAGGCTGTGGGCCACATGGTCTCTGTCAAGACTATTAATTTTGCTGCAATAGTTCAAAAGCTGGAATAGGCTATACACAAACAAAAGTATGTGGCTGTGTTAATACTAAGACTTTACCAAAACAGGACCATATTGTTTCCATCAGGACTACACCTTTCACTGCTGTAACTCAAAAGCAAGATCAGGCAATATGGCAACTGAGCAAGTTACAATAAAACTTTATTTACAAAAACAGATACCAGACTTGATTTGGTTGTAGTTCCCTAACCCTATAACAGAGAGGAGGGAAAAGAATGTAATATGATAAAACCCCCATCTTCTTAGTGGGTATTTTAAAACTACTATCTAAAATTGAAGTATGTTGGGGCGCCTGGGTGGCTTAGTCGGTTAAGCGTCCGACTTTCGCTTAGGTCATGATCTCGCGGTTCGTGGGTTCGTGCCCCGCATCGGGCTCTGTGCTGACTGCCAGCTCAGAGCCTGGAGCCTGTTTCGGTCTGTGACTCCCTCTCTCTCTGACCCTCCCCTGCTCACGCTGTCTCTCTCTCTCTCCTAGAAATAAATAAAACATTTAAAAAAAAAAAAAAAAAATAAAATAAAATAAAATAAAATTGAAGTATGTTTTTTAAAAACATAAAATCCCATTTTAAATTTTCTTAATATATTTCCCTTTAAAGAGGAGTTTTTACAGAAAATAGTATCTTTGGGGGTGCCTGAGTGGCTCAGTCAGTTAAGCATCCAACTCTTGATTTCAGCTTAGGTCATGACCTCACCATCATGAAATCGAGCCCCATGTAGTCAGGCTCCACACTTGGATCCTGCTTAAGATTTTCTCTTTCCTTCCTCTGCCTCTCCCATGCTCACACTCTTGCTCTCTCAAAATAAAATAAATTAAGATAAGATGATAAAATAAGATGATAAGATGAGGGACACCTGGGTGGCTCAATCAGTTAGGCATCTGACTTCAGCTCAGGTCATGATCTCGTCGTTGGTAGATTCAAGCCCTGTGTCAAGCTCTGTGCTGACCACTCAAGGCTACAGCCTGCTTCAGATTCTGTATCTCCCTCTCTATGCCCCTCCCCTGCTTGTGCTCTGTCTCTCTCTGTCTCTCTCGGTCTCTCTCTCTCAAAAATAAACAAACATTAAATATTTTTTTAAAGATGAGATAAAATAGGAAATGAAATGAAATGAAAAAATAAAATGAAAGGAAAAGAATATCTTTGGGGACTAAGAAATAGTCCAGGAATATTACTCAGCCATCGAAAAGAATAAAATCTTGCCATTTGCAATGATGTTGATGGAGCTAGAGAGTGTAATGCTAAGTAAAATAAGTCAAAGAAAAAGAAATACCATATGATTTCACTTACATGTGGAATTTAAGAAACAAAACAAACAAGCAAAGGGGAAAAAAAAAGAATGGCAAACCAAAAAACAGAAATCCTAACTATAGAGAACAAACTGATGGTTACCAGAGGGGAGGTGGATGGGCAGATGGGGGAAATGGGTTTTGGGGATTAAGGTGTGTCCTTGTGATGAGCACCGGGTGTTGTATGGAAGTGTTGAATCACTATATGGTACATCCCGAAACTAATGTTACATGGTATGTTAACTCTACTGGAATTAAAATAAAAAATATAAAGAACATCTAAAATTCAGTCATTTCTGTTTCATTTGTTTATTTTCTCTATCAGTTCAATTCAAAAAACATTAAAACACATTTTTACTTATAAAACTACTCATCAGTTATTTTCTATGCTGCAGGATTAATATATGCCTTCACTGTCGCTTTTTAACCCTTTAAGAAGCACATGCCCAAAAAACGAGTATAATCGCATGGCTTTAAAACGGTCACTGAAAAATATTCTCACCCATCTTTGTGCCTTGGAACTGAAAAACTGCAGGGTACAAAATAAGCGACTGTGCTACCATCACAATCGGTCGTGTCAGGTTCGATGTCCTCCAGATTCGACTTGTCTGACCCTCCCTGCTTTTTCCCTGAGTTACCTATTGTTTTTCTGTAGTGTCAGCTACTCTTTAAAATAAGCCACTGTTTTTGTTTTTTCAGCTTATGCGCTTTGGTCAACTCAGGTCAACTATCCTAACACTGCGCGATCCCCTCTCTCATATCATCTGAGCCTAAAAATATATCCTTGCAAAATTGAAGAATGTGTTCTTCTTTCCAGTCATTTTTGACAAGTATCTAGTTCCCAAACTAAAGAATTATAACTAATTTCAGGCCTGGAGAGCACTGGTGGGAGAAAATCCTTGCATCGAGGCCCCTGTGTCTAATCACCATGTACACTTCTGATTTTGTCCTTTAGTGAGAAAAGTGAGATCGCCCAGTCTTTTTAGATGGAGTGCCGCCCATTGAGCACAACCAAAATCAAAAGGGACTTCCCAGTTCTCTGGGAAAAGCGACAACTGGAGCTTTGTAAGAAAGTGCCAGTAACTCATAAACAACTCAGATATCTTTTACAAGGAGCTCATTTCTAAAACAATAAATCTTCCGCCCGATGCTTGTTCAAACATGAACTCAAACTGTCTGAATTCCTTATCAGATATTGTTTTTCAGTATGATTTCTCTCTTAATGTTTGAAAAATCTTACTACAGTGTCAGGCATGGCTAGAACACCTTACACAAGTTTGCCAGTCATTAATTAAACGTCAGCCATTTAAATTTAAAATGTGTAATAACTTCTACCATGTGTTTGAACATTAATCTAAATATAATAACTCAGGCCTAAACGGAAGGAAAGAAATACTTTTCACCTGAATAATCCGAATCATTCCTCATAAGTAATCTCATCCATTTTCTGGAAATCACTATCACTGTAATCGAGCCACTTTCTTGAAGAAAAAGAAAAATGAATTCCTTGTACTGGACTGACTACATCTATTTTCTTCTGATCTCATCACGGCTCTTAGGCTGTGCCATCTTGGTGGCAATGTAAATTGTTGGTTAATTTTTATGATAGATATATTTTACTCAAGGGCCATTCAAATATGTAAAAATAAATTTCTCTTGAAGAGGAAAATCTATTCTGGACTTCAGATAGGATAATTCTCCTGCACTCCTTAAATAGTAAGGTGCGTCATCAAAACCAAAGCACCAAACACACAGGGTCCCTACCGAAATAGTCATTTTGTTTGTTCAGCTGCACATAACCTCACATATCTCAGCCCCACGTGTGCTTGGTATATTTAGTAACCGCTCAAGTTGCTTATCTTTCTTTAGCGTATTCTTTAATAACCCTAAAAAACTTCTGCTGCTCTAAAAATTTATTCCCATCTTGCCGATAGTCAGTGAGGAAGTTGTCATTTCTCCACACGTTTCCATTAAAGGAGTCTAGGTAAGAGATGAGATCATATTAGCAATGTAGGAATCACTGTTGTCTGGCACCCAAGGATAACCCTGGTGGTACACCCAAAACCAATACGAGAGTCAGAATCGCTGGGCCAGCAGAACATGTTGCTCTCCTGCAGAATGTCTTGATTCTTAACATCTTGGTCAGTGATTAGGAGAAGAATAAGTAAGAGCCATGGTGAATTTGTATCAGTATATCCAAAATATTTAGGTGCTTTCTGAATTCCAAAACCAAAAGGATGTACTACTACTAAATAATCTTTAATCAAGTGTCAAATTTCATTCCAGAAACACAAGGTGAAGGTATCTATTTCTGGTTTGTTTTGTTCTGTTTTTGCTCTTACCTATGAACAAGGAAGGAAAATGAAAAAGGAATCAGGTGTTTTAAACAACAACATCTGAGATCTAAATTCAATTCTGGAAGGATTTTAAGACTGATAAGTTAAATAGAGAAATAACTTCCTGGGTGAGGTTGTAAACTTCCCACATACCAGGCTTTTAAGATCCTGAGCAGTCACTAGAAAACAACTATTTACTTTGAACTTACAAATAATGGCTTATAAAAAATCTTGGATCCGGAAATGTCAGTATGTCTCTTTCACTGGTATTAACAGTCTGTCTAATATTATAGTTACAAGCATGGCGTCTGGAGCCAGACTACCTGAGTGCAAATCCTAGATCTGCCATTTATGAGCTTGCTCAAGTTAAGCTTTTGGTGACTCAGTTTCTCTGTCTGTAAATTATCTGCCTCAAAAAAGTTGTTACAAAAATTAAATGTGTTAATTTAATTCACCTGGCTCATGGTGAGCACTACTTATGATTGCTGCCGTGATTTTCATTGCACATCTGACATTTCACTTCTAATTAGGATAAAATACTTTGAATTCAATTTTCTTAACATGGCATGAAAAGAGGCAGATACACTATTAAATTTTGTTATTCCTTACCCATTCACTTTATGTATTCGTTCATTTATTCATCCACTCACCTGGCATGTATTGAACACATAGTATGGACTCTGTATAGTGCATGACCCTGAGGAAAAAAAGAAAAGTAAAATATAATCTTCAGGGAAGAAGAGAGAGTCATATATGCTGCTAAGCACATTGATATCCGAGGTCTACAGTAGGAGATTGAAGTGCACAGTGAAGGTCTGAGTGAGGGAAGGGTAAATTTCACCCCAGAGAAGGGTTAGGAAAATCTCCACTGTGGAAGGGGTGCTTGACCTAAGTACTAACTGATGAGCAACATCCTCCTGTGATCTGAGTTAATGTGAGGGCAGGACATTATATGTAAAAAAGGACATGAACCTTGAGGGTGTTATGCTAAGCGAAATAAGTCAGGCAGAGAAGGACAAATATCATATGTTTGCACGTATAGGAAGATTAGGAGGAACTTAACTGAGGAACCAGGGGGAGAAGAAGGGCGGAAATGGTGGGGGAAAGGGAGAGAGGCAAACCATGAGAGACTCTTGAATGCTGACAAAAACTGAGGACTGATGGATGTGGGGGGGAGGGGGGATGGGCATGGAGGAGGGCACTTTGGGGACGAGCACTGGGTGTTATGTGGAAACTAATTTGACAATAAACTATTTGTAAAAAAAAAAAAGACATGAAGACAACCTCAGTGGGTAAAGCAGAGACCCTTGAGCAACCTAGTGGACAAAATTGACACAGGTTCTTCCACATACTGGATAAAATAGCATAAGAAAAAATAGCCAAGCTTGAAAGAAAGGAAATGAAAACAACCCATAGTTTCAAGAAATGAAGGGAACAATCAAATGCAGAGTAGTAAATCAAACCAATGTACCAACCTCCCAGGGGTGGTTAGCTCTCCTTGGAGTGAAGCAGGGAGAAGAAAAAGCAGCAGCCTGTGTGAGGTAAAGAGCTGGAACTGAGACCTCCACTGAGCCCATCCAGGAAAAAGGAACTAGAAATATTCCCCCCACCAACCTACAGAGGTAGCAAGGAAATTTGCCATCTGCCTGGAACTCAGGGTGGGGAAAATATTGAAAACCTTACATCTAAGGCACATTTGCATATGAGGGTCCAATTTATATTTTCCCCATCAAAATCCCAAGCTAAGATATTAACATTAAGCTGGTCTGAGACCCAGTGAAGACACTAGAAAGCTGGCAAAGCTGGTATTGCTGCTACCCAGGGCACTACTCCCACGGTGGGGAAAACCAACCCCTAATGAAGATGATCTCACAATGAAATAAATTAAAAATCACACACGCACACACACACACACACACACATTTAGAAACAATCCATCATTATGAGAAAGATTCCATTCCATTACAAATAGAAAATTCACATTACAAAAACTAGATATGATTGGGGTGCCTGGGTGGCTCAAGCCATGATCTCACTGTTCATGAGTTTGAGCCTCATATCAGGCTCCCTGCTGTCAGCATAGAGCCCATTTCAGATCCTCTGCCTCCCTGCTCTCTCTGCCAACCTCCCCCCCTTCACTGGTGCTCTCTCGCTCTCTCTCTCCCTCTCTCTCAAAAATAAATAAGACATTAGGGGTACCTGAGTGGCTCAGTGGGTTAAGCATCCAACTTCAGCTCAGATCATGATCTTACAATTTGTGAGATCGAGCCCTACGTTGGGCTCTGTGCTGACAGCTCAGAGCCTGGAGCCTGCTTCAGATTCTGTGTCTCCCTCTCTCTCTGTCTCTCTGTCTCTCTCTCTCACACACACACACACATAAACATTTAAAAAATCTAATTTAAATAAATAAAACATTCAAAAAACTAGATATAATAGATCTGAATAAGACTATAAAATAAGTGAAGTTTATATAATCAAGGAGACAGAATTAGGAATAGAGACAACAATGAAAGAACAGGATGATGATGAGAAAAGGTAAAGGTTAATGCAAAGGTTAATGTAGCATGGCCCACTTAGATAATTACTTGGAGCTCAGCATCTCTATAGTGGCAGGTTGCAGGTGGAGGGGTGTTGTGGAATGTGAGGAAAGAATGGAGAAGATGCATCAAGAGTAAGTCCTGAGAGGTAGACAGGATCAAGTTACGTAGGGTCATGTGCCATCTTAAAAAGTTTAAGTTTATCTCCCAGCAAGGAGAAGACTTTAAAGAGGTTTAACCAAGAAAGTGATGAATAGATTTGTTTTAAGATGTTGTCTTTGGAAGTATTTGGAAAATGAGTGAAAGGAGACAAGTAAATGGAAAATGGAGACCACTCGGAAGATTTTACAGTAGACCAGATGTCTTTAGTTCCAAGTTGCATTTATAGGCTCAGGAATATTCCAATGCTCTTATCAGAGTTCCAAATTGTGATCATCCCACAAACTTCAGCACAACTCCAGAAGCTGCAGGGCCGCATGGAGCTTTTATGCTGTCAGATGGTGCAAATACTGGGGATACAGAGGTGAATAAAACATGGGCTCTGCTTTTCTTCCTCCAAGTGCTCGTAAACTAGCAGGAGAACCAGAGACGTAAATAAATAATCATCACACAATCTCACGTACGTAAGAGAGGAATGAACAGAACTGGGAAAGCCAGGGCAGAAGTGTTGACAAAAGCATTACAGGGAAAGGTACATTTGAGTTGAAGCCTGAGGGAAGAGTGAGAATATTCGATGTAGGAGGAATTTTGTAACTCCAATGACCCATGAATGTAACAGCAATATGATAAATATTCAGGAAACACTTTCCATAAATTTCATATCTTGATAATATTCTGACATATGAGTCATCATGTGGTATAAGTGATGAATAAAACTTGATCCTCAGTGAGCTTAATGTAATAATAATTCTTTATCTGGCATATGAGAATAATTTTACAAGCCTTGCACACATTCTCTTATCCCTACAGTAACTCTGCAAAGTTGGTCTTATTCTACCCATTCTGAGATGAAAAAATTTATTAATAGAAAAGGAATTAAACACAAGACGATTCACAAGAAATAAAATGTTAGCAGCCGAACAGAAGGTGTAGTGATGGTGGTGGGTCCATATTTGTTCCATCTCACAGGGAAATTTCCAACTGTTCTGATCCATCTAGGCCAGAACAGTGTGTATTTCTTTCACACGTCCTGCTTTGTCAAGGTGACTGTATGGTGGCAGACTATGCCACCCCCAAGTATGTCACTTTGACATAAGGATTATTTTGAGTTAAAGGTAAATGAGAAGAAGCAGATATAAGAAAAGCTCTCTACCCTCTCCCATTTGCCTAAAAGCAGGACATAGACTTACAAAGGTGAACCCCCTCTCCACCAAGAAGAACAAGAGTTAATCACTAGAGACAACTTTGGACCTTATCAGCCTGGAGATGGCACCAGAGGAAATTACATAACAAATCGAGTTAGAGCTAGCCTTTATCTACCATTAGTTTCCCATATATCTGTGTTCCCACAATTTGCCACCATGAAAACTCAAAGTCCTTTTCCTTTGTCCCTTTCTTTCCCTTCCCCTTTTCCTTTGTTACTTTTCTAAAAGTGTACTATTCCTTTCCTAAGATGCTATATAAGCCCAAGTCCTAACCAACCCTTTGAGTTACTCATGTCTGAGTGCTCCTTTAGGTAAGCATGTGGCCATGTTAATAAACTTTTGATTGTTTTTCTCTTTTTTTTTTAATGTCAGACATGCTTTAATCAGACAGGTAAAAGAAAGTCTTCTCATTCTAATTAAATAAACTATTAAGATGCTAAATCATTTTTACTAGATTAAATTTTACATATTTTGATTTTGTTCACTAAAAAAATAAGGGCTTATTTAAAGTTTTTAAATGTCCTCGTACGATGAGGCTGTAGTAGTATATGAAAATATTTTAATATACAATCATATTTTCTTGAAGTGTTCTGTCTACACACTTGATAGCAATCCAGCCCACCACAACCATTCTTTAAGATGTGCATGGCCACCTTGACCTGCTTTCATGGAGCCTTTCCTGGCAAGTTGCAGAAGACCTTTTTTTTTTCGGAAGTGAAAATTTTTCCCTTTAATGAAAATGCTGAAGCTGATAGTCAATTCGAGACCAATGTAAAGATCATATTTTCCATGCTCCTGGATCATTTTGCTTGTTACAAAATGAAGTTTCAGTGAAGAAGTGAAGAAGTTCTTGTGAATGACAAAACAGAGAAACTGCTGGTGCTGGAAACTGGAATATGAAATCTTCAAATATATAAGCTTAATATGGTCTCTCTTCTGAAAAAAAAACCAAAAGGCTGGAATAGGTTAGAGGTGACTTATTCACTGTCATGCCCTTGTAAATAATACTCTATATTCTCATTTAAAGTTTTAAACACTGGCAAAGTAGCTCTGGCCACAGTTGTATGCTAGTCATGTGGCTTCCCCCCCACTATCTGACCCTGGTCACCTCCACTCACAGGCCCACACAGGCCACATGTCCCCTCTTGAGCTCATGTGACCAATGCCTTCAGCATTGTGCAGTAGAAGGTAAGAGCATTTGTGGCTGCAGCCATGCACACTGTCTCCTCCATGGGGGAACACCATGGGAACCTGCCTCCGATGACCCGTGACCCCCATCACCACCAGGACCAAGAGTCACCCCAGAGCTCTTGTGTCTTTTGTCTAAACAATTTATAAGGCCTCAGCCAGACAACCTAGGAGAGTAGTAGGAAAAACTATTTCCTCTCCCCTGCAAATACTCCACACTTGTCCAGGGCACAAATAAGTACTTTTAGATGATGGCTTGTCCGTGGGCAGTGGATTCCTGAAAGCAAGTGGATCTCTAGCACAGTGTGGTGTTGACGCATGCCACATGCTGGTCCTCCCTTCCCCTCCCTGGCTCCACTCAGCAATCCACACCTTCCTCTCATAACCCAGATGTCCTTCTGCAGCCCTTCTCAGTCTCCGCCCTAAACTTTGATGTGTTGACAAGTAAGCATCTTAAAATGCTTGCGTTGGTGTTTGATTAAAGTCTGGGGATTCCCCTGGGTTCATGTGAAGGTAAGACACGGAAGGAAAGGGAAATACACAGAAATCAGATGAATATTCAATCTAACTCTGCTGTATGAGCTGTAGCCTAAAGAGGCAATGGAATTCAGAGAAGGAACGGCTCATTTAAACATAGAAAATGTGCCAAGGCCAGAACTGAGCTGAGATGGAAATGAGGAAATTTAGAGAGGACAAAGAAGTTTATAAATTTGAGGACTGAATGGGATCCTAGAGATGGTGGAGTCTGTTGTCCTGCCCCCACAGCTTAGTCTTGGCAGCTATCCATATAAGCCAAGTTCCAGCCTGGACCACGTGGAGGCCTGTGAGAGACAGCCCTACCAGAAGACATCATTAATGTCAAGAAACAGTGGGAGAACAAGAGGACACAAAGAAACATAATCTGTGAATAATGAGCTTCCTTTGATAAGCAGAGCCAGTATTACAATTTTATTAAATACAGAATTCCTGCCAGTTAACAAGTCCATTCTCTCGATCACCTGGGAGACACTAGGGGAACAGATTGTTCTTTAAAAATGTACTATTTGCTTGAACAGCCAACATTAATGGTTTCTTCCCGCTCACAAGTACATTAGACTTAGTGGGACTTAAATTGCTTTCTCTTAGGAGGAAGCCACCACTTGGTTGTAAATTATACATCTTTGCTTGTACATTAAATCTTTAGGCCACTAGCAAACTATTGAGATTACTATTCCACCATAATATGCTATCATCAAATATGTAAAGAAATACTTTGAGTTCTGGGGAAGAACAGCTATATACAAATAAACTCTGAAGTGTAGAATTCTTATTTTAGTGCAGGAGCTGGCAGACTAGATTCCTGAACCCAAATCTGTGTGCCACCTATTTTTATAAATAAAGTTGCATTGGAGCACAGCCACATCCAATCATTTATGTATTATCTATAACTACTTCCCTGCTACATGGCAGGCTTCAGAAGTTGTGAAAGAGACCGGATGGCTTGCAAAGCATAAAATATTTACTATCTGGCCTTCTACCAAAAGAGTTTGCCAACTCCTGGTTGGTCTTAGTTCTGTTATCTGCAAAATGTGATTAAGAATACACCCCAATCCAGGGCATCTGGGTGGCTTTGTTGGTTAAACATCTGACTCTTGATCTTGGCTCAGGTCATGATCTCATGGTCATGAGATGGTGGGATTGAGCCCTGCATCAGGCTCTGCACTGAGCATGGAGCCTGCTTGAGATTCTCTCTCTCCTTCTCCCTCTGCCCCTCCCCTGCTTGCTCTCTCTCCTGCTCTCTCTCATAAAAAGAATGCATCCCAATCCTACCTAGTTCCCTCTATCAAATAAAAAGTTATTGAGCCCCTCTTATGTGGTAGGCATGAAGCAGATACTAGGTGGGGGCAGGGTTTGGCGAAGTACAAAGATGAGTAAGACAAGATTCCTGACAAAAACATTCTAAGGGCTGAGAAAGAGGTAACATATGTAATGTCAAGGTGTATTAAATACTGAGACAAAAGTATGCTCTGACACTAAGAAGCCAAAATAGGAGAACTTACCAGAAACTGGAGGTGTTCTGGTCAAGTGACAAAAGCATTCTGCAGCCAAGAGACAAAGAACAGGTAGGAGCCAGCCCATGGAAAAGACTAAAAGGAAACCAGAAGGACTTAACAGCCTGTGCTGGCAGTCAAAAGTCAAAATGTGGCGCTCTCTCTCTCTCTCTCTTTGCATTTCTGCAGTAACAATCTTTGTGGCAAAAATGTACACTGTAGGCGGGGAGACGGGGTGTTACATACTCTACCAAATTCCCATAGTTTACTTTACAAGGACTTGCTGCTTAAAGACCAACGAAGGAAATGATGAAATCTTTAATATTAAACTCGTGTCAAAAGAAGTATTTGTCTCCATGAAATTCTAGTCATATATTTCAAAGCCACTTAGAACTTATTGATAAATAATTCTTGTGGGATGCCTGGCTGGCTTGTTCGATAGAGCACGTGACTCTTGATTTCAGGGTTGTGAGCTGGAGCTCCACATTGGGTGTGGGCATTACTTAAAAATAAAATCTTAAAAGAATAATAATTCTGCTTGCAAAAAACATAAACATTGTATTTTTTAACATGTAAAAATCTGGAGAATATCCACTATTGCAATGGGTGATAAAATAAAACTTTTTCTGTCTCATTTTTGGCTATGCCTCCAAAACCAGTTCAATGAGTGACAACTCCCTAGAAGAAATTCCTTGTAAACTTATCTAGATGGTGTGAATTGAAGAGAACAAAAAAGGTCCTACGCTCCAGCAGTATCTCTTCCACCAGCCCCCAAAGTGCCTTACATTACAGTCATTGAGACACTCCTGTAAATTTCCAAAGGCCATGTGCCATTCAAGTGTGAGCATTTGGTACCTTCCAGGTACCAAGTACACGAGTGTGAATTATTTTTCCTGACTCATTACTAAAAAGTCAAAAACCTAAAGGTCTAGGACAAAAGACCATAAATCCCATCAGGATTTTGGGAGACAGGAAAGATCTCGAACATGAAACAGTTAACTGGAAGATGTAAATGGATTATACATTATAGAATAAGGGCCAGAGAACAAATAGGAATATAAAGGTTGAGGGCTTGTTTTTCCATATGCAGGATCTATGAACGTGTGTCTATGAGTTTGTGTATTTGTGTCTCTATGTTTGGCAAGGGCAGGGGTTTCAAAGGGAAGAAAGGCAGGATATACCCAAAGGAGGAAAGAACGGGTGGGCAGAGTTTATCAGAAATAAACTTTCCACCTTCCAATTTTGCTTGGCCACTTTTGTAAATCATCTTAAATCTATACTTAAAATGTAAATATAGGCTAAGCCAGATAAAGGCATTTCCACATATCAGTATACAATGTGGACTATTTAGAGGTGATTTGTGGTCAACAAGAGATGAATATCGGTATTTTTCCACTTTGATCATCATCCCCTGAGGGTGAGAAAAGGTATTTTTAATGTATTTATATTCCTTGCTTGTTATAACTCTTGTGCCTCTTAATTTTGAGATCGCTTCCACCAGATGCCAATTAATTCTCTCAGTTCGGTGAGGTTATCACGGTACACTGTATCTCAAGTCCTAAAGGGAGGCATTAGAACATCTGTGCATGATTCTCTAAGGGGTGACTCAAAACTTATCTATATCACCTCCCTGAAGTTTCTATCTAGTTGGAGTAGGAAGATTATTAAGGATGTCTTTGTATGTTAGTCCTGCCCCCTCAAGGGAGAGTGGGATGGGGGCTTCTCTCCCTTTCTCAAGCTGTCTTAGCTCAGGCTGCTATAATGAAAATCTCATAGAGTGAGTGGTTTAAACAGCAGATTTTGATTTCTCACAGTTCTGAAGTCCAAGATCAAGTTGCTGACCAATTCAGTTCCTGAATTAGTTCTAGCCTTCTTCCTGGGTTTGTTATCATGAGCAAGTTCACTCCTGTCTCTTCTTCTAAGGGCACTAATCTCATTCACGAGGGCTCCATCCTCATGGTATAGTCACCTCCCAAAGGCCCTATGCCCTAATACCATCACACTGGGGATTGGGGCTCCAACATATGAATTTGGGGGAAAACACATTTAGTACATAACACATGCCAAATGGTTCTTCAAGAGAACCACTGTAGGGACTGGTGTGTCTGGCAGGCAGGAGTATCATATCTCACCACCATGCCCCTCCCTCCCCACCATGCATCGCTAGACAGCCAGATGGATGCTAAGTTGGAGCACCTCTGGGCCCCACAATAACATGGTCCCTGAGTGGAGGTTCTTGGGAAAATCAGACTAGAGTTTCCTGGATTTGTCAGGAGTGACATAGGCCAGGTGCCTGACTCTAACCCAGTGAAGTCTGATGAGAGGCTGGCTAGAGGTCCCTCCTAAGCAAAGGGAAGAGAGACCTACATCTTTAGACTGTCCTGAGCCAGGTGCTGAGTGTTCCATAATTGGGCACTATGGAAAGTAACCATCTTTAGGAGTCTTGAAAAGACGCTGTTGAAGGAGTCTGCTTGACAGGGCAAAGCCATCCTTGGAGAAGAATCTGTGAAAGATGCCGTGTCAGAGGAGGTTGCTAAGCGAGGCTCATAAGCAGTCATCGGGGTACATAGTTTACTTCATAATTATAAGGGCTTTGATACTCAGAGTCCGAGAATGAGGCAGCATGAGGACCTTTTGGACATTCTCACAACCACGCCGTGAAAGAAAGTGTTGGGTGTTCCTTTGGGCATCTGTCCCCAGAGGACCCAACACACCAAATTGCAACAGTGCCAGCCCATTAAGACTCTTCCACTCCTCGAACACTCCCTACCCTCCTCCATCTTATCCTGGAGGCAGAAGAAACAGCAGGTAGCTGGTGGAAGAGAAAGTGCAGGGAAGAGCAGAGAAACTGACTGGATACCCCTTCCCCACTGCAGACTTGCAGACCCACAGACCTGAGCTATGGTAGATGGGAGAAGGTGTCCATGGGATGCGTGATTGGAAGTTTGGTAGTCCTCTGGGCTAAACTCTCTAGTTCCTGCAAAGGAGATCTGTGAGACAGATATTATCCAGAGGCAGGAAGGGAGAATTGACAAAGGGCTGGAAAGAAGTTTGTTTTCCACTTCTCTCTCTAATAAGCTCAGCCCATTCAAATGCCGATTCTATGTCTAAAGCATATTATTAAGTAATGAAACCAGTTTTTCCTATGTGGTCTGTAATTCAATCCTGAAGGAAAGAACCAATGAAAAGATGATGTTTTAAGAAACACGATTGGGGCGCCGCGGTGGCTCAATCAGTTGGCCATCTGACTGCTATTCAGGTCATGACCTCACAGTTCATGGGTTCCAGCCCCATATAAGGCTCTGTGCTGGCAGCTCAGAGCCTGGGAGCCTGCTTCAAATTCCATGTGTCCCTCTTTCTCTGTCCCTCCCCTGTGCGCGCTCTCTCTCTCTCAAGAATAAATAAATATTTAAAAAATAAAAATAAAAAATAAGATAAAATAAAGACAGAGCTCACAGGGAGCTTCTTCACAGGCCACCATTCCCACTAGTTCATCATCTCCAGTCCTTCCTGCTGGTGGTAACAGGTAGGCAGTGTATACATCTAGAAACTGCGTCCTTTATTTAGCCTTGTTTCAAAATTTAAATGCCAGTCAGAAAAAGATATTATAGGGGCGCCTGGGTGCCTCAGTCAGTTAAGTGTCCAGCTTTGGCTCAGATCATCGGTTCGTGAGTTCAAGCCCCGTATCAGGCTCTGTGCAGACGGCTCAAAGCCTGGAGCCTGCTTTGGATTCTGTGCCTCCCTCTCTCTCTGTCCCTCCCCTGCTCACGCTCTGTTTCTCTCTCTTTCAAAAAATAAATAAACATTAAAAAATTTTAAAGAAAAAGGTAAAATAAATCAAACAATTTGGTCAAAAGTAATAGAAATACAAATAGAAAATGGCAGACCTACAGGACCAGTGGTGATTTCTGACCACCGTGCTGAGGTTTTTGTGGTGCTTTTCCTGTATGCCAATCAAGTTTCCCCATGGACTACAGATGTGAGGGGATCTTGGACTTTAGGTCAAGCATTTCTATCACTTACACAACATTGTCTGGTGGCCACTTCATGTCATTATTTTCAAAAAAATATCTCTGAGAGAGAGAGAGCATTAGCCAGGGAGACGCAGAGAGAGAGAATAACAAGTAGGCTCCGCACTGCCAGTGCAGAGCCCAATGTGGGGCTCAGACCTACAAACTGTGAGATCATGACCTGAGCCAATGTCAAGAGTCAGAAGCTTAATTGACAGAGCCACCCGGCACCCTCAAAATGTTTTCTAAATTCATAAACTAGAAAATAACATCAAGAAATAAAAATATTGCTTTAAATTTTAAATTCATAATGGAAAGAAAATATTCCTAGAGCTGAATTGTCTAACACAGTAGTCACTGGCCACTGTAGCTATTTAACTTTTTTTAAAATTTTTTTAATGTTTCATTTATCATTCAGAGAGAGAGAAACAGAGCGTGAGCAGAGGAGGGTCAGAGAGAGAGGGAGACACAGAATCTGAAACAGGCTCCAAGCTGTCAGCACAGAGCCCGACGTGGGGCTCGAACCCACGAACCGTGAGATCATGACCTGAGCCGAAGTCGGACGCTCAACCGACTGAGCCATCCAGGCGCCCCTATTTAACTTTTTTAAAAAAGCAAAAAACAGGGGGCCACCTGAGTGGCTCCGTTGGTTGAGCGTCCGACTTCGGCTCAGGTCATGATCTCACGGTTCGTGGGTTCGAGCCCCGTGTCGGCTCTGTGCTGACAGCTAGCTCAGAGCCTGGAGCCTGTCTTCAGATTCTGTGTCTCCCTCTCTCTCTGACGCCCCCCTGCTCATGCTGTCTCTATCTTTCTATCAAAAAAATAAATAAATAAAACATTAAAAAAAAGTTTTAAGTAAAAAAAAATTCAGTTTCTCCATCACATTATCCATGTTTCTTTTTCTTTTTTGGGGGGGGGAGGGGAAGAAAGAGAGGGTCCAAGTGAGTGAAGGGCAGAAAGAGAATGGGGAAGAGAGAGAGAGAGAGAGAGAGAGAGAGAGAGAGAAATGGGTTTCACCCGAAGCAGGGCTTGAGCTTACCTGACATGGGATTCAAACTCACAAACAGTGAGATCATGACCTGAGCTGAAGTCAGATGCTTAACCAACTGAAACACCCAGGCACCCACATTAGTCATGTTTATAGGCCCATGTGGATAGTGACTACCATATTGAACTGCGTAAATATGGAAGACTGTCATCATTACAGAAAGTAATATTGGACGATGCTATTCTAGAGTTTCAGAGCCAATCATTTTTGACACAGAAACCAACTCCTATTTTCTCTGCATGACTAGATTCTTAATATTTTAATCCTCAGTGAATCTGAGCTTTTGTAAAGTCTGAAGGTATGTGATATCAGAGGCTTGTAAGAACAGAGCATGATTCCTCATTTCAGAGACAGACCAAGTTCCTTTGATAACTTTATTTTTAAACAGCCTTATTAGGGTCAAAGGCAGGCAAAAATCCAGAATTGCAACACTTTTTCCTAGAAACTTAATGCCTTTCAGATTGCTTGCAAACCATAAAAATTCAGCACTGGGGAATTTAAAATGTTGAGTTAGTGACCTCAGACATTTAGCTTTTTCTCAGAAGTTTTCATGGTTTGCCTGCTAAACGCAGAATGCACTTCTTTGTATCACATTCTTTTCCCATATTTGTAATTTTCACTTCCTTTTTACATGACACATATTTTAACACATTAAGGCTACCTGATTTACTGACATAAATAGATACGAGTACAAGTGTTGAAGAAGAGAGAACTTTCAGGAACATTTTCAGAATTCTGTGATCTTATAGGCTAATAAACTAAAGAACTGGCATTTGCTCAGAACAAGAACAATTACGAGTTCTGAATGTTTTAAATATCACCATACAGCTCTTCTTCCCCACCAAAGAACACGTTGAACAAATCTTTGTCAGAATTTAAATTTTCCTCTCCCCACTTTCACTGGAAATACTTGGAGGACTGGGTCATCAAAACCACATTCACTGTCTAATGAAGACATGGTCAAATCGCAGACATTTTAGTTAACGTCTAGCCTTAACATGTTATTTAATTGGCCTGCAGTGGAAAAATCGATATTTAACTGATAGATTCTCACCGTGATTTTTTTTTTAACTTTCAGTGGATGACAAGGCAACTGAAAACATCATTCCTTTACAAGCAACATGGCCACCAACATAGAACAACCCCTCAACAGCATTCTGAAGCAGTGAAGCCCATAGTGAAGGAATCTTGCTAGAGAATTCCATATATGGGCCTATATCATATTTATCATGACTTCCACTACATGGTCTTGACAATCAGACATCTGAAAATAAATTATTGTGATAAGGAATATTATTTTTAATAGATGCAGAATTTATATTTTTAACTCTTAGGAACTTTTCTAAATGGAAAGAGATCATTAATACACTCCCCCACCCTTTCCTACAATTAAAGGAAGACAGAGAGACTGACTTTAGAAAACTTATGAAGGAAATTGAAGAAGACACAAAGAAATGGAAAAACATTCCATGCTCATGGATTGGAAGAATAAATATAGTTAAAATGTCATTACTACCCAAAGCAATCTACACATTCAATGCAATCCCAATCAAAATGGCACCAGCATTCTTCTCAAAACTAGAACAAACTATCCTAAAATTCGTATGGAACCACAAAAGACCCCGAATAGCCAAAGTAATATTGAAGAAGAAAACCAAAACGGGAGGCATCACCATCCCAGACTTTAGCCTCTACTACAAAGCTGTCATCATGAAGACAGTATGGTATTGGCAAAAAACAGACCATAGACCAATGAAATAAAATTGAGACCTCAGAATTGGACCCAAAAGTATACAGCCAACTAAGCTTTGACAAAGCAAGAAAGAGTATCCAATGGAAAAAAAAAAAAGAAAAAAACAGACTCTTTAACAGATGGTGCTGGGAGAACTGGACAGCAACCTGCAGAAGAATGAAACTAGATCATTTTCTCACACCATACACAAAAATAAACTCAAAATGGATAAAGGACCTGAACGTGAGACAGGAACCCATCAAAACCCTAGAGGAGAAACCAGGAAACAACCTCCTTGACCTCAACCACAGCAATTTCTTACTTGACACATCCCCAAGGGAATCAAGAGCAAAAAGGAACTATTGAGACCTCATCAAGATTAAAAGCTTCTGCACAGCAAAGAAAACAATCCATAAAACTAATAGACAACCTATGGAATGGGAAAAGATAGTTGCAAATGATATATCAGATAAAGGGCTAGTATCCAAAATCTATAAGGAACTCACCAAAATTCCACACCCGAAAAACAAACAACCCAGTGAAGAAATGGGCAGAAGATATGAACAGACACTTCTCCAAAGAGGGCATCCAGATGGCCAACAAACACATGAAACGATGCTCAGCATCCCTCCTCATCAGGGAAATACAAATCAAAACCACACTGAGATACCACCTCACGCCAGTCAGAGTGGATAAAATGAGCAAATAAGAGGACTCTAGATGCTGGTGAGGATGTAGAGAAATGGGCACCCTCCTACACTGTTGGTGGGAATGTAAACTGGTACAGCCCCTCTGGAAAACAGTGTGGAGGTTCCTCAAAAAATTAACAATAGAACTCCCCTATGACCCAGCAAAAGCACTTCTAGAAATTTACCCAAGGAATACAGGGGTGCTGATGCATAGGGGCACATGGACCCCAATGTTCATAGCAGCACTCTCAACAATAGCCAAAACATGGAAAGAACCTAAGTGTCCATCAACAGACAAATGGATGAAGAAGATGTGGTTTATCTATACCATGGAATACTACATGGCAATGAGAAGGAATGAAGTCTGGCCATGTGTAGCAACATGGATAGAACTTGAGGGTGTTATGCTGAGCGAAATAAGTCAGGCAGAAAAGGACAGATACCATATGTTTGCATGTATAGGAGGATTAGGAGGAACTTAACGGAGGACCATGGGGGAGAAGAACAGGGGAAAAATAGTCGGGGAGAGGGAGGGAGACAAACCATGAGAAACTCTTGAAGGCTGAGAACAAACTGAGGACTGATAGGGGTAGGGGGGGAGGGGAAGGGGAGTGATGGGCATGGAGGAGGGCACTTGTGGGGATGAGCACTGGGTATTATATGGAAACCAACTTGACAATAAACTATTAAAAATAAAAAATAAATAAAAAATAAAACATTGAGAAAAAAACTAATTAATAGTGTTCAACAGTTTAGGGAAGGTTATTCATTTTCAAAAATTTACTACGATTCTTACAGAATTTTCCCAGGCCCAGCCACAATACTGGTATAAAACAAACCACATAGGATATTAAAATTCAGAGAAGGGAAAGAGAAATGAAAATTTGGGTTAAAATGATGGCAAAGGAGTACCTGGATGGCTCAGTCAATTGAGCATCCGACTCTTGATATCAGCTCAGGTCATGATCTCTGTGCTGACAGCATGGTGCCTGGTTGGGATTCTCTCTCTCTCTCTCTCTCTCTCTCTCTCTCCTCTCTCCTCCCTCCCCCACACACATGTTCTCTCTCTTTCTCTCAAAATAAATAAATAAACTTTTAAAAACACTTTTTGATGATGTCAAAGATTTTGCATTTTCAGGAAAGGACGTATCCCAAGGAATTCCATATAGAGTAGGCAGTAATACAAGGAAATAACAGGGAAAATGCTATAATCAGTGCTTTTCAGACTTTAAAGTGCATGGAAATCACATCTTACCAAATGAAGCTTTTGATAAATAGATCTATATTAGGACCTGTAACTCTAAAAGGTCCCAGGTTTTGAGTAGCAAAGCTAGGGTAGACTCAATTACCATCATCAGCATATAACTCACATTTGCATTGATGTTTTGTTATCCAAGATTGGCTCTGAAATATTTTACCTCATTTGATTATAAATGATTGAAATCAGATTCAGTGAAATATCTGGTCTTATACATCAACTCAAATCTTCTACACATGCCTTTCCCAAGCTGGATATCATTAGATCCGCCAGTCTTACAAACGTTCCATGCTCAAAGAAGTTGGAAATTTTTGTGTTAAACACAGATAAGTTTCTTTACTGTTAGACTCTCAGAGCCTTTAACACAATGTACATTATGAATCTTCAAGAGAGAATTGACAACACTTAATGCTTTCTTCCTAGTAAACTTATTTATGCCTTCTGGAGAAACTTCTCTACAATGTGACTAGTGACATATTGACAAGTTCTGAAGTCTCAGTGGTTCTTAAGTTCATAGACACTACTTTGTTCAGTGTAATTGCTGACTTAGCCTTAAGGGTAAGTCACTGGGGTGCCTGGGTGGCTCAGTCGGTTGAGCGTCAGACTTGATTTCATCTCAGGTCATGATCTGATGGTTCATGGGTTTGAGCCCTGCATTGGGCTCTGCACTGACAGAGCAGAGCCTGCTTGGGATCTCTCTGCCTCTCTCTCTGCCCCTACTCCATTTACATTCTCTCTCTCTCTCTCTCTCTCTCAAAATAATGAATAAATAAACCTTAAAAGGGGGGGGTAAGTCACTAATAAAAGAGTTTTCAAAGATGGTCAAAGCAACAAGTTAGAACTAATGATCACTTTTGTCCCAGTCAATCAGATGGAGCTGAGCAGAGAATGCTAGTATAGAAAAAACTGGAAAGAAAACAATGCTGAGGATGTACAGAAGGCAGTTATAGAACTCAGATGTTGAAAATCACCATTTCGTATGGCACAAGAGAGCTGTAACCTCTAAGGAAATGATAGTGGCAAGCAGGACAGACTAATCGTCTGTGAACCTAACAAACAGAATGGCTCAACTGATGTAAGAGCATAAGTGCCCCCACCCAGAGACACGGTTTAAAGAGAAGTTTTCCAATCCAGTCACACAGAGCCTTGAGATAGTTGCCTTTGCAAGCAAAGAGCAAGAGGAAAGTTTCCCACCATAAGATTTGGGAAAACTGGTCTCATCTCTGTCCCCCATGACAACTGGTAGAGAATACGTGTATAAAATACGTGAAATCAAAGCTTCAAGAAATACTTCTCTTACCTCTCTTTAAACTGGTTATGTTGAGGGGTACCTGGGTGGCCCAGTCGGCTGAACGTTGGACTTCAGCTCAGGTCATGATCTCGTGGCTCATGAGTTCGAGCCCTCCATTGGGCTCTCTGCTGTTGGCACGGCCTGCTTCAGATCTTCTGTCTCCCTCTCTCTGCTCCTCCCCAGCTTGTGCTCTCCCTCCCTCTCTCTCAAAAACAAATAAACATTTAAAAATAAATAAATAAACTTTATGTTGAAATAAATAGTAGATTGAAGTTTTGCCTGGAGCAATGAAGCTTCAACCAAACTGACTTTCTCTTTTACACGCATGTCGAATCGTATGTTTTCCAACTTCAGGAGGAAGTAGCGAATATACTCTTATAACTGAGTCCCCCTGATAGCAAAGATTCATCTCATAGAAACTGGGATGGAATGGTTCTCAAAATGTAACTGTATCAGTATTACCTAGGGAGCTTGTAAAAACACAGATTCTTGGGATCCATCTGAGAGTTTCTGATTCAGATGGCCTGGGATGGAACCTGAGAATCTGCATTTCCAGCAAGTTTTCGGGTGATGCTGCCACTGCTCATCCAAGACCCACACTTTGAAGAACACTGCTGAAGTGGAAGGAGCCTTTGTGATCACCCGGAGCATTCCCTTTCCCTCACAGATGAAGAGTCTGGGACATAAAAGAGCTTACTCCCCAGGGTGGATCCATGAACAGCCCCTTTGGCCACTTGCCTGTGTGCCACCTCTGTGCTCTCCTCTCCACTCCTATATCAAGAAAAATTGTGAAAGACTTGGATATGGACGAAAAAAGATTACCATGTATCTTGTCCATCTGCCCTTGTAATGTATCTTTGCCTTTCACTGTCAACTCTGAAAGTTGTAGAAAACTGATCATAATACAAATGATTACATTCTGAATAAATGCAAGTGAATTGAGATCTGTAAAATATCATTGTTGAGCTGTCCATAGTAACCAAATATACATCAGTTGTAAAACTATACGGTGTTCTCAATTGTCTGCGTATGCGTATGTGTGGGTATGCTCCTTCAATACTCTCTTGAATATATAACATCTTACTGGGCCCCACATTAAGTAATGAGTTAAATACAATTTTTGTCATGTGTTTATTTAATATTTGTATTAGCTTATGTATCATGTTTTTACCTTTTTAAAAAATTATCTTTTGGGGCACCTGGATGGCTCCATCGGTTAAGCGTCTGACTTTGGCCTGTGGGTTCAGGCCCCAGTTGGGCTCTGTGCAGACAGCTCAGAGCCTGGAGCCTGCTTCAGATTCTATGTCTCCTTCTCTCTGTCCCTCCCCTGTTCACACTCTGTCTCTCTCTCAAAAATAAATAAACATTTAAAAAAATTTAATTATCTTTTAACCTCATAAAAAAAAAAGAGTGCATCTTGAACAACAGAATAAGGATCTTCTAAGATCTGCTTTTCCTTAAAAGCAATCAAAGTTGTGGCAAAAGTCAAAATCAAATTTTTCTGTATTCTGGAAATTAACTAAAAAATTACAAAATTCCAAGTCATGTTTGTCAAGAAAAATGGCTAAATCTTGGTAAGAACCATCCTCCTCTCCCTTTGAGGACCAAGAGATTCACAACGGGATAGCTGTGCGAACCAGCAATCTAGCTGGAGAGAAATGGGTTTGGAACTTCCCCAAAGCCCCATAATTGTCAACATTTGACCAATATGGCCGCTTATTGAAAATCCGCCTTCTTGGAACTTGTCTTTATTTGACCTGACTCAAAACATACTCTGTACCAACATCCCTAATTTTAGGGGCTTTGAAAAAAAATCAGTGGCAGTTGTTTCATACTGCAGCTATATGAGATGAGGTTACTGAGTGGGGCTAATCAAAACACTTAAAAAAGAACAACAGGGCAATGGGAGGTCCATAAAGGACTCTGAAAGCTCACACACATTCTTGGAAATCTAGAAGACCACATGCATACACAGAAAAGGCCTAAGAAGGTCCTAATCTCTCCTCTCCAGCCTGCTTTGAGGCTCCAAACAAGCTAAGACAGAGCTGTTAGATCCCAACACACAAAGGCTGGGAGAGTTAGTTCAAAGAACTTGGGGAAATCTCTAGCTAATCATTAGCTGACCACTAAGTAACCAGGCAGAGACTTCAACAGTCACTTATGACAAAGAACACAGACTTTACAGAAAGACTGCAAGAAAGTCACTAAACTGATGAATCAACAAACAACAATAATATTAACAGCAGCAACAACAACAAAAAACAGTAACAACAAAGCCTAGGGAAAGCATCTCATTTCCAGAGTTGCCACAATATCTTGTTTAAAACAGAACAATATTTTTTCAACAGGAAAATATGATACACACAATGAAGCAGGAATGTATACCCCATGCAAAAGAAAAAAAAAACCAGACAATTCTCCCTAACAATGTCCAGACTTCGGACTTTTTTTTTTTTCTCGGAGAGAGAGAAAGAGAGAGACAGTGTGAGCAGGAGGGTCAGAGCAAGAGGGAGACACAGACTCTGAAATAGGCTCCAGGCTCTGAGCTGGCAGTCAGCACAGAGCCTGATGTGGGGCTCGAACCCACGAACCGCGAGATCATGACCTAAGCAAAAGTCGGATGCTTAACTGAGTCAAGCCACCCAGGCGCCCCAAGACTTCAGACTTTTTAAACAAAGACTTTAAATCACCGAATAAACTAAAGGAAACCATGTTTAAAGAATTAAAGGAAAAAGCGAGAATAATCCAAAAATATAATCAAGAAAATAATTCTATTTACAAGAGCAAAACAAAAATAGAAATAAACTTATTTAAAGCCCAAGATTTATATACTGAAAATCTACAAAATGTCATTGAAAGAAATTAAAGAAGATCTAAATAAATGGAAAAACATCCCGTATTCATGGATCTGAAGGCACTATTGTTAAGATGGCAATATTCCACAACTTGATCTGTGCATTCAACTCATACCCTCTCAAAGTCCCAGCTGCTATTTTTTGAAGAAACTGACAGGCTAAACTTTATATGGAAACTCATGGAAACAGAATATTCAAAGCAATCTTCTAAAAGATTTGGAAACTTATAGGATTTAGACTTCCCAGTTTCAAAACTTATTACAAAGCTACAATAATACACTAGTAAAGACAATGTGGTACTGGCATAACTCAATGGATCAATAATAATCTTTTCACTATGTCGGGTCCTTGCTTCCAAGATGACCAAGAAAAGAAGGAATAATGGTTATGTCAGAAAGGGCCACGGCCAAATGCAACCTGTTCGCTGAACCAACTGTCCCCATTGTGTGCGCAAGGAAAAGGCCATTAGGAAGTTCATTATTCCAAACATAGTGGAGGCTTACCCCATCAAGGACATTTCTGAAGTGTCTTTGACGCCTATATACTTCTTAAGCTATATATGAAACTACATTACTGTGTGAGTTGTGCCATTCACAGCAAAGTAGTTAGGAATCACTCTTGTGAAGCACAGAAGGACCTCACCCTGATTTAGACCCACAAGTGCTGCCCCATGACCTCCACCAAAGCCCATGTAAGGAGCTAAGTCTTTAAGGACTGAAGCAAAACTGTTCTGTGCAAAAACTAAAATAAAATGGAGATTATACTTTAAAAATACACACATACAAACAATAATCTTTTCCACAAATAGTGTTGGAAAACTGGATGCAAAAGAGTAAAGTTGGACCCCCTCCCTCACACCATGTACAAAATTAACTGTATGGTTTGCAAATATTTTCTCCCATTCTGCAGGTTGTCTTTCCATTTTGTTGACCATGTCCCTGGTAATCAAACTGGAAAGCTGAATGTGTCTTCCCCACAGAAACGATCCTGTGTGTACGTCAGCCACTTGGGGGTATGCTTGGCTGACCTAATCTAGGAGTTGTTCTAGCCATTTTAAAGGATGTGTAAGAAATGGAAACTGCATTCCCACTTCCAAACAACTAGCCTATAAACAAATTTAGACCAGACTCATTCTTCTGTTCTTCAAAGATTTTTTATGTCTGTCCTTCCTTCTATTGTTTTTAATCAAATCGATGCTGCATTCTTACAGAAAACTCCTGAACATATGTTCTGAAAATTTACCTCCTGTCATACACAGAATAGAGAGGAAGACCAAGCAGGGGTTTTCCTGAATGTGTGGCAATAGTAATGACTCATGCTACTTCCTTATTCTAACACTTTCTATCAGTGGGGAGGAGAAAGCTCACAGTCAGGCCTGGGGGAAACCATCTTTATTTAGAGGGTGTTCTTGGTATAGCGATTGCTTTTTGTTTTCCTTTTGGCACAGTGCAAAGTGAGGAAATAAAAATGCAGAGCAAGTTGAAGACAGTTTAGAGGAGCTGTAACTGAAGGACAACAAGAAAAAGTCATCTGGAAAATAAATGCAACATATATTAAAATGAATTCCTTTGCATATGCCATAGAGAAAGCCAAGCTCCGCCTATTTCTTTTTTATGTGGTCAGGTACTAAATGACTCTTTAATCCTACGAAGCCAATAAAGAGAACAGAGGCGCAGAAAAAAGGAGGAAGGAATGCAAAGAAGAGGGTAACTGTGAACACAGTTTTCCAATGTGGGCAGTCCAGAGAGTATCTCAGTTCCCCAAAAGATGTTTGTTTTGTAATTTTATTGCATTACTCCTTTAGATGTGTTCTCTCTGAATGGCTAGGAGTCAACAGTTCCAGACTCTAAATCTGTCTGTGTAAAGCAAAGCACTCAAGTCCTTTCCAATTCTCTCCACTCATAAAAAGAGGAATAATTGAGGGTTTTATACCTTAAGAGATTTCTCGAAGCACTGCACAGAGATTAAACATCAGCAATTATATAAAGCTATTCATAACTTAAAACTGAGGGAAAAGAAGCCAAGTCGTTGAGGAAACCAGAGCCAAAATAGGATTGCTATTTAGTTCACCAAACGGTGCTGCTTTTGAAATACTATAATTCAGATCATTCAGTGAAACTCGTTTGCTTAAAATTTCCTTTTCTTTATTAAAAAAGAAGGGCTTAGAGTAAGGAAGGCATGAACTGCTATTCCGTAAAACAGGTATAATTATACCCCACTGTATGCGATGTTATGAAAATTAAACATTTATCGGTAAAAGACCTAACACAGTGTCTGGCACATGTTAAGGGATTGGTAAGACTTGGCTGCCATAGTTTTTATTATTATTGCTGGTATTGTTGTTGTTATCAGAGACGTAGATCTGTGAGGGACATGGAAATTGCTGGCAGTTAGGTAACTAATCCGAATCATTCAGACATGGACAGAAAAAAAGAATAACATTTCAGCTCTGGTGTCAACATATAATTAGTTAATTCTCAAAAGAATTCTTAACTTTTATGTTATTGTCCTAAATGAATTTCAATACAAGATTCCTATATGTGAGACTTTGACTGCAACAACTAATTTATTCACCAGTTAATTTTAAATCTTGAGCTATTTATCATTAAAAAGATGTCATATGCACCAAAAGCAGCCTTTATTTTTTAAATGCTTTCTAAATTTATTTTTCAGAGAGAGAGAGAGAGTGAGTGGGGGCAAAGCAAAGAGAAAAGGGGACAGAGGATCTGAAGGGACATCAGTGAGCCTGCCCCATGTGGGGCTGGAACTCACAAACCATAAGATCATGACCTGAGCTGAAGTCAGACACTCAACCAACTGAACCACCCAGCCACCCCCAATAGCACCCTTTAAAAAAAAATACATGAGAAAAAATGAGACAGACTTTGAAATTTACTAAGTACCTTCTACCTCATCCATCTGGGCTATCTATGCTTTGTCTGCCTCCAACAACCTCCTATTTATTTTTTAATATTTTTAAATGCTTTTACTTTTTTTGAGAGAGAGAGAATGCATGCACACACAGGCACATGAGCCAGTGGAGGAGCGGCTGGATAGAAGGGGACAGAGGATCCAAAGTGGATTTTATGCTGACAGTAGAGAGCCCCATGTGGGGTTTGAACTCAGGAACTCCAAGATCATGACCTGAGTCAAAGTCAGCTGCTCCACTGAGGCACCCAGGCTCCCCTTCACAACTTTCCAGATACAGAAGTTAAATTTGTGGAAAATTTATTGCAATGCAAACACGTCCTGTCCGCAAAAATGCAAATTGTATTCCAGCAGATATTGACCAGTTTTGCATCCATTTGCAAATTCATTTCACATTCTTTATCTGACTATAAACTTGTGGTTCTCTTTTAAACTGGCTACAACATCTGTTGGCCCCTCATTAATTCCTGAGTTAAATAAAATCTGCTATACGTGTTTATTTTATTTGTTGTGAAAGTCATAATTTTATCTTCATTTAAAATTTATCCTTTAATAAAAAAAAGATTTCTTCTTTAATGAGTATAAGCATCGAATTTAAAAGACTCCCTGAGGAACACATCTGAAATTCAAGCACATAACCTTGCTCACAAATGTTCTTGTTAAGGTCAGAATTACATCCTTTTTCCTGTAGCTTCTGGACAGTCACTGTCAGAAAGTCAGTCAAAGATGGCTGTAGAAGCTTACTGAGTGAATAGGGTCCTGGGCATTTTTTTAATAGCTTTTTCTATACGAGGAAAACCTGCAAATGTTTCTAAGGCAATGGACAATGAGTTGCTGAGGAAAAATAGGTAAGTATTAACGGGGCGGTGCAATTCCTCTAGAGGGCTTCCTTGAAAGAGAATTTGGAGGCCAGAAGAATATATTTATAACTAACACTCTTTGAGGTTTTAAACTAAAATTTGGTTAATGTCTTTTAAGAAAGCAAAACATTGGGGGCACCTGGGTGGCTCAGTCAGTTGAGTGTCCAACTTGATCTCATGGTTCATGGGTTCCAGCCCCATGTCGGGTTCTGTGCTGACAGCTAGCTTAGAGCCTGGAGCTTGTTTCGGATTCTGGGTCTCCCTCTCTCTCTGACCCTCCCCTGCTCACGCTGTCTCTCTCTCTCTCTCTCCCTCAGAAATAAATAAAACATTAACAAAAAAAAAAAGAAAGCAAAACATTGAAAAACGTTTTGTTTTTATATTTTACCATTATAGTTATATCATTTAAAGTATGGGAATAGAGGGGCACCTGGCTGGCTCAGTCAGGAGGGCATGCAACTCCTCATCTTGGGGGTCATGGGTTTAAGTCCCACTTTGGGTACAGAGATTACTTAAATAAAGAAACTTTAAGGGCGACTGGGTGGCCCAGTCCATTAAGCCTCCTAATCTTGATTTTGGCTCAGGTCATGATCTCACAGTTCATGAGTTCATGCCCCACATCGGGCTCTGCACTGGCAGTGAGGACTGCTTGGGATACTTTCTCTCCTGTTCTCTCGGCCCCTCCCCCACTCCCATTCACTCTCTCTCTCTGAAAACAAATAAATAAACTTTAAAAATGTAATAAGTGTACCTTTAAAATACAGAAAGACTTTTTTAAAAATAAATAAAATATAGGAATAGAACCATTCAGATTTTCTCTAGGAAGTATGTTGGTAAAATTTCAGTCCTTTCTTCTTCCTTACTTTAATCTTACATAATTGCAGAATTGAATATTTTACAACTATAATACCATTCTACTTATGTAAGTAACATTTTATATAATTGAAATAATTATGTGGGAGGAATTTAGTCAACCCAACTATGTAACCATTCATGTAGGTCATAGAATTATCAAGATATGTAAAATATATTTCTGTGTGAGTGTGTAGTGTTTCTAACAAAAGAGGTATCAAACTATAATCTTATAAGTAGCTGAAGATTATAAATAATGACCATTTAATGAATATGACTAATTACATTAGTGGGTGTTTAATAAAAAAGGAAGCAAGTATGAGAATGTAAGTGCGTGTCATCCTGTGAAACATGTAATAAAAGATTACAAAAACCTAATGAGAGCTTTTTGAATTAATACAATATCTGTTTTAAAACTAGTAATACTTATTTAATTGTGACTATTCTTCATACATTGCCTATTATTAATCTGACCAGAAGAGGAGATAATTTTGTCAATCACTACTCAAGCATCACTTCCTGCAAAGCCATTTATGATGCCCATAAGGCAGAATTAGATGTTCTTTCCTTTCTGTTCCTCCAGTGTGTATACCATAAGGCTCATCAATTGTTATTTACCCATGGGCCTATATCTGTAGGTGTGATATAATAGAAACAATATAGATGTTAGAATCAAATCCAATTTGAATTCTAAAATCACTAAGTTGCTAGTTGAATGATCACAGATGAGCAAAGAAATATGAACCTCACTCATCAAGAGGCACAACATAACCATCATTATAGTATTACTGTATATGCTTATATACACAATAGCATTATATTATTATTGCATATGTTTATATGTACAATAACATCTAGTAATGTTGTGATTAAGACTAAGAGGAATTATTGGGGTAGTCAGGCACCCCAGAGCAGACAACTCTTGATCCCAAGGTTGTGATTTCAAGCCCCATGTTGAGTGTAGAGATTACTTTAAAAAAGTAGAATATTCTTAAAAAATAGGGAAAATTATTTATGTTGCCTCCGGGAGCATAGCAGGTACTCAAAAATGGTTACATAAACATTTCCACCTCTTACCTAGGTAGTAAGTAAACTATATTATCAATTTCATTGTGTATTTACCATATAATGCTAAATAAATATTGTAAGAGAAAAGTGTAAAAGACTAAATTATAAATGCCTTAGAAGTTGTTAGTATTTCCCATCCTGTTTTGATAAGTCATTGCGAATAGTCACTTTCTCCTCAACTTGGCTAGATGTGCTGTTTTGACACCAGTATTTGAAAAAATGCAAACAATTGAGCAATTTATGACCCTTGCAAAATGTCCCTGGGTCTTCTTCATTATTGACAGAGAGAGACTAATGTCTGATGCTATTCAACTGGGTAAAGATGAAACGTCTGCCCAGGCAGAAAGATCCCATGCTGCCTGTTCACAAAGTCTGGCCAAGGCAAGGGGGGCAGGGGTGCTGGGGGTGCCGGGCTGTGACACAAGTGGAGTCACCAGATGCTGCCCAACCATCTCGCTTGGTTGCTCACCATTCATTTCCTACCTTCTCACGCTAGCCAAACCAGATTTCAGCCAGTCCCTGGACCTGCCACTGACTTTTCACCAGGGATGTCTTCTGCCTGAACAACATTTCCTCCTATTTTGGCTTGCATCCTTTGCAGCTCAACTCGGTTCCCATTTTGCCTAGAAAATCTTTTCTGAATCATCTATGCTTCTCTTCTATCCCCATTAAGCCCCCTTATATAAGACAGAAGTTACAGCATCTCTTATAGACCATGTTCCTCTCTTTTAGGATTGATAAATTAGAGGAGGCCAAGTCAAACCTTTATTGTAATAAACAATGTATAACCATCAACGTCAGTATGCCCCCAATATTCCGTATGATTTATATGTACTATTAGTTGTTTATCTGAAATTCAAAGTTAACTGGGCACCCTGTATTTTTATGTCCTAAACCTGACACTCCTACTCTCCTGTCCTGCGCTACAGTATTGTATTATGTCACTTATCTTCTACTACGCCACGAGTCACAGCATTTACCAGGCTCCTTTGAGGCCAGGCAGGGTGTCCAAATGTTTTGTTTCATCCCCACTTCTACCTCACTCTTCCTGATGCTCCACCACCAAACACCCAGCACGGGGCCTTAAAAGCCATCGAGAAAGCAGAAGTTGTGTCCTCATGCATCTTTTCATTTCCCAGTTTGACAGCAAATATCTACAAACTCCTGTACAGTGCCGGGCCCTGAAGGATATTCTAGAGATAGAAATTAAGCAAGCCACAACCATTGTCGTAAAGGAGCTCCCAGCTCGCTCAGGAAAACAGGCATGGCAGAAAGCAATCTCAACGGGTACAATAAGTTCCAAAATAGGGTGAGGCATGAACACAGGGGAGGGCACCAAACCCAGTCTCCAGGGGTCAGAGGAGTCTTCCGGGAGAGAAGCAGGTAGGTGGAGACCTAATAATTAAGAAGAGTAAACAGGTGATGGCAGAGAGAGAGAAGGCATCCCAGGCAGAGGGAATAGCATGAAAAAAACTCCAAGGTAAAAAAGAACCTGACATTCGTGCTTAATTATTTAATCAGATCTGCCTTTTAGTTCAAGCTTGTTTGACCCATGGATGCCACTGTCTTTTAAGGCATCAAGCTTCTTCTTAACAGTTTTTTTCTCGAGAAATTCGGTGATAACAGCTCTTTTTCCTCTCTCACCACTTGAGCCTTCTCTGGATTCCAGGCTGGTTTCTCTCTCCTCGGTGTAATCTGGAGCATCTTCAAGAATGTAGAGCTGACTGTGACCGGCCCGCTCGGCTCACCTCATCTTTCTCCCTTCCAGTCTCACCCTCTCTACTCCACCCAACATTCTTTCGTATCTTTTCTTCCATTTACCCCCTCCAGCTCTTGCTGACCCATGGCAACAGACGCCTGTCCCATAGCTACTTTCTAATCCACTTGGAGTGATTCACCCTCATTCTGTGTCTCCTACCAAACCCAACCTATTCCATACAGTAGCAGTAAAGACACTTGCAGGATTCCAGCCCAAAAAGGGCAATCACGAGAGAAAATAAAATCACATCCCTGGGGAGAGGGGTAAAAAGGGAAAGAAGGAAGTTCTTAGGTAAACCCACTTAAATAAAGCTGCCTCTTTACCAATATTTCTTACATTAATCAGCTATTTTTGGTCATTTTTTTCATGCCTGGCTTGTCCCTCACACTCAGTGAACTGTTGTTGTAAGAATTTACCTTTTGTCCTCTTTTTAAAAAATATTTATTATTTTTTTAAAATTTTTATTTATTCCTAGGAGAGAGAGAGAGACAGCGTGAGCAGGGGAGGGTCAGAGAGAGAGGGAGACACAGACTCCGAAATAGGCTCCAGGCTCTGAGCTGGCAGTCAGCACAGAGCCCGACGCGGGGCTCGAACCCACGAACCGCGAGATCATGACCTAAGCGAAAGTCAGACGCTTAACCGAGTAAGCCACCCAGGTGCCCCAATATTTACTTATTATTGAGAGAGAGAGGAAAAAGAGACAGAGATAGAGCCTGGGTGGGGGAGGGGCAGAGAGAGCAGGAATCACAGAATCCAAAACAAGTTCCAGGATCTGAATTGTCAGCACAGAGCCCAACGCAGGGCTCAAACCAAACTGTGGGACCATGACCTGAGCCGAAGTCAGATGCTCAACCAACTGAGCCACCCAGGCGCCCCAAGAATTTATCTTCTGTCCTAAGTAAATCTGCAGGTATGGCCAGGTGGTAGAACTGAACAAATATGATGAACAGTAACTAGCTTTCTGTGCTAAGTGTGAAGCCAGGAATTTTAAGTGCTATACAGAGTTTGTGACAACAGGGTATCCGTGACAGTTAACTTTATGTATCAACTTGGCTGGGCCCCAGAATGCCCAGATATTTGGTCAAACATCAGCTTGGGTGCTTCTGGAGTGGTGTTTTGAAGCTGATAGACTGAATAAAGCAGATCACCCTCCCCAATGTGGGTGGGCCTTACATTTCACTGAAGGCCTGAATAGAACAAAAAGGCTGACCCTCCCCCAAGTAAAGAGAATTCTTCCTGCCCGAAAGCAGTTCCGTTGGGTTATCGCCTCCTCTGGAGGTCTCCCATGCACCTGTCTTCAGACAGGAACCCACCACTGGCTCTCCTGATTCTCAGGCCTTCACCCCCCGACAGGAAATCTACTGTCAGCTCTCCTGGGTCTCCAGCTTACTGACTCACCCTGAAGATTTAGGAACTTGCCTGTCTTCATAATTGCATGAGCTAGTTCCTTGTACTGGTTTTGTTTCTCTGGAGAACCCTGACAAATACAGTGTCACAGGAAATAAAGCAATCAGAAGCTATTTTGATTGAAAGATGTGCCTTTAATTTGCCTTATAAATCTTTCAGGATCCAGGTATACCCTATCTCCCTGGGTAATTGATTCACTCTTCAGTACATGTGGGTGATGTGATTCTTATAGGTCATTTTTCCCTATTAAATGTCAAGGGCCTTTGAAGACTATTCCTAGTTTATTTGATAGGAATCAATCATATATACAGCCCCACGAATGTTCTCCACATGTGTATATACGATGAGGAAGCAACCTAGGGTACTGCATCATTAGAGGAAGTCAGAAGACAGGGAAATGTCTGTGAGCCCTGATAGTCAGGAAGGAAATGGGGGGAAAAATCTAAAACCAATTAACGTTTTCTCTTTAGACTCTCTCATTTCCTATAATGTTACAGAAAGTAAAGATTTTGGAAGAAAGAGAAGATTCAAGGAGGTGAAGTGAGAGGAGACCGTGAAAGCTTCATGGGAACTTCAAGGGCATCAAAGTGATGATCATATAGTGCTAAGCAGGACTGGCCTCACAGATGTGCCACATGTGCAGTTGCACAGGACCCGTACTCAGAAGGGCCTTGCATTGGCTTTAAGTGCTTTACTGTCAGTGTCAAGAGATTCTGCGTTTTTGAACCAAGGGGCCCCAAATGTTCATTTCACACTGATCCACAAATGATGCAATAAACCCTGATTCTACATCAAGCTTTCTTTAAGTTTGGTAACCAATTACAAACTAAAAGTGAATATTTATTCAACTTTCTATCTATTGATTATTCTGATGGCCTTATCCTAGGATCCAAGAATAATAGCAAACCAAACTGAGATCTCATACTCCCATGCTTTTCCCACAGATGGAAAGAATAGGAGGCAACAAATGACTTTGAGCAACAACCGTCAGGAGTTATGTACAATTGATCTTTGTGCCAAGGTTGGGGAGAGATGCATGTTCCTATTAGCAGTTCTTACAAGAGCTTCAATAACTGCTCCTAAAATTGAACACTCAGCCTCTAACAATGGGTGACATCTGCCCCTAGCTAGTGAAGTGGCTTCAAAATCCCCAATCTAGGAACTGAGTAATTCTTCACCATTGTCAAAGCCATCCTTTGTCATCCTTCACCCTTGACAGACATTACCTGGTGTGAGAAAAGAAAATGTCTATAAGCTGGGAGTGTATTACTTACTACATAAAAGTAATCACCATTCCTTCCATTTCAGGCATTGAAACAGACCAAATGTCCTATTTCCAAGTTTTACACATACATAGTCATATAAATACAAACATGCATCACTGCATGAAGTGACAGGGCTTTCTATTTGTAGAAATATTTGTATTTAACATACTCTGGAGAGGAGCAGATGGGTGGCTCAGCCAGTTAAGTGCCCAGCTCTTGATTTCAGCTCAAGTCATGATCTCAGGATTCATGAGCCAGAGCCCTAGATAGGGCTCTGTGCCAACAGCATGGAGCCTGCTTAGGACTTCTCTCTCCCTCTCTCTTTCAAAAAAAAATAAAACATAAGAAATTTTATTTAACATACTCTGAAAAGATATTTATTTATTTATTTATTTATTTTTATTTTTTTTTCAGTGTTCAATTTATTTATTTTTTTTTCAAATAGTTTATTGTCAAATTAGTTTCCACATAACACCCAGTGCTCATCCCCACAAGTGCCCTCCTCCATGCCCATCCCTCCTCTCCCCCACATCCATCAGTCCTCAGTTTTTGTCAGCATTCAAGAGTCTCTCATGGTTTGCCTCTCTCCCTTTCCCCCACCATTTCCCCCCTTCTTCTCCCCCTTGGTCCTCTGTTAAGTTCCTCCTAGTCCTCCTATACGTGCACACATATGATATTTGTCCTTCTCTGCCTGACTTATTTCGCTCAGCATAACACCCTCAAGGTCCATCCATGTTGCTACACATGGCCAGATTTCATTGTTTCTCATTGCCATGAAAAGATATTTAAAGTGAAGGAATTTGGGTATGATTAATAGCTTCCAAGAACTTTCATCTGGTAGAACAGAAGAAGACATGGCTGCCCATATTGATAAATGAAGAGCCTGACCTGCTGATACTATGGCAATGCTCTTTTTTTTTTTTTAATGTTTTATTTATTTCTAGGAGAGAGAGAGAGAGACAGCATGAGCAGGGGAGGGTCAGAGAGAGAGGGAGTCACAGACCGAAACAGGCTCCAGGCTCTGAGCTGGCAGTCAGCACAGAGCCCGACGCGGGGCCCGAACCCACGAACCGCGAGATCATGACCTAAGCGAAAGTCGGACGCTCAACCGACTAAGACTATGGCAATGCTCTTGTTCAGCTCCCGAAATAAACGAATGTACCCCAATCACTGCTGACTCACCACTACCCTGAAGGGTTTGAGTTTCCTTCTTGTGGCAGAATCTTCTGCTTGCTCCCCCCCCAACACCTCACCCCATATACTTGCTCTTTTTCTTCCCTGCTAAGTTCCAGGCAATAAGATTGATTTGGTCAGAGTTCCCCAGAGAAACAGAACCAACGGGAGATAGAGAGAGAGGGGGATTTATTAAAAGGAATTGGCTCACGTGATTATGGAGGCTGACCTGTCCCAAGATTTGTCATCTGTAAGCTAGAGACTCAGGAAAGCCAATGGCGCAGTTCTCATGTGAAGGTGGACAGGCTTGCGACCCAGAAAGAGCCAATGTCCCGTAACTGGTCCCTTAACTGGTTGGCCAACAACCCAACTCAAGGCAGGCAGGCAGGCAGGCAGGCAGGCAGGAGTTCCTTCTTACTCATAGCCTTTTTGTTCTATTCAGGGCTTCAACTGATCAGACAAGGTCCACCCACAGTAGGGAGGGCTATCTGTTTTATTCATTTTACTAATTAAAAAGTAAACCCCAGGACACCTGGGTGGCTCAGTCAGTTAAGTATCTGACTCTTGATTTTGACTCAGGTCATGATCTCATGGTTCATGAGTTTGAACTTCTGTGCTGACAGTACAGAGCCTACCTGGGATTCTGTCTCACTCTCTGTCCCTTCCCTGCTCATTCTCTGTCTCTCTCCCTTTCTGTCTCTCAAATAAACACACACACACACACACACACACACACACACACAAAGTAAATCTCATGGAAAAACAACGTCACAGACACACCCAGAATAATGTTTGACCAAACATCTGGGGACCTCATGACCCAGAAGCATCTTGTGGCAGCTTCCAGGATAGCCGGCCCACCCATCTGGCCCCTCCTCTTCTGTGTCTCTTCTCCTGGTAGCCATCTTGAGCCCTAACAATGAGCTGCTGAGATCACGTATTATAATAATGAGGGACATCCCTCAATAAGGGCAGATAAATTTGAGGCTCTGAAGGTTTTATGGAGCAGAACTTCCAAACCAACCCAGGACTCTATGTTCACATCTACTCTAGGATGTGGGGAGAAAACCACTTTTTCCCGTCATTGAAGAATCCTGCCACTGTTACTAGGGGGAGTGGGGGGTGGTTGGGGGTGGAGCACAAGCGTGGAATCTGCCCCTTTGCCGCTGATTCTAATCCCACTATACCTCCCTTTTCTCTCCCATTGCACATTACAGAACAGGATCACATATTGGATTGGACAACAAATTAGCTAAAATACTTATGACTAGAAGGAAACAAAGCCATGAGACCTGTGTAGCCCACCAACTCCACAGTGAGGGCGATAATAAAATTTCTTGCAGCACAGTAATCTTTTGGCATCTTTCACAACATTTCATTTCTTGCCAAAAATAACCTCGTGAAGCAGAGAAAGCTGATATTTTCATCCTCATGTTTCTCTCTGGAAAATCTAGGATTGCCCCTTCTTGAATGATAATTTGGTTTTAATTGATTCCTCATATGAAGCTAAGCAAAACCATGCAAGATCAAGTGGGCAATCTAGTGTCTTATTAAATAGAACACTATCACTTTGCAAACATTTATGGGGAGCTTTAAAACGCCTTTATAAATGCAAATTAAGCCTTAAAGCAATATTCTGAGATATTAGTAAAATTGTTTTAACATGTTGGACATCAAAATGACTGCTAAATTTATTTATTTATTTATTTATTTTATTTCTAGGAGAGAGAGACAGCATGAACAGGGGAGGGTCAGAGAGAGAGGGAGTCACAGACCAAAACAGGCTCCAGGCTCTGAGCTGGCAGTCAGCACAGAGCCCGACACAGGGCCCGAACCCACGAACCGCGAGATCATGACCTAAGCGAAAGTCAGACGCTTAACCGACTAAGCCACCCAGGCGCCCCAATGACTGCTAAATCTAAATTGCCTTTCAATGGAAACCTCTGGTCACGGTGGAACAGAAAGACCTCGGGCTTGTCATTTATTCATTGTTCTAGGTTTTCAATAAAGCAAGGAAACACTATTATTAGTGTCACAATACACGTTAGCATTAAAGGCCAAGGAAGGTGCACCTGGCTGGCTCAGTTCAGTGAAGTGTGTGGGTTTTGATCTTGGGGCTGTGGGTTCAAGCCCCACATTGGGTATAGAGATTACTTAAAAATAAAATCTTAAATTTTCTTAAATGTTTATTTATTTTTGAGAGACAGAAAGAGACAGAGTGCGAGCAGGGGAGGGGCAGAGAGAGAAGGAGACACAGAATCCAAAGCAGGCTCCAGGCTCTGAGCTGTCAGCACAGAGCCCGATGTGGGGCTGGAACCCAGGAACTGTGAGATCATGACCTGAGCTGAAGTTGGACGCTTAACCAAATGAGCCACCCAGGTGCCCCTAAAAATAAAATCTTAAGATAAATAAATAAAGACTGGGGGAAATCCTAAAGCTGAAAGAACTCTTTAACTGTTTTTTGCCTGGTGTCACTCTCATTTACTTGATCCTGAAACAGTATTTTCTTCTTCTTCTTTTTTTTTTTATATATACTTAACATCTCAAACACTGATGTTGCAAGAGGATGGTTTCAGAAATCTTATACCACATTCAATTTCCAGATCACTTTCTTCTAAACAAACAGCAGTTAAGGATGAGGTTGGGAGGGGCCAGGGTCTGGGAGCACAGCTTTCTCTCCACCACCCTCCCTAACTAGGATTGCCAGACTCAGCCAATAAGAATACAGAGCTCCCAGCGCACCTGGGGGAGGGGGGGGTTCAGTTGGTTGAGCCCCTCACTCCTGATTCAGTTCAGGTCATGATCCCCTGGTTCAGAGGATCGAACCCTGTGTCGGGCTCTGTGCCGACAGTGCCCTGCTTGCTTGGGATTCTCTCTCTGACTCTCTTTCCACCCTTTTCCCCCCTTTCTTAAAATAAATAAATAAACAAACCATTCAAAATAAAATACAGAGGCTCCTGGGTGGCTCAGTCCGTTAAGTGGCCAGCACTTGATCTTGGCTCAGGTCATAATCTCATAGTTCATGAGTTCAATCCCTGCGTTGGGCTCTGCACTGACAGTGTGGAGCCTTCTTAGATTCTCTCTCCCTCTCTCTGTGCCTCTCCTCCACTCTGTCTCTATCAAAATAAATAAACTTTAAAAAGAATTTAAAATTTTTTAAAAATAGAGTCCCAGGTAAAAATTGAACTTCAGATTAACAGCTTTTTTTATGCAATGATATATAACTGTTTATCTGATTTCTGAAATGCAGTTTTAACTGGGTATCTCAAATTTTGTCTGACAACCTTGCCCTGATCCATCCCCAGAGAGAGAGGGGCCGATGATCCTCCTGGTTTATATTTCTAGACGTTTACAAACTAGGAAGGACACAGGGTTAAAATCACAACCCAGGCCAGCCTGCCTTTTTTTTTTTTTTTTTTTTTTAGCTACTGAGGTATTTCTACCTTTTTAGCTTGTTGCTCATCTGTGCTAAAGACTCTCTGTGCACCCCTGCAGATCCACTCTCCTCACTTTTCACTCAGGCACCTGCCCCGGGAGCCTGGCTAGAGGGACCACAGCAACCAAGTTCCCTTGACCTCTGACTTGTGATTGGATTTGCCCAGCGGGAACCCCCAGCAAAAGAGGGAAGGACAGGAGGAGGGAAAGAGTGAGGGATTTATCCTACAGGCTTCTCCCTGCTAAGCTCTGGGTGGGCTGTGGCCTCACCTCCCCACCAAAGCAAAGTTCTTGGGGATGTGATGGGGAGAAGCTTCCTTTCCAGACACAGTTCCTTCCAGGTCCTAGTACTGCTTTGTCCCTCCTTTATCTTCGAGGATGTAGGAGAGATGTCCCTGCGGCTGCCAGTCCCCAGGGCTGCACCAGCCCTCCCAACTTGCCTTAACTCTGTCCCCAACTTTGTAAATTTCCCCTTCAGTAGGTCTCTTTGGCCCCTTTTGAATGTGCTCCTGTTCCCTACCAGGGTATTGATTACAATTTTTTTTAATGTTTTATTTATTTCTGAGAGAGAAGGAGAGACAACATGAGTAGGGGACGGTCAGAGAGAGAGAGAGAGACATAGAATCTGAAACAGGCTCCAGGCTCTGAGCTGTCAACACAGAGCCTGAAGCGGGGCTCAAACCCACAAACCTTGAGATCATGACCTGAGCTAAAGTTGGACGCTTAACCGACTGAGCCTCCCAGGTGCCCCAGGACATTGATTATAGAGAGTAGGACTGAGATTTGGGGGATACAGAGACTCCTCACCTGCACCTTAATCCGCAATCTCAAACTCAAACTAGGTTTGCAGAAAGTCTTGCTTTGAGTGTTTTAGCACCAGTAATAAAGAGGTTCCTTGCTTCCCATCTCTGGATCAGCTAGCTAAAGGTCAGTGAATGCCACTCCGTAGGCTTTTATAGTTATTGCTACGTCAACCACGTATTATTATAATTAGCACCCCACATATCTGTATTTATAATATTGCAATGGTTGTGTAAGAGTTTGGGGTTGGGGTCAGTGTATTCAAATACCAGCAACACCCATCTCTCTCTGTGAAAAGGAGAACATACAACCAGATAGAGATTTGCATGTGGACCACAATGACTCATGAGTCTTGACTCTTGTTTCTCACCTGGGATCTGAGATCTGACCACTGTGTTCACTATGCTAGTTCCCAGAAAGCAGAAAACCCTAAAATTTGGTTGGGGAGCCAGATGTTCTCAGAATACTTCAGGCTTGACACAATAACAGGTTAAATGGAAAACAAAAACAGGGGCACCTGGGTGGTTCAGCCAGTTAAGCGCTGAACTCTTGATTTCAGTTCAAGTCATGATCTTGTGGTTCGTGGGACGGAGCCCTGCATCAGGCTCCGCACTGACAGTGTGGGGCGCTTGGGATTCTCTCTCTCTGCCCCTCACACACACACACTCTCTCTCTCAAAATAAATTAACATTTTAAAATAAGTTTAAAAAAGAAAAAGAAAAAAAAACGAAAACAAAAACAAGAAAGAAAAGAAAAAAAGAAAATGAAAAAGAAAAGAAAAACCATCCCAACTTACACATGGTAGACTTCTTGCTTTTTCCCAGCTATTTTTAAATCAAATCACCATAGTATCTATGGCATTCTGGAGATTGCAGGGCCTGTGAGTCATATCCTTATTTACAGGAATGATGGGGAAAGTCAGCATGTTGAGTATTTGCTTCATTTTTGAGAAGTGAGCAGGCAATTAAGAAGCTGGGGGGGGGGGGAGATAGTCTGTCTCACACATAATTTTACCTCGTCCTACTATCTCTTTATCTTTCCCTTTCCAAGACTCAGATCTGAGACAACAGCTAACGCCCAGACATGTTCAGTGACAGACAAAATAGGTTGAGAGCAGCTGATTGCAAATGCAATTTCTCCCTCAATTTGGTTGTTGAAAAACTTGGTTCCTCCTCTATTCACACTCGCCCTAACCTCCTTAGTCCAAAAGCAGCCACTAAAAAGTTTCTCAAAGACCAATTCCACAGGGGCCTACTCTGTTTTCTGGCTTGTGTGACTCAGGCCATCACCTCACCATCATTATCACACTATCTACACTCACAAAAGCCACCCCCACACAAGGACTGGATATGAAGGAACATTTTCAAGGTTGCAAGGAGCAGAATGAAGTAGATATGACTTTAATACTATAACTTAAAACTCTTTTGAGTCAAAGACATTTTTCTTTCAGGTAGCTTTTGTTGGTAACCACAAGAAATCATATATTCCCGGTTAATTAAAACACGGACTGTTCCGGTTAAGCTTCAGACTTCGGCTCAGGTCATGATTTCGCGGTCCATGAGTTCAAGCCCTGTGTTGGGCTCTGTGCTGACAGCTCAGAGCCTGGAGCCTGCTTCAGATTCTGTGTCTCCCTCTCTCTCTCTCTCTGCCCCTCCCCTGCTTGCATTCTATCTCTCTGTCTCTCAAAAATGAATAGGTGTTTAAAAAAATTAAAAAGAAAAGAAAATGATGTATTTGATAAAAATAGATGGCAAGTGTTTATCTCCTAGAACAAACAATACTGCATACTAAATCAAAATAAATAAATAAATAAAACAAGATGGGTGAAAAATATTGTCATAGAAGTTCTAATTGCTTAAGAATATTCTCTTGCCAGTTCTAGGTTTGGCAACTTTGAAACATGAGATAAACCCTTAAAAACAGGCGGATAATAGAAATACTCATTAAAAAGAAGGATTGTTAGTGTCACCTAATTTAATCTATTAATGGTGACTGTGAAGGTAGATTCAGTCTGTCTTTTATTCCACCAGGCCATGTGATACTACCAAGCATTTATGATTCTCTAAGGAGAAAAATATTCATTAAAATGACTTATCAAATCAAATGCATATAATAACCCCATATAACTAATCATCTATCTCTCTAAATGTATACAATATAAATACTCCTGTATAGCACTCTCAGCAACTTAAAGTGAAGTAACTTAAAAAAGAAAAATCTTCAAACATGTTACTATGGAAGATAATGTGTTCACATGGTACGCCCTATGCTTAAATTCAATGGCTTCCTATTGCTTTTAGGATTCAGGCCAAAATTCTTAACGCAATCTTCAAGTTTCTGCCTTATTCTACAACCTCATCTGTATCACACTCCCCCTACATCTTCATGCTCAGCCACGCTGGTCTTCCAAGTCTTTGAACATGACACAGGGCCTTTGTACATGTTTTCGTTCTGTCTAGATGCCTTCCTCCGCCCACCTTCTTAGCCTCTTTAGCTCTTATTCATCTACCAAATCTTAGCTCAGGAGTCACCACCTTAAGGAAATCATCCCAGCCTCCTTATCTCAGTTAGATTCTCTTTCATAAACTAGGTTTCTTTTCTGCTTGGCACCTCATTTACATGATATATTTGTTATCTCTTGATACATAACAAATCACCTCGAAATTTAATAGCTTAAAACAACAAACATTTATCATCTCTTGGTTCCTGCTGCTCAGGAACCAGGAGCAGATTGGTTGGGTGGCTGTGGCTCAGAGTCTCGTGATGTTGCATCAAGATGTCAGCCAGGCTGCAGCCGTTTGAAGTCTCGCCTGATGCTAGAAGATCTGCTTCCAAGTTCACTCATGTGGCCTCAGTTCCTTACCCTGTGTGCCTCTCCATGGCCTGCTTGAGTCTCTTCCGAACATGGTAAATGGCTCTCCCCAGAGCAAGTGATCCCAGAGAACAGATGAGAAGGAAGCTCCTGTGTCTTTTTTGACCTTAGAAGTCACATACTGCCACTTCTTCTCTATTCTGTCTGTTAAAAACAGGTCTTTTAGCCCACCCACACTACAGGGTAGGGAATTTATGCTCTACCTTTGGAGGGGATTTTTGGATATGTTTTAAGATGACCCCAGGGCTTCTGAGTGGCTCAGTTGGTTGAGCATTTGGGTCTTGATTTTGACTCAGGTTGTGATCCCAGGGTTGTGGGATGGAGCCCTATGTCAGGCTCTGTCCTGAGCATGGAGCATACTTAGGATTCTCTCTCTACCTCTGCACCTCTCCGCTGCTCATTCTATCTCTCTCTCGCTCGCTCGCTCTCTCACTCTCCCAAAAAAATAAAAATAAAATAAATAAAATAAAAGACTACCCCAAGTGGGTATTTGGGTAAATGTCTACCTCCCTTACTAGACTAAGGGTACCTAAAGAACAGCACCCATTTTTTTATTGTTCACTGTTGTGTTCCTGGAACCTTCTAGAATGCCTAACAAAGTACAAGCTTATAGGAAATAGTTAAAAGAATGAATGAATTAATAAATGAACAAAACTTTGTATTTCAATCCCAATGCTAGGGAAATTTGTACAAACTACGTAACATGGGTTACTAATTTGGGAGCATGAGAATAATTACAGCAACCTTTCAGGTCATTATAAGAATTTAACAATACAGGGGTACCTGGGTGGCTCAGTCGGTTAAGCATTCAACTTCAGCTCAGGTCATGATCTCACAGTTTGTGGGTTCGAGCCCCACATCGGGCTCTGTGCTGACGGCGAGCCTGGAGCCTGTTTCAGATTCTGTGTCTCCCTCTCTCTGACCCTCCCCTCCTCACACTGTCTCTCTCTCTCTCTCAGAAATTAAAAAAAAAAAAAAAGAATTTAACAATACAGCCTATGTAAAGCACTGGCATAGTCTGGCACAGAAGGGGCTCAGTAAATGTTGCCTCTCATCATCTTTGCTTCAGTTACGTATGGAATTCATCCCAAGTCACATGGATTCTACTTATCATGTCTCTCCATCCCTCCTAGTCTGTTACTCCATTTCCATTGCGACCTCCTTCTTCTTGCACACTCCTTTCTATTAACCTTCTGACAGTTCCTGATGCCTCTGGTCTCTATCTCATGTGATCCACCCCATGCACTACAACTATATTGCTTATCTTCAAGTCCTGCCCTGACCATTCACGACTCATTTCAAAACATTCCTATCCAGGGGCGCCTGGGTGGCTCAGTTGGTTAAACATCTGACTTGGGTTCAGGTCATGATCTCATGATTCGTGGGCTCAAGCTCCACACTGGTTTCTGTGCTGACAGCTCAGAGCCTGGAGCCTGCTTTGGATTCTGTGTCTTCCTCGCTCTCTGCCCCTCCCCCACTCACATCCTGTCTCTCTCTCTCTCTCAAAAATAAACATTAAAAAATGTTTTTAACATTTCTGTCTTAAGTCCCCCCACAACCAGGGCCCAGCGGAACTTCTCAACTTCATTTTTCACTACCCCCTGCATATATTCTACAGGAAGACTCTTCACGGCCCCCATATTTGTGGCCCTAACTCTGTGCTTCCCAGTCATTGTCGTTCTGCTCATGTCACTCTTTCCTTCCTCGAACTACTACTGAAAACTTCATCTATCTTATTGCCCTTATGTTTATTCATGTCTTCAGAAATGGGAACATATGTGCTATTTCTGTTACTAAATTGGAACATCTCGAAAGTTAGGACTCTGTAATTCATTCTTGCATCTTCTGTTGCTATTCCTCTGCCCTGCACTAGGAAAGTGCATAATAAACTTTTGTTGAATTGGATTTGAATTCCAGGTGGCTCTTATCTCCTTATTTATACTGACTTCATGATACATCCAAGTCCAGATACCAGAAGGAGATAAAGCACATGTCCTGCCCTTTCCAGTGATTGGAGATTTGACCCCTAGCCACATATAACCACATTCTTTTCGTGTCTACATAAACTAAATGACCCACAGAGAGCAAATCTCTAGCAGAGCAAGTGAAGAATATAATATAGGTTACATTTTCCTTTAATTCCACCTCTAAAGCAAATATCTTCACCTCAATTGGACCTCTGTGCTCATTTTTAATGCTCTATATCATTTTCATTATTGTTAATATCAATAATACTCTAAATGTATTTGAAGATAGGAAATTCTTAAATGATTCTGTGTATATAGATAACATGCAGAGGTGAGTAAGGCTGCAGGGAATATTAATGAAAAGATAAGATTGGCAATGCAAGAAATTTTGCCTTTAGATTTCTCTGACAATGCTTCAAAAGTAGATGATGTTTCATATTTTCAGTGAATAAAAGCCTGCCTCAAACACACACACATAGGGAAATTCTTGCTTTTGAGTCATAAGTAGATACCTTTAGGAAACACATAATAAAATTTCAGGTTGAGACAGGCACAGACATTAAAACTATTTACGCAGTGTCTCCTCAATATATTACCAGCGGTGTTGCAACATTTTGACTCTGTTAAATTATTTTCATCCTCATAGAGCAAAGATATTTTGGAACTATATTTCCCTGCCCCCAATTATCTTTAAGGGGCCATGACTGCTTGAATTCTATAAATATATGTAACCTTCTTCAGATGGGCAATGACCAAAAATTAATTCCTATGTTTAGACATTGGTAACGTATGCTTCATTCTCCCAGTCCATTAACCCTGGATTTATATAAATTTAGCAGACAATCCCTTCTGTATATTATTATGTATAAGAGTTACTGAAGAGGAAGTTTCGACCAGGATAATAGGGACTTTCATCTTAGGTCAAATGTTAAAGCACCTTCAGAGTGAATAGACATGTGTAACATTAAAAGTTTGAGATCTAGCAAAAAGGTTTAGTTTACAAATGAGGAAACTGAGGGCCAGGGATTTAGAGACTTCATGGACTCTGCACCAGCTGGCAACAAACTCGTGACCCTGCAATGCGCTTCCTCTTGGCATCTGCCCACCTGCCCAGTGACTAGTCTCGTCCTGGGTGTATCAGACTTGTCACCATTGGCACGTTGGGCCAGACAATCCTCTGTAGCTGGGGGTGTTATCCTGTGCATGGCACGAAGTCTAGCAGCATCCTTGGCCACTATTCTCTAGATGCCTCTTCATCTTGGTCGTGACAGTAACAAGAATAAAATGGCTCTAGACCTTGCCACATGTCCCCCTAGGGGTAAGTTACCCCCTGTCCGTAACAACTAGTCTATCCTTGGCCACCCTGTTGTTTTAATCAACCATCCTCTTTTATGTTTTCTGGGCAAATACCTTAAGACATTAATGCATCGTCTTGACTATTAGAACTCTGCATGACTTATATGAGAAACCACAGTCTTTCTAAGAAAAGGGGCCTCACTGCTGATTCTGCACATACAAATACAACTGAGAACACGTTTTGACCCAGGCTAGCCAGTCCCGACTAATGTTAGCATGAGGGAAGTTACGAAAGGGACAAACTACAGACGGACAGTTTGATTCATGTTTAATGAAAAAGAAGTTACATGAATAGAAATGGACATAAAACAAAGAGATCCATTTGGGGAGCTATGGTGGTAGGTAGTCACATATTCTTGAATGTAGTCACATATTCTTCTTAGTTATCACTGATCCAAAACCTCTCCTTATATCCAAAACAATGTCATAGTCATAACCTCTCCTTATACCCAAAACAAAGTCATAGTCATAGTTTCACTGATGTTTTCATGGGAACTCACCAAAGTAATGTCCAAACAATACTTTTTCATTTCCCGCATGCCCCCAAAACACACACAAGCAAAGGCAGAGATGTTTACTGGCTGGTAACATGGTGTGAAAAAAAAATGCGGCCTTATCAGCTTTTTATTACAACAGCAAGTTAGCACTGGCAGTATGCTTTGGCACAAACATGCTTTCTGCTAATATTTTCACGAGGAAGTTTTTATGATATGCAGCCATTTATTCTTAGTACCATCAGTCATTGAGGGATTAAACCTAACTCTGGTGAACATAAAAATGTACGCAGAAGTTTCTGACTTCAGGTTGGAGCACAGTTGAAATATTCAAGATGTGAAATTTAAAAGTACACAGGTATGAAACTGCAGTGAGCATCTTACCAGTTTGTTTTCCTGGCTTAATTCCGTTCATGATTGTTAGCCGAGTCAATCAATATTCTACTTTCATCATTTTCTACCCTGATGTACAGTCTGATCACATCTTCGGAAATAAGAAAAAAATATATCTTTGGAAATGAGTTATGATCTCTGAACACATAGATTGGCAACAGGCTTGCTTTAATGATCTTATTTAAAATATAATCTCCCTTCTCGCAAACTCGATCTGGCAAGCATTAAATTCATTACAGATGTTTGCAACATGGGTAATAAAAGGAACCAGTAGGCTTTACACACTATCCCTTGAAAACAAAAATCTTTTGGCCAGCACACAGCAGTCACCAACCTTTTACACTCACATTGAATAGTTTCAAGTTAGGATGAGCCCTGCCTCTTCTGATACTGTATTCTAAGTTTTTCCAGCTGTTCTACACATTGGGACTGAGCCAGCTTCAACGTCCGGTTCTCCTCCATCAGGGCCTCGAATTCCCGGGCCAACTGAGCGGCGTCCACCTTCTCCTTTTCTGCCTGGTCCAGCTTGGCAATGAGCTCCTTTCTGAAGATCCAGGGAGCGGGTGAGGAAAAAAGCACAAAATATAATGCAAACAAACTAAATTATGCAGTAACAGCATAATGGAAGCAGAATGTTTGATTCTGCGTTTCCGAATTTCACCATCTCTACTTGCTTCCAGTGACTTCCTTTTAGCTCTTGTAGCTTCGCAAGTTTTGACCACTTTATTTTATTCTAGCACGTCTACCAGACACACCCAAAATACTCACTATAGACCCAAAATATGCAGTAAGTCCTCTGACAGTCAAAAAAAGGTGATATTTTTTTAAAGAGTACAACAAACTGTAAAAGTTACAATCAGTTTAGGGGAAAAGTCCGTTTATAATTTGTTATCTATTATATTAGAAGTAGAACCGAACCATAGTTTGGCCTTTACCTTGTCTTTGTCTTCCAAATTCAATTACTATCTTCCTTTGTTTTCTACTTCAGAGCTTATCAAACCCTTATCAGTCTTCTTTAAGCTAAAGAATCCAACTCCTTCCTGCAAATATTATTTTCCATGCCTTTCCCTACTGCCAATATAGATAGATACAGATATATAGATGATATAGATATAGATATAGATAGATATATAGATGTAGATGTAGATACAGATACAGATGACACAGATACAGATATAGATATAGATATCGATGTCTTGCAGCCCTACTTAATGAAACAATATATTTACATTTCCTGCTGGCCTGACTCTAGAATTCAGAGAGCAGGTTAAGGTTATTGGAGCAATAAGGAATGACAAGGTCTTAAACAAATCCAGTTCTCAGTAATTACCTGTCAATAATTCATTGATATAAATCCAGATAATAAGGAGCTAAAGATTCCCAGTCCATGTTTAGATTTACTAAACATGACAGCTCAACACAGATCCACTCCCCTTATGTGGGTCAGTTAATCCTAAACTAGATCTAACAGAATTCTTTGCCTATAAGTGTGTGTCACATTTCCTTCTCTGTAGGCAAAAGTGCACAGAAACCTGGAAGATTGCTTTAACCAAGTGACCAACCTTGACATCACCAGTAAGGAGATAAATAGATACCACATGCACCAAGAAGGACACATTCTTTTTCTGGTATTCCTGCCAAAAATGCACATACTAAACAACTCAAATTGGGGGAAATTCTACAAAATTCCTAGCCTGTACTCTTCAAACTGCTAGCCTGAATGGGTCCACATTTAAAGAAACTAAAGAGAAATGACAAATAAGTGCAATGTGCAATTCTGAGCTGGAAACAAAAATTGCTGCGAAGGACATCATTCAGAAATTGATGCAATTCAAACATGGATTGTGAAATAGCACTGTATCAATGCTAAAATTCTTAATTTGTAATTATTGTACTGTAGTTAAGTGAGAGAATGTCCTTGTTCTTAGAACATACTGGGGCACGTGGGTGGCTCAGTCAGTTGAGTGTCTGACTTCAGCTCAGGTCATGATCTCATGGTTCCTGAGTTTGAGGCCCAAAGGGGGCTTGGTGCTGTCAGTACAGAGCCTGCTTTAGATCCTCTGTCCCCCTCTCTCTGCCCCTCCCCTACTCGCTCTCTCTTCCCTCAAAAATAAATAAGTAAATATTTTTTTTTAAATTTTTTAAAAAGAAAATACTGAAGTATTTAGAACAGTGGAACATGATTACATGGGAGATAGATAGATAGATAGATAGATCGATAGATTCATAGAGATAGAGAGACAATAGATAGACAGATATCTCATCTCACTGAGACATGGAGAGGGAGAGAACCCTGGTAGTGTGCACTGTTATCTGGGAGAGAATAAAGCACAACTGGGAAGTTTTTAATAATCAGTAAATCCAGGGGTGCTTGGGTGGCTTAGTGTGTTGAGCATCTGACTCCAGGTTCAGGTTCAGGTCATGACCTCGTGATTTGTGAGTTTGAACCCCACACTAGCTCAATGCTCTCAGACAGTCAGGGCTGGGCCACTGTCAGACTGTCAATGTAGAGCCCAATTCAGATCCTCTGTCCCCCTCTTTATGCCCCTCCCTCTCTTGTGCTCTCCCAAAGGTAAATAATAAATATTTAATAATAATGTAATAAAAATAATAATCAGCGAATCCAGGAAAGGATATATGGGAGGTCTTTACACCATTTTGCAGCTTTTCTATAAGTTTGAAACTGTCAGAATAAACAGTTACCCCAGGAAAAGGACAAAACACAAATCAGAACGAAAGTTCTAGTATTTTCTTTCTCTACCCAATGGACTGTTTTGTGCACTTGCTTTATGACCACTGAGCAAAACCGGCCATTGGAAAGAAAGTACCCAGAAGGGACAAAGAGAAGGTAAGCTGCAACACTGATATGCATATACAGAAAGGTCCTTTGAGCTCTTATTGATCTCTGAATTTCCCATGGTATTTAGAAAATCAAGACTCCCAATAAATACTTGCTGAATGAATAACAGAAGAGTAAGATACCTCAGAGACAAATCACATGCATTAAAGATGAAGAAAAAGAAATGCAAAGGGCTTAACTTAATTGAAAAAGTCCCATGACTAATAAGACTAAGCCAGAAATCAAATCAATCCTTCTGATTAAATGTTTATGGCTCTTTGCCTCTAAGCATAGTTTAAGCAATAAATGTCAATAATTAAATATTGGTAAAGCTCCTTACATAACTGTCCTAAAACTTAGAGAAGTAAAAAAGGACACATGTCTCTAAACCCCCCACCCATCAGATCATCTATTCTTGTTCTTTTTTTCTTTTCAAATTAACTGTCTCACACAAATAATTCAAATGGAAATAGAGTTTTACTTTCAAATCATGGTCTAGGAATTGACAGTACCAGGTATAACAATGGCTATCATCCTGGTTCCATATCTGACCTAATTTAAAACTCCTGAAGACATCTGTTATTCATTTTGACTGGTAGCAAAGATAAATCAGCAAATCACAGATTTTACAACTAAAAGGAATGACCGTGATTGTCTAGTCCAGTTTTCTTGTGTTGGAAAAAGTCAATACTAATTTCTTCCTTACTGGAATCAAGAGGACTCAACTGATAGGTTTCTCAATTAGTTTGATGTATCTGATAAGCAACTATACATATATTCAATGAGTACTGTCAAAACATCTGTTGTCTCCTGTCCAAGACCTATTTATATAGATGTATTTATGTTCGTCCATTAGCAATTCATAATTAAACCTGGCACATCAAGCTATGGAGACAATCTTATAAATAGATGATCTGAGGAACAAATCAATATCTATAATTGATTAAAATGTGATCTTGCCTATTATTTTGTGTTTATCATTTCTATCATTCCCTCAGTGTAATGTGATATGGGGGTAGAAAACCATAATTACAGGAATCCTATTTCTGAAGTCAAGAATCTGTAATACAGTTTCCAACATGATGTACTTCAAGAGTAAAAAGGCCATAACCTTGGGTCCATCATAGACTCTCTGCCACTCCCATCACAAGCCATATGCCTGGAAAAGTTTTTATTTGCTACAACAAACAGGGAAAGAGAAAGTCCAAGTGAAGAGAACTTTGAAACTTTGTGGAAACTAACTCCAAATTTAAGTATATTATTTATGTTGTAGGAGGTTGGGACATGAATTCATCATTAGGACAAACATTTCTCTAATTTGGGAAGGACCACTACCATGGTTTTTGTAGACTTTCAACGGTAACTAAGACTTTCATTTGGAAAAGACAAAATCCTAGACAGTTTGGACATAATGAGCTAAAGAGTTTTGGGTAATAATGTTATAAAATACTGGGGAAGATTTATTTTAAATCGTGATTTCAACTGTACTGCTGGTGGTTCTTAAAAGACATGTGTTCTAGTACAAGCATGGCACACAGGACAGAAGTAGCTGCCGCAAGATGACAAAAAGTATGTGAAAGTCTACCTTCATTTTATGCAAGTGGGGAAATAACAAATGGCATTGAAATGCAATTGCGAAGCACAGTCTAGACTGTGGCATTGCAGCCCTACAAACGCATAATGCATAAGGAATACATGTATTATATCATTTGGGAGCCAAAGGGCAACACTTACTTGCAGGAAGAAGTGAGATTTGCTCTAGAGTTTCTCTTGGCACAACTGATTGTTTGGGCTATACAACCCTTTGCTATTGGTGGCCGTCCTATATCCACTGGCATTGTAGGAGATTTGGCAGTATCCTTGGCCTCTATTCACTAAATGCCAGTGGCATCTTCCCCCAAACTGTCATTACAACCAAAAATGTCTCTAGGTGTTATCAATATCCTAGGGTTTGGGGGCTGAGGAGTTGGCCCAGTTAAGAACCACTAATTCCAAAGGAAATGGAGATTTCCACTATCAATCATCCTACAAAGAGTTAATCCTGGAATGGGAATAGATGAAAGACAAATGTTTCCTCACTCTGCTCCCCCAAAGACTGGAACCTCTTTCCTTAGCCAGGGAGACCTACTTAAAGGCATGCTCACTGAGGAGTGGTAAATATTCTGTCCCTTTTAATATGGCTCCAGGCAGAGATTAGATGGAGAGATACTGAGGAATGAGATTCCAGTTAGAAGACTGAACAGCATGTAATTAGGTGGCATAAAAGACCCAAATCATTATGACGGGGGCAATAACAGAAAGTGTAATCTCAAAGCCTGATGAAGTTTGGAACATTGGGATTTCACACATAGCTAAATCCTAAAATGAAAAAATTCCCTTGGCTATACTTCTGGTTCTCTCATTCATCCATTCGAGTATTTATTGAGATCCTTTTGCACACCAGGCACTATCCTTGATTCTTGCTAGCCAAGTTGGTCTCAGGAAGCACATCTCTACTATTACAAAATGAATGCAAGTCCTATACCTTCTACAGAGGAATACCCATATCAAGATGTCTTAGGGAGGAGGATAGGACTCTCCCCCATTACTGCCTACATTACAGACACTTATGGAGAAATATCTCCATTACTATTGCTTTATGACAGCAGAAACCTAATCTCTGGGGGCTGTGTAAGTGTTTTTTAATAATTTTTTTAACTGTTTAGAATACAAGGCACCTGGGTGTCTCAGTTGGCTAAGTGTTTGACTCTTGACTTTGGCTCAGGTCATGATCTCACGGTCATAGGATCAAGTCCGCATTGGGACCTGCACTGAGTGTGGAGCCTGTGTAGGATTCTCTCTCTCTCTCTCTCTCTCTCTCTCTCTCTCTCTCTCTGCCCCTTCCCTGGTTGTTCTCTCTCTCTCTCCCAAAATAAACATTTTTTAAATAAAATAAATGCTAAAAATAAAATAAATATAAATATAATAAATATATAAATATATTTATTACATATAAAAAATATAAAAGTGAGTTTTGGTTTTCAATGTATTCTAGCTATACCTTTTTTCAAGGAAAATCCTAGTCTGAGATGAAGCAAAAAAAAAAAACCAACCAGATCTAATGGGACCTTCTTTCGTTGACCTTTGGACAGTCGCCTGCCTGATACCCCCTCCATCTCCAACCTTTGAAAGGTTCCCCAGAATCTCTACCATCAGGAATGTCCTAAAGAAAGAAATGTTTCCAGTTAAACATAAAAATCTATTGTTATTGCAAAATGCAGAAAAAATTAAATGCCACCAAACAAATCAGAACAGGGCTATTTTTAGACTATGCTATTACAAATTACATATGCTCCCTTTCCCCCTCATCCCCTCAATGAGATGTTGCTTCTTCAGTCATCATTTTATATCTTTTTAAAAGATATGAAAATATAGGCCTGATGATTTTTTGTTACCCCATATGAAAATCCTTTTCTAATGTTTTACCTGAACTCACTAAAATTATATAGCATTTTTTTCAGTTCCATAATAGAGATATGACCCAACTAAAATATGGGCAAGGATCTGAATGGATGTTTCTCCAAGAAGACATAAAAATGCCAAAAAGCACGTGAAAAGATGCTCAACATTTTTAGCTGTCGGGGGACTATAAATCAAAACCACAATGAGACCTCATTTTGCACTCACTAGCATGGCTGGAAGACATGCTAAGTGTTGGCAAAGATAAGGAGAAATCGGAACCTTCAGACACTTCTGGTGCGACTCTGAAGTGGTTCAGCCACTTTCGAAACAGCCTGGCAGCTTCTCCAAAGGTTACACTTTGAGTCACCATATGATCCAGAAATTCCACTCCAAGGTACATACCCAAGTGGACAGAAAGCATACATCCACTCAAAACTTGTATACGAATGTTCATAATAGCCAAAAGGGCAAACACCCAAATGTCCATCAGCTGGTGAATGGATAAAGTAGGGACTATCCATACGATGGAATATTATTCAACAATAAAGGTGGATGCTACAAGGTGTATGAACCTTGAAAATCTCTTGTCAAGTGCAGAAAGCCAGCCACAAAAGACCGTATGACTCCATTTATATGACATATCCGGAATAGGCATATGCATAGAGCGAAAGTAGATGAGTGGTGGCTGGGGGGGGGGGGGGGGGGGGGGGGGGGGGGGGGGGGGGGGCAGGTAGTGAGGGAAGAGGGAGCCACAGAGTTTGTTTCCTGGATGATGAAAATGTTCTTAAACCATAATGATGGCTGCACAACTCTGTGAATATACTGAAAACCACGGAGTTATTTTTTTTTAATGACGTGACATTTTTCATCCTGACTTTTCTAAGAATCTATCTCTCTTTCTGACATTCTCAGTCAGTCTTTTAAACACCACAGCACCTGCCACAATGTTTCATATACAGAGAAGACAAATGGTTTTTCCTTTGAACAAGATAAAATGCCCTATCTGGAGCAAAGCAAGCTTCGCTAATTGTAAATCTCATTTTTAGATCTAATTGTAGCTTAATCGTGTACTTTCACTTGCTGTCAAAATATGGATGATAGATTTCAGAAGGCATGAAGTGTCTACCTCTCACTTCTTTCCATTACATCTACAAAAATCTGCATGTGTTATATTTTAAGAGTTTATACAATTTGTTGAGAAAAGCATGTATATGCTTCATTTTACTACATATGCAATTCTATAAAAATATTCACGTTCAAAAGGCCTAGAAAGAGGCAAAAAAAAAAATACTGGGAGTCCTGGAAAGATGTCAGAATTCTCAGTAAGTTTTTAAAGCTTTCCATAAAATTGTCATTTTTTTCAATTGAGAAGAAAAAAAAATCCAATAAAAGTAAGAACAAGCTTTTCATACATAAAATAAGCCAGAAGTGATTCTTTAAATTAAATTCACTGCATGCTGAGCTTATAGTCCCAGAAAATGTTGGACTCTCTTTATCTATCTAATAGACATGATTTAAAATAATAATTATAATCAACTCTTCTCTCTCCTCTGCAGTCTTCCAAACTTGATCCAGGGTGACCCCCTCTGGAGATGAGGGTGAAGTTCAGCTTAACCTGTGCCCGCCTGACTCTACTAAAGAAAAACTCTCCTTTAAAATACCTGAGTTAGCATCTCTCTCTGTGTCTAGCTTACGCTAGCCAATCACCAGAGACAACATAATCGCCCACACTTTATGAAATGATGGGAAAGAAATTCTTATCCAAATCATCAAAACAGAGAGCTTAATTATGTAGGTCAGATCCATTTGGCCTAATTTATCTTGCTTGAACACAAAACTGTTCCGGAAAATAGCTGTTGCATAATGAATTTACACTTCAGTAAAGTGTTAATGAAAACAATGATCACCAATAATCTTTGGTGGACCAGGCTCATTTATTTATAAATATAAGATATAACCATGCTTCCTATTTTAACAATTTATCTTAGCAATTCTTTATTGCTAATATTGACTCTGTATTTTAAATATGGACCATATAAATTACATGTGACACAGTTTTACATTGCTTGTATACACAGAGGGTATTCCCACATCTTACAATCAATCACTGGAAATCACCCTCACTCGTGTTTGACCCTATGCACACGTCCCTGCTTCGGTGATTGGGACACAAAGGGAGGTTAAAAGGTATTCACATTTGTAGGGAACTATGCATAGTCCGAAAGTCAGGACATAAAGTTCAAGGATAACTATTGATAACCCCAGCCTACAAATGTGCAAAAAGAATCCTTCCAGTGTATAATAAATAAATCCCATGGAGAGGTGGGGCGGGGCTATGGCTAAGCTCTCCTCAATGGTAGCATCTGAGGAAGGAATGAGTGCTCCAGACCTAGAGGCTGCTGGGAACAAGGGCACAGAGGCAGGAAGAAGTGAAGAGGCCAATGGAGCTGAAGACAACAGATGAGAAAGAACTTTCTGCAGGGAGGTAAGGCCATAGGGGGCTAGAGCTTGCAAACCAGGCCAAGAACTCAATGTCCTTTTCCAGCAAAATGAAACCATAGGCAAGGAAAGCAAGTATAATATTACATTGACCAAGATGCAAAGCAGCAAGTCCTGATCCCAAACAGCACAAGCAGGAATGGAGAAAAAGGAATTTGAGAGATTTTATTTAAAAAGAAAAGAAATGAATACATACATACATACATACATACATACATACATAGAAAGGAAAAAAGATAACAAAAGAATTTGGCCTTTACCATGCATCTAGCCAATTATTTAGGGAAGAAGTGGGGGCTGGGAGAGTGAGCTAATATCCTGGTTTCAAGAAAAGTTCAAAGTTCAAATAGGCTTAGGGAAAAAATAAGATTAGTTAATGCAGAAACAGCAGGGATATGTTTCAATAAAAGCCCAGATGAGTCACTCTGACATCGTTATCCTATCATATTTTTAATGAAACATACAAAAAATATAAACTCACAGAACAGATAATTTAGTGGGTAAGTTTTGTATTGCCCCCCCAAAAAAGCCACACCTGGGTTAATTAAAATAAGTAAAGTTTTCCAGTGCCTTCTATCTGAGCAGTTTACAAATAAATACATAATTACCTGGGTTTTTTCTGCCTCAACATCATAGTTCATGCGTGCACACACACACACACACACACACACAGAAAGACACATTTATAGGTTATTGATTATCTACAAATTCTCCCTTAATTTCACCATGGGTCACTTTATTAGTAAGCTTCTTCAGTTCCTTTGAAAGAAACTTTTTTTGAGGACTCAGACTGTATGCACATTTGCAATCCGAGCCTTCCAGCCACCTTCTGAAAACTCTCAGACCAAAAAGTCTCAGATATACGAGAAGTTGTGTTTTTCTGATCTCCTCTTAAACATCTTTTAACCCTCTTTGCCCATAAGTACAGGTTTGATTTTACTTTTTTTAAAAAAATTTTTTAATTTTTTATTTATTTCTGAGAGAGAGAGAGTGAGCAGGGGAGGGTCAGAGAGAGAGGGAGACACAGAATCCGAAACAGCCTCCAGGCTCTGAGCTGGCGGTCAGCACAGAGACCAACGCGGGGCTCGAACCCACGAAATGTGAGATCATGACCTGAGCCGAAGTAGGACGCTCAACTGACTGAGCCACCCAGGCACCCCTGATTTTACTTTTGAAGCACAACACAGCAAGGCAGTGAGAAAAGGTTTGTTGACTGAGGTCTTAGAGTAAGTGCAAAGTCTGACCCCATAACCCTTATGGCTGCCCACCGTATCTTACAGTTCAACCACCATTTAAGGGAGGAGGGGGATCTTCCAAGAGTCCCAAGAACTTTATAAAATTTTCAAAACAAAATATATTTCACTCACTGACTTAAAACTAAGTAATAAATACATATCATGTATCAGTAAGAGGAAGAAGGGAGAAAAGTAGGGAGTTAAAGAATCAAAATAGGTTTTGATTATGGGTCACCACTCAACAAAAACAGTTTCAGCATCTTCAGAAATACAGTGGTGAGTAACACCTGACTCACCCTGCTTTCAGGGGTTCAAAGCCCTTAGTAGTTTCCCACGTAGTAGGAGACACAACTATTAATGAAAAGATCTCATGAATAAATGTGTAAGTGCAAACCTCCTAGTGCTAAAGTGGGAAGGTGTCTGATGCTTTGAAAGTATGAAAGAATGGGGGTCACTGGGGTAGACACTGGCAGAATCGAGTGCAGTTAAAAAGGATGAGAATTCTGACAGAAAAAGCTTAGTGTGAGTAAAATTAGAATGCTTTAATTAATTAATTAAATTAAAAGAACACCAAAGTTTCCTATAGCAGAACTGGAATGGTAATGGAAGCTATCAAGATAAAAAACTTCCTCGGGCTATTGGACTATAAAATGCTAATACGTATACATTATTCCAAAGATCTGTCTCAGTGGCTTCTTTACTTGACATGGGAACTCCCCCTGACTTCAGCATGGGTCATGATCTCATGGTTGGTTCGTAGGTTCGACCGTGTCAGGCTCTGTTCCAACAGCTCAGAGCGTGGAGCCTGCTTCAGATCCTGTGTCTCCCTCTCTCTCTGTCTCTCACCCACTCAGGCTCTGTCTCTCTCTGTCCCTCAAAAATAAATAAACGGTTAAAAAAAACTTAAAAAATAAAATAAAAGTGATTATTAAAAAATTAAGTTTGGGTGGGAAGTACTCCTGTTATTCATCTCAGTACTCCATAAAATAAAGCTTTGAATCCTCAGCAGTTCCATTTGGATCCTTTCTGTAATCAAACGTGATAAAAACATGAAAGTTGCCTAGTAACCTCTGAACCACAGAACGTCACTTGCACACATCCCTCCGTCTGACCCTCAGTGTTCACTCCCTTCCTTCCATGCACCTCCCCCAGTCCATGACCAGGAGACATCACGCAGAGGTGAGAGTCTTCGGGGGAACGGTACTTACTTCCTTTCCTCAAGCAGAGCGATTTCCTTTTTGACCTCATTGTATTCTTCTGCTATTTGGCAGTGCTGTTTGAACACCTGCATGGATTCCAGGGAGTCATGACAAGGCGGCAGAGGCTTCACAAACAAAAACAGGAAGAAATCAGTTCATTTCTTTGCATCGGAATGCATTATCAATGGTTTTGCTCTACTGATGTTCTTTAGAGAGAGATTTTTTGCATGAGAATAGCATCAGCAGTCACTATTGGACAGGGCCCGGTTGATTCTGCTCTACTGAAAATAGGGAGGTGGGCTGATATCCCCCACATTCATCTTCCAGTGTCGTTCTTGGGCAGTCTCAGGCCTGAGCCAGAGCCGGGAGGCTCATGACATGTCTATTATTTGCCATGCGTTGGAGTAAAAATAGGTCTTCTAATAATTCTGTACTTCTCCCCAGAAATCTTAAATTCTGCTTCAGAGAAGGGCAGTGGTGGGAAAATAGTTCAGCTGTCTGCTTTAATTACCCCTTACTTTCTGTTCCTGGACCCCAGAGGCATACTCCCATCCTGTAGAATGGAATAACCCTACAAGAAAGGCTCTCTTTTGAGAGACGCATCCAAACTGAAGAAATAATGCTGGACTGGAAATAAAGCTTGCAAGGATTAACAAACCCCATGAAAGACCGAACCCCAAGTAAAACAATGCTTGTAACATGTGAGTTCAAAGACAGCATGGATTCATGCCTTTATTTTTCTCCCATCTACAAGGAAACCAAAGACAAGCAGGGAAAGCCTGTAGACCCATAACATGTTGAAAATCCTACTTATTTCTAGGAAATATTTTTTATTTTGCACAGCTGGCATTCCCTGAGTTTATAATTCTAATTTCTAGTTAGCAACACATTATTGAAAACATTACCTTAAGGAACACTAGCTAATAGTCTTTTTTTTTTTTTTTTAAATGTTTTATTTATTTCTAGGAGAGAGAGAGAGAGAGAGAGAGAGAGAGCGTGAGCAGGGGAGGGTCAGAGAGAGAGGGAGTCACAGACTCTGAAACAGGCTCCAGGCTCTGAGCTGGCTGTCAGCACAGAGCCCGACGCGGGGCTCGAACCCACGAACCGCGAGATCGTGACCTGAGCGAAAGTCAGACGCTTAACCGACTAAGCCACCCAGGCGCCCGCTAATAGTCTTTTAAAGAGTTTTTTAATTACCCTTTTCAGTTATTTATAGAAAATGGTATATAAAATCTGAGAAATGCAAGTTCACTGTTAAACGGGCTCTTCAGTCTAATCCCTTTCTCACAATAGTCTGTATATATAAAGAATGTGTCTGACTAGGTCATATTTTCACTAATTGTATATTAGGAAACTGGGAAGTAATGCACTTCTTCCTGCTTGCTCCTCGCGTTATATTCTTCAAAGACAAAGATTTCTTTGGGTGTTCTATTTAGCAGCCTCACCCAGGATGTAATAAAAATTCTGTAAAGTTCTATAAAATCCTATAAAGCCTGACTGATAGATAAGATGACCCCTCCTATTTATCATGAGGCCTCTGAGTAGAGGTTTCTTAAAGGAAATAAAATTCGAAATAGATTTGCATAAAATTTACCTTCACGTGGATCATCTCCTATTTCTAAATTCATGGAAAATCTAATCATAATTACATTATGTAGTATTTTTCCCTACTTCCCCATAAACACATTCATAGCATAAACTCAAGCTGTTGGGACCATTACCCCCTTTCTTTATGGTAATAAATTGAAAAGTACTGCCCAGTAGTATTACAGTATAATGCACCCCATGAGACAAAGCTCTTGCCAAAGGAATTCAGAACTCCTGGCTCCTCTGGTCTATGTCCTAGAAATCACCACCCCCTCATCAATTTTCACCTGTTACCCTGGCAAATTACCAGGAATAACAGTAAGGAGAATGAAAACAATTTACTCCGGGCACCCTAGCCAAGTTGCTATTAAATCATCTGTGTCCTGTGTCCTTCCTGGAAGGCTCTAAGACTCTACGCATCCTATTTCCTGTCCTTACGAACATCACAGAAACTATATTCAGTCCATGACATAACTTACCACTGCTTGGAGGCCCCTGAGCCACAAATTCAGCATAGTTAACCTATGTGACAGCCCAAAGATTCTAGGACTCTGTGCAAAGGCTTTATGTCTTAAGAGGAAATAAATGAGAGTAGCCATGTAAAGGGAGAAATATTCTTTGATGCCATCATCAAAAAAGTAAAACTGAAAGTTACATACACAATTTTCTTAAGAACGGAGGGGTCTTTCTCCCCCTTAGCTTGATACCTTGCAATGCTTTTTATTAAGTGGGAAGTTTCTTGCTCTGTTCTTTTTTTACCAGCACTTCTTAATTGTGGGAAACTTGAACGTATTATGTATAGGTCGTGAGATCATGCTGTAAGGGTATTTGAGGATAGGGCGTCTTTCCGGATATATTCAATACCCTCACATGCTCGTAACAGGGTGATCATGCTACTTACACATAACGCTACTTTCAAGATTTCTCACAATTAAAAAAGGACAAGTCAAAAATAGTTAGTGCTCAGCATCTCAGGGCGTAAGAGAATGCCAGGTGCTACTTCAGCCTCTAGCTCCCACAAGCTCTGTCTTCTCCCAGCCTGGCATATAACTGGGCACCACTTCAAGTCCTCACAATTTGCATGAAAGAATTAAAGAACAATATCATTTGCTTTTTTTTTTTTTTTTTTTTTAAGCCAGGAGGGAAGTTATATTGCGTAACCCACTACAACATCGTAAAATCATTCCATTAGTCGCCAGGGGCCTGGGGGAGGGAGAAATGAGGCGTTGTTTAATGGGTATAGAGTTTCAGTTTTGCAAGAGGAAAAAGTTCTGGAGATTAGTTGCACAACAATGTAAATATGCTTAACATTATTGAACTGTACACTTAAAAATTACCAAGATGGAAAAATTTATGTTATGTGTTTTCACCAAAATTTTTAAAAAATTTAATGCAAAAAAAAAAAATTATCATTAGGTCTCTCCGCTATTCCTCACTCATCTAAGAATTGCGATGAAGAGTCGCTATCTGAAACTCACTTCATTTGCACCCAAATGCTCCTCTCTCCTTCCCAAATTTCTCTCCAGGGAGCTTAAAATTTCTCACCCCTCTATATCCAGCACCATTCACCACAAACCCTAAACATCAACCTCCCCCCCAAAAAACCAGCAGCAGGACCCACTGTCTTTAAAAGGCATCTGATGGTTATTCCAGGCGAAGAAACTCAGCAAAGAGTTTTTGAAATACATATGGTTCTCATCCCAACAGGAATTCTGGTGAATAAAGAGTTTTAAGATACTTAGGTTTATACCCCGTCCCCCAAAAATAGCAGAACTATAGGTAATGAGATGTTGTTTTGTATGACACAGAACACTGTCATTGTCTTATGATATAACATGTGTCTGTGCGTGTGTAGCATGATAAGGTCTTCACTTCGGGGGACTCTCTCTTACCTTCTTATAACCCCTCAAAATAAGAGACAATCTATGACCAACAGCATTCATTGAAGAAAATGCAAGTGTTTGTCTGAGGAAACCAATTTCTAAAATTCAAGCACAATAATAAGGCTTCCAGTGTAAAAATGGAGCTGTCGTAAGGCTTGTATCATGTGACATTTAAAACATTGACATTCATGAATTAATCAGCCATATGTGGGTTTAAGATCGGGCTTAACACATGTTCACACTGAAAACTAAACAATGTAAAAGTATACCGGTGGTAACCAAGTGAGAAAAGTCTTTTCGCTTCTTGGAATAAAAATTAACACATATTATTGCTTTAATTCTCATTGCTTAATTTTGACTATTCTCCTCCAAGAGGCTTTTGTAGTCATCATTCCGTGCTGGGAACAGGCGAGCAATAAATAAATGCTTCGTGTTGACAGTGAATTTCTATTCACATCAGGAGAAAAAAAAGTTTCTTTATTTTCTCCACAATTATGCTACATCTTCCCACACTCTGGATACACTTGTCCCACACTCTTGCCTGGAGAATGAAATATCGCACTCCAAAGACAAGGTATCCAAAGATACTTGATTTGAAAGTGGAAAGGTAAAGGTGTTCTTCATGTACCAGAGAATTCTGTGGGAATCACAGAAACAATTCTTCAGAGTCACTCAATGCCACGGTACTAGTGTTCTCACAATGCAGCCAGTTCTAAGAAGGTTAAATTAAGAGATTTTCCTAACAGCAACTCAAGCCAACTTTGAAACACATTTTTCCAAGACCCAGACTGGGGTTTGGATGAGGTCAGAGCCTGGGAGTGGGCTTTTCCTTCTCGCCTCCTTTCCTCCACCTCAGCCTCATCTGCTGCCTGTGGATGAAGATTGTAAGGGCTTTAAATGACACAAGCAATGTGAGTGAGCCACTACTCTCCCTGGTAGCCACCCCAATCAGCAGGACAGATTTAACAAGATGAAGTAAGAGAGAAACCACAAGCTCCTCTTCCAAGAATGCCGGCTTGAGCCACACCATCCCATCTCTGCTCTCTGCCCGGGTTTATAGTGAGCTCCCCCTGAAATGGACTCCGTCCTCTGGAAAGCGCCCCGTGGGAGAGGACCCAGCCAAGTATCTCTCCGCAAGGGCAAAGCCAACATAAGTGCTTCCGTTTTCTACTCGGTTTCTTCAAATACTACTGGCCCCATCCACCTCAAGAAATGTAAGAATTTAATTTTCCTCTCCCAGCTTCCCACACAGAAGATATATTTAGGAAGCTAAATATTCTACTGTTGCTGAGCAGATTTTTTATTTATTCCTTGAATCTCAGTGTTATCTTTATTAGGGGGAGGGGAAGGGGGAGGTATCTGGTTCAAATTTATGGTGCATTTTAATGTTCCAAAATTAACATATAATTTGTTAAAGCTAAATGGAAAAACATAGGATTAATTGCAATTTTGGAAAACTCTGTTATCTTAGAATTTAAAATATTTAAAAAACTTTTTTGGGGTTATTTATTTTTGAGAGAGAGAGAGAGCAAGGAGGGGAGGAGCAGAGAAAGAGAGGGAGACACAGAATCTGAAGCATGCTCCAGGCTCTGAGCCGTCAGCACAGAGCCTGACATGAGGCTCAAATTGAACTCACGGACTGACGACCTGAGCCGAAGTTGGACACTTAACCAATTGAGTCACCCAGGAAGCCCTACAATAGTTTAAGAATTGACATTTCTATATTATCTACATTATAGTCAGAGTCAACACTAGCAATTTTATTGCATATCTTATATAACACTGAGAAGGATATTGAAGTCATTTTTATTAATGTAAGCAATATTAAAGAGAGAGGTAACTCAAGAGTGTCTCAGACTTTTCCAACAAGGCATCTTGTTGCATGGCTCCTGGGATTCTCAAAAGAAAAAGTAAAGCTACCATTATAAAGCTCCAGGATATCTGTGTATATTTTCTGTGTGGTCATAGCAGCCAACAGATAACTCTATAAAAGTTTCCAACATGTGTATGAGAGAAAATGCAGACATGTTCAGTGTTTTCTATGGGATTATTTCTTAATTGCATTTCCAGGTGGATGTTCAAGACCAGTGTAGCAGAATTCTGGAATGCTAAGACTTCTCCATGTTTTCTCATTTTCCTTTCCAAGATCTCAAGCAATATACTGATGCAAGACCCAAAAGAAATTTCAGAAGAGACTGCTCGGATAACAAGATATTACGGCACACAACTGGAGCTCGGAAATTGTTTATTTGTGGAGGTGACATCAGTTTCTGGACTTACCAGACTCTGTCTGAGAAAAGGCAAGTTCAGTGTGTACCACGGAAACACCTGTCACCGTCTTCTCAGATTAGATGGGAGGACTTTAGGAAGGATTGAGGCTATTGCTCAATTTGACTTAAAAAAAAAAAAAAAAAGGCGTATTGTTTTCCAAGTACCTTAGCTTAATGAAACAGAGAGAGCATCAGAACCTCTATCCCTGACTCAAAAATCCAAAAAGATGCTTCTCTTCTCATTTTGTACATATAAAGATAAATTACCAATTCTTAAATACATCATTCAAAAAACGATTTCACTAGAGAAGAAAATTAACATTAAGTGAGCAAATCATTTTCCCAAGCGCTGTGTTATATCTACTCATTATCACATTTAATTCCCATAAAAGCAATGTGAGATCGATAGTGCTGTCTCCACTTTGCAGTTCAGAAAAGTGAGGTTTAGAGAGAGTAAATAATATCAATCACGAAACTGGTAGGTGTGGGGGTAAGATCCAAACTGAAGACAACCTAATGCGGATACCCATGTTCCAGCCCTTGTAAGTCCCATAAGGCAGTTGTTACAATGTACCTGTTAGCATGTTCCCTGCCTGATTATAAAAGCATATTCTTTGTTCCAATGCGCTTAAGACCATATTACAGCTTAGCTTTGGTTCATCTACAGGTCAAACGATGATCTCCGCAGCATAACAACATGTGTAAATTTTAAGACAAATATGGTGCTGACTCACACCATCCTTCAGAACAAAGAAGGAGGTCAGGCATTACTTCTTTTTCAAATAGAAGGAAACCAACACCTAAAGAAAAGTAGTGATTTTTCATTCATTCTTAGAAGCAGACCTAGAATTGAGCCTCTTTTCCTTGGACTGGGTGTGCTATACCCGCTCTGCCCAAATACTGCCTCTAATAGGCATAGAGAATTTAGAAACCAAGTTCCAGGAAAGGAATCCGCATAAAATAGAATCAAGCTACCCGCAGCCCTCGGGCTGAGGCCTAAAGCCCACAAATGAACATTATAAAGAGATGTTCATTTTAACACCTACCTTACCCCCAAAGTCTCTTGCCCAACATTTTGCATTAATAGAGACATCAAGAGAAATGTTTGTCACTGCTATTCTTGCACAGGGCTTTTTTTGGCTTCTGTGAAAATAGAAGCCACACGAATTACATGCTCAAACATGTCCACATTCTTGGCAAAGCAACAGAAAAATCTAGGGGGTCAAACTGGTGATAGAGTATCTACCAAAGAGATACTTTATAGCTCCATTTTATAAACAACACAAGAATGTGTAATGGATATCAGAAAGTCAGAGCAGATCTTGCAAGGTTATTCTATAACCAAGCTGTGACAACCTTGCGCACCAGAAACAAAAGATCTCTACCTATCAAAGTAATTTAAGTAGGCTGTAGGTTTCACAGAAGGTGTAAGGGAAAGAAATCTACCTAGATTCAGAATCCGAAATCTAGTCAGAAATAGAAAATTTATTTAGAGCAAAATTTGACCTCAGGTTTCTCATCTCGAAAGTGGAGGCAGAAAAGCTCACACGATCGTGGCAAGGCTCCAGTGAGATTATTTGCGGGGAAGCATCCCTGGCCTAGCGATGCTCGGTGTGCGTGGCAGGATTTAAATCTGAGACTCTGCAGAGAGTAGGGCCGGCAATAATCACCTGGCATCATTTAGTTTTCATTTGGCAAGTTTTTAAGCCTCCTGTGGAGATAATCAAGAGTCAGTTTATCCTCAAGCAAATAGTGACAACCACAAGACGCTTCATATTCCTTTGTAACCTAACTTTTATTCTTCCATAGAGGATTATGATGGTGGGTAAAATTCCAGCAGCCATTACTATGTGATGAAAGCGCACGACACTGACTGTGAAGACGGCCTGCTCTGCAGAATGGATTGTGCCTTTCGTACATAAAGCATTTTCATTGCTTTCAATACAGAGACTTCCTGCTGCAGAATGGCTTAAATTTATATGCCCCGGCTAAGCATGGAAAGAAGAGGTAATTTCCCGTGTGAGCTTTCCCCTCTCCATCCCCACTGTCTTCTTTTTTAGTCATTTGTGCTCTGGAGACAGAATAAAGGTAGCAGGCAACAGCCCCAGACAGAGGCAACCCTAACCAAATGGCTTGAGAATTGGCAAATGTTCATAACGAACTCAATCATATTCTTTACCCAACAAACAAGTGCTTACTTAAATGATTTTAGGTATAAATCTAGGAATATTCCCTCCATTCATGAAGGCTTAAATAATACCATATTTTAAGGGTTGGGGATGGAGGGGGATCAAAACCCAGGAGTCAGAAAGCAGCTTCTCACCTGCTTAACTTGTTAAGGATCGATGAAGATGAAACAGTTTCATTGGATTAAGATAATTAAATAGACTTAATTGCTAATATATGTCAAATGGAATTAAAACCATAAAATCCAAATGGATCTTGTGAGGCTTTAACAGAAAAACTGTCTGCAGAATTGCCAAGGGTGCCCTGAATCCTGTGAAGAATGATCCGTGAGCCAGGGAAAACCATTAATGTTCCCAAAGGGAAAAAAAATTGTCAATACAAAAAAGTAGAATTAATGATCTGTAGTTTGATAGAGGAACCAGAACCTGGATATGCATTTACGGTTTTATTTCCAAAATATGTTTTATATAACTCCCATGATAATAAACTAGCTTTGAGGTGATAGTAAAATAAAGGAGAAAAAACTGGGACTGGGGGTCGGGAGATTTAGTTATTATCTTACAATCCCAATACTCCCACCAGCAGCACAAACACAGCCCTCCTGTGAGGACAGAATCTAAGCAACGAATGTTCTATGTGTTGTGGAGCATACCAGACAGAAAAGCAGGAGAGCTGAGTTGTTCTCCCTGGTGAAAAGAAGCCATGTTGGGGGATATGGTTAGCTATCAGGAACTGGGAGAGCTGGGTTGAAGATCCTGCATGGGGAGGTGGAAAGGTGGGGGGGGGGAGGGGTAAGATGGAGGAGATAAGATGGCTGATAGTGGCAGAGGAAATTTTAGAGAGAATAGAGACAACCTTCAGTAATCTCTGTATAACTGATACTGTTCTGTTGAGTGGGCTTTCTACCAGAGGGCTGCAACAATGCCCAGGACTGTGGCAGAGGTGAGAATGAGGACTCCTCACAGCTAGTCACATCTGAGTCATGCTGGCTTGCTTTTTCAGAGAGCACTCCAGTCCTGGAGCACCAGCTCTTCCTTTCGGACGTGGTTACTTCCAGGTTTTTAACTCAGTGCTGTGGATTGAGATAAGAACCAGAGCCAAGAGAGAAGGATGTTACGTTGGGTTTGCATAAGGGCTTTTCCCACCTTGATCAAGGGCTGGGCAGGACCAGGGCTCCCAAACACGAATGACTTCAGGATGCCAGTCACACCCACGAATGGGAAAAGCTGCTAGGTGTTAAGACAAGGGGAATATCACGCCTGTTGCGAAATGGAGGTGGCAGACCCCTCATAAAGGCTTTCAAAATCAATGCTTAGAGAAAAAAAAAGTAAAGATTAAGCAAATGTCTACATGCGGGATTCAAGACCCCTATTAACTTGTCTAAATGTAACTGTGAAGTGAGGCACTCAAGAGACCGTTTGACCCAAGGCTAGTATCCAAGTATTTCAGGCAGAAAGCCATCTTTGCCTGGAATCACCATATGTCATCTAAAGAAAATTGAAATGTCACAAATTAACTCCTTTCAAATAACTCTGGTGTCTTAAAATGGGGTCCTTTTGATAGATCATCCATAAACTATGCACAAGAAATATTTTTCTCCTGGATCAAACCAGACAGTATTCAGAATGTTTAACTTAAAACAATTATATTTTATTAAAAGTTGTCAGGGGCACCTGGGTGGATCAGTCGGTTATGCGTCTGACTTCGGCTCAGGTCATGATCTGATGGTTCCTGAGTTCTAGCCCCGCATCGGGCTCTGTGCTGACAGCTCAGAACCTGGAGCCTCTTTCAGATTCTGGGTCTCCCTCTCCCCACTTGCACTCTGTCTCTCTCTGTGTCTCAAAAATGAATAAATGTTTTAAAAAATTAAAAAATAAAAAAGGTTGTCAGAGGAGTGGAGAGGGATTGGGGGTGGAGGAGAGAAAGGAAGATTATTCTGAAATCTTCCCCACTCCCCCACCCCATGACAAGTCACCTCTGCACAGTTTATCACTAAATCACCAATTCAAAATGGGTCACCACTGCAATGACACAGAGATATTCGCAGCAAAGGAAAGCAGGTACCAGTCTGTTCCCAGGCTCCAGAATTCCTTAAGCTCCTTAGAAGCTTACTTACACTGTACAAACTTGATCTTCTGGTGCTATAGCTAGATACCTAGCCAAGGACACTGCTTGAGAGTTGCATGACTTTGGAGCTCTAGAAATGCAAGCCTTCATGACTTGAAAGCTCCCTGCTCTGTCTCCAAGTCAGTCTTTTTCAATTAGGCCATTTGTCCATTCATTATATTTTGTGAAACTAAAGAGGAAAAAAGAAAGACTCTGGAAATATCCTTACCTGCAGCTGCTGGTCTAATTCTGGAAAGACCAGAGGAATGGAGTCCTCAGGAGGTGTATCATCTAAAACAGGAAAATAAAATGATTCTTCACTATAGAGCTCTTTCTCTCGTGAGAGATGCCCTGCTCTTCCCATCTTTAGGCTTGGGTGATGTATATTTTCATCACTTCCGGTGGGGACAGATAGAAAACAGAAGACAATTTTGCTCATCTTTAGTACAAACAGATGCATGGAGAGCATCGTTGGCCTGACCAAAATTTTGCAAACAAATATCAGAATCCTCAAATGTTCAGTCTGGTAACTCTACAATTAAGAAATATTGCTTGTCCTTCAATATTCTCATGTGAGCCAAAACCAGATTACATGGTATGCAGGAAAGTGTTTTAACAAGGTGCTAATGAGGTGACCAAGACAACCTCAATGGGACAGAAGAATGTGTTGGTGAAAAATAGAAGTTCTACTCTGAGGTGGCAAGCTTTGATGCCCTTACCACAAACCACCACCACCAGGCAGTTAACCAGAGCCTGTTCTGGGTTACAGTGGATAACAGGCGGCAACCTTGTCAGAGCATTTTTTCTCAACACACCAGGCGGTGGTCTCCCCTAAACCCCAGATCACTGCCTTGTTGGGGGAAAGCCTGAGTCCAACACAGGGCTTGAACTCGTGAGATTGTGACCTGAGCTGATATCAAGAGTCAGGCACTTAACCAATTGAGCCACCCAGGTGCCCCAAAATGTGATGTTCTATGTGAACAAGAGCAAGTGATACAGACCAAACCCAGTGCAGGAACAAGTCTTCTCTCCCCACTCTTTGATAACATAGTCCAGCGCAAAATGGAGCTCCTGCCTTCTAGGCACTACAATTCTTTGAAGATATCAAAGATGATTACCAGAAAGATCATTCAAACAAGGACAGTGTTTGCCTCTGCCAAACACCTCAAGGGTCACAACAATTAACAGTCGCTGGTAAATTTTAGCCAAGAGTGGTAGAATAATACTCCCACTTAACACTATTCAGCTTCCCAGAGGAAGTAGAAATGGGGAAATCCTCCCAAGACCCTTGCTGCTGGCTGGAGGATTAAGTCAAGAGGACACAAGGGGGCCCAATCTTCAGGCCCTTTGAGTGCTCTCTTCTTACTCAGAATGACTTCTGCCAAATACCCCGGCTTTTTAATCTGCAAAGAATTGGACAAAAGACAGAAATATTGACTTGTTGCTATGGTACAGGTAGCCTTCATTATAAAACCTACAGTTTGTAAAACTGATTTTGGTCTAAGGTGCACTTAAATTTACTTCAATAAAATCTCAATAACCCAGACATCTTGATTATGTCAGTGCACTGAGTTCAAGGCCAGAGCAATTTGGCATGGGTACATATTATACTTTGGCATCCCAATCCTAATAATCAGAGATGAACAAGCACTCATTAAAGGAGGAACCACTTCCATAAGGTACCAGAATAGACAGTGCCTTCTAGAATTCTAAAAGACAGCCAGGAATGGAGTTCAAGGCTTCCTGGGATTTAATCCACCTTGCTCCCTGTGAAGTCACACTCCTTCCTGCTCAATCACAAAAAAGAAGAAAGTTATTCAATTGCTTTGCTATGGTAAAGTAAATAGCAAATACTGGTATGACCCGGAATTAGTAAAGGGCATTAGAGAAATCTGTGTCATTATCTGCAGTTAAACCGTGGCACTTATATGTAACCATGTTGACATTTTTGCAGATTAACATTTAAGATTGAATTTCTTGAGTTCAGAAACAAAGTCTAATTAACTGACATAGAAACACGTAATGGATGTTGCAATGACAAGCAAAATAAAAATAAGACTTTGGTTAAACAATGGGTTCAAGGTTGATGAATCCAAGCAGGAAATGGCAGCGGAAATAAGAAAACCAAAGACAGATGTAAAGACACAAATGAGTCTGAAAGCCAGTCCTGTATTCCGCTGCCTGATGCCATCTGGTTTTGCTGGCACTCCTGCAGCCAGAGATTTCAGGGCTTGCGAAGCTGCTTGCATAGCTGCCCTGAGTTGATGTGTGGTGTGTTTACTTTTAAACAGTGGCTGCCTTCTTTGACTGGTTTTAAAAATAGGCAAATATTCTAAAAGCAGAATGATGAATCACACGATTGGGCCAAAAGGAAAGAAGGAAAATGACTCAGGCAGACTAGTAGCACAGCTGTTCCACAAAACATTTGGCCAAATCGTTGTAAAACATTTTGACGGTGATATTGGATCGGAGTTCCTGAGAGCAGTTAAGTTTGTTTTGACGATTCCAGAAGAACAAAGTGGACTGTACAGTAGCTATATGAGAGACCCTCTCTCTGGCAAGTTTGGCTTGTTTTCTTTGTTTGTTTGGTTTTTGTTTTTGAAAAAAAAGGAAAGTGTTTCACTAGCTATGCTTATAATATGACAAAATCAGAATGCAAGTACATTTTTATTAAAATATATTTGTTTACCAAATAGTTATTGAATGCCTGTTACGGGCTGGACAGCAACTAAGGCTGTATGCTAAATTGACAAATGGTTTTTTCATATTCTTTAATGTGTTATTATTTTAAAAATAATTCATTTTCAGAATGCTACGGTGGGCTTAATGGACCCAGTAAAATGTAGCCTAAGGAATTTTTAAAGAAGGAAATATAAGGGAAGGAATCTAAAGGAATTCTAAAGGAATTTTTTTTTTTTTTGATAAGCAGATGTTCGCTCCCTGTTTTGCAAACACAATGTGACTAAGTCAATGGTACTTAAGATAGTACTTTCTTACTGGTATCCCAACCATTATGACATGCCATAGTACATTTTATGATGGGCTCGCCTCAGCATCTATCGAACAGCTGTTGAGCTAGCTGCCTTTGAGGTTATTCTGTTTCAGATTTCCTTAAGTTGTCTTCTCAGTGTTTCTCCATGAATCAGATAAGTGGGACCGAGTGGGTCTGTAAATCCAAATCCTCACTATTATTTAGCAATGCAAGCTATGTGGTCAGAGTTTTCAGAGAATGCTGGCGCTGAAAGGGGCTAAGCCATCATCCACTCCAGAACTTGGTGGAGAGCAAAGGACAAGGGCCCCCAAAAGAAAGGAGTCTCCTAAGATTAAGGGGTGTTCCCCAGTGGACAGCCTATGCTACTCTGCTTTTCTTCACTTTCTGGTCTGTGGGTTCCCAGACTTTCATATTTCATGCGACAGTGAAATTTTCCTCAAAACATTTGGAATCATGCCTTCGAGTGTCCAGCTTTTTATTCAGCAAGTGAAGATGGCTCAAAATAACTACCTATCATTAGTATCTCTTTATGACAGAGAGAACATTTTAGTTCCCAAATCTCAAGACGAAAATAATCGTAGAAGAATGTCCATTATATTGGATAAATTTAGCGTTAGAGACAGAAGCAAACACACACACCAAAACACTTCACTGCCGGGTCCTTATTTCTTTTGTTTCACATCAGAGAAGTGAAAACTATACCAAAGCCAGACCAGGTCTGCAAAGCAGCATTTGAGAACCATTGTTCGAGGCAGTATCTTGACTGGACTTTGGAATCAATTACCTCCTCCGCCCACTGTGCTCTGGGCACCATCGGAGGCAGATCCTTGGTAGGAAGAGTCTAGACTTCCACACAGAGGAGACCTCAGGACAGAGATAAACCATGCTCAGAGGACACTCCCAAGCCCCACTCTCCTCCCCAACCAAGAGGCAGCCTTGTCCAGAATCCATTCTACCTGACTTCATTCTCTGCAGTCAGAGCTGGCTCCCTGGGCATGTGTCCATGTAGACACACAGAGCCCTTCCCCCAGGTGGGCCCTGCTCCTGGCTCAGTGTTCTAGTCAGAGTACTTGAAATTCTCAATCATTTTTGGACAAGTAGCCCTGTCCTTTTCACACTGTGTCTCTGTAAATTGTGTAGCTATTGTGCCCGTGAGTGTCATGGAGATCATCCTACAGGGCACCAGGGACAAACTTACATTGAAGAGGCAAGTGAGTTTGGGCAATGGGTACATGTGCCAAGGCTCATGCAAAAATTTTCCTGGAACCGTTTGCCTGTGAAGGCCCCTAACCACTAACGGCAAAGAGGGTCAGTGCAACACTCTGTGGGACTCAGGTCAGCCACCTTTTAACTTAAACAATGCACATAATCTCTTGGAGACTTGGTTTCTTCTCTGCAAAATGGGCATGATATTCCCTGCCTCAAGAACGTGTTAGTAGTAAAGGAATGCATATGTCAATTCATTTAGCCTAAAGCCTGGTACCTAGGAAATAATCAGTAATAATAATGAATGCTTAATATAACTGAGTTTACTTTCTCTGTTCCTTTTCACCATAAACCCAACCAAAAGGGTAATGGGGGGCAAGGCACCTGTGTGTGGATATGTACATATGAGAGTATGTGTATGACAGTGGGGGTTGAAGGCATTGTTCTTCATTTGAATAATACAGACAGTAGGCAGAGTGGGAATCGTTGCTTCTGAATACTTAGTTATCCCCACACCAGTTAGGAGAGATTTCCCTAGTGCAGCCACAACCTCACGTCTCATGGTTTCCTTCTTCATGTAACTCAGAGTTTAAGAAATGTTTCCCTTTTACTTCCCCATGAGAGCAAACACTTTCTTTATGAAATATTAGCTTAAAAAATGTATTCATGAAACACCTTTGAGTACTTTCATTTTAAATCTAAATCAAGATTCATATTTTATTTTTAGAAATAAGTGATATAAGCTTGTCAACTCACAATTCTAACATATAAAAAAAACTTTTTTTAAAAAAATCTATATACCTTGCTTCTTGTCAGAGGATCACATTGTTGTAAGAAATCTCAAAAGCTTTTGAAACTTTGCTTCCTGCTTGTTAAACATGAGAGACGTGAATCCTTTAATACACATCAGATTTTTCAGGACCCAGAAAATTAAAAGGACAGATATGGATGTGGACGCAGGCCGTGATTTGGTGTGATATCTAGCGGATTGCCAATATAATTAATAGTAATCATCATATCACCTCAACCAGTACCTCTAATTATGAGGCAAACAAGATCATACATCAGATAGACTGAAATTTCTCCACACAGAGAGATCTGATTCAGCTTAAAGGCAGGTTTTTAGATTTCTTAGAAACATTCATCTAGCCACTATTATTGTAGTTCTTATCAATTTATTCTTTTATAAGAATAGTTTTACTTATTTACCTTAAAAGAAAAAATTTGCTTCAGAAAGAATGTGTTGGAAGTATTATTTATTCCTCAGCACACCACCAAATAAAACATACCTCTACTTTTCTTCTTTCCTACTCTATAAAAGCAAATCAGAGCTAAGCTTTCTCCATTTCCTAGGACTATTGAGGAAGTTCTTTGCTGTCAGAAATAATCATGCCCTCCAATCATTTGGAGGACATCTCATGGATCCTGCCTCCAAATGGGTGATAAAGGAAAAACAGCCCCAAGGGCCTGTCTTTGAATCCCTTCCTACTATTTATTAACTGCTTGATTTGAGGCAAGTCACTTAATCTCCCTTTGTCAATGGTCCACATCTGCAAAATGGGTCTAATAACATCTCCCCACAGAGTTGGTCCAGTCTAAATGGACGAGAGGATACAAGTAAAAGCATCTAGGTACTCAATAAACATTGACTGACTTTCTGCCCTTTGTGGCCTTAAGCAACAGATACCAACCAATAAATCCAACTGGATCTCAAAGAACCTTCAAAGAACTCAAATGATTCTTTGAACTCAAAGGACCCAAAATGATTGCAGATATTGTATTGTTGATTTTATAGTATTTGGTGATTACGTTTCGACCATGGTTCTCAATTTTGTGCTTTGTAAAAGATGTAAAAATAGGAGACCCCACTCCCACCAACCGATGAGGGATTTTCAACTGCTTGTTGTCACAGTGGCGTGTGGAGGCAGCTTTGGAAGTAGGGTCAGAGTTGGGAAAGGTGACATCAAAGAGTTCAAAGTCTCTCTCAGCCACTATTTTCCCAAAGGCCATCCTCACCTCATTGGCTGGCAAAACTCCAGGGGGATTCCATGTCCTTATTGCTTTTGTTTTACACAGAGAAGTGAAAACTTCATCAGAGACCAGGTCTGCAAAGCAGCTTTGAGAACTTCTGCTCCAGACAACATCTTGACTGCACTGGGGGTAGAGCTCAAGGGTAGAACATTTGACTGGAGCAAAATCTTGACTGGACTTTGGAAACAATTACCTCCCCCTCCCACTGTGCTCTCCATTCTGGGCCTAATTAGAGGCAAATCCTTGACTTCCTACCAATTCCCCTGTGGATTTGCAAAACAAACAAACAAACAAAAACACAGTGAGAGAGACTTTTTTTTTTAAATTAAACTTCAATATTCATTTAAAATTTAGTGTGAATGAGGTTTTCCAGAGTCCGTTGAACAAGGACTGAGAGCTTGGAGGAAAGAGAATTCAGGAAATACTAGAGCCCTGAGAAGGGAGAGGAAATAATACCCAAAGGAACCACAGATAGAAAGTGTTGAACAAAAGCAATGATGACAACAGACACTTCCCTGCATCACAATTCTGCTGAGAACCAATTCTGCACGTGCACACTACACAGTCACACAACGCCCAGTTAAATTAGATGCAACGGGAGCTATTTCCGCTGCTCTGCACAATTCCGGCTGCCACACAAACATAGGTGAGAATAGTGTTACTTAAAAGAGACATCAACAGCATGGGTCTTGTAGTTTTTAAACTAAATGCCATATGATAAATTTATACCCAGATAAGAAAAATTCTAATAGCTTGAAAGAATTTTTTTTAATGCTTGTTTATTCTTGAGGGAGAGAGAGAGAGACAGAATGTGAGCAGGGTAAGGACAGAGAGAGAGGGAAACACAGAATCTGAAGCTTGTTCCAGGCTCTGAGCTATCAGCACAGAGTCTGTCATCAAACTCACAGACTGCACGATCATGACCTGAGCCAAAGTCAGACACTTAACCAACTGAGCCACCCAGACACCCCACTTGAAAGAATTTTTTAAAAACAAAATGTGAAAGGTACTATGTTGGGCTGATACTAGCGTCCTTGACTCTTTCTAAAAAAAAAATAAAAACAACAACAACAACAAATCCCAAAGTCAAGGGTTAAATTCATGCTTGAATGTATCAGATTTCATAGCTTGACTGAAATAAAGAAAACTCTCAAGTAATGAGCATGAAATCCTCATGTCAGTCCAAGTCTAAGTTTTCTCCAATTGGAGAAGCTCCAGTGATTCTCTAATAACCCAAGAGATGGGATTCATGTTTCTCTTCTGCATATTTTCTATTGGGAAAACTAACTCCATGCATGTCCCAGTTTAGAATGTTAACTCTTTGGAATTCCCAGTTTGGAAATAATGTCAATCAGATTATTAGCTTATTAAAGATAGCCATTGCTACCTCCAAGAATTACAGTTAGCTAAGTGTTACTTAACAAAGGGTTCTGATGATAAGCTAGAAGAGGGGATTGTATTTTAAAAAGCTTTTGGTTCCCCTCCCCTAAAAATTTCCTTTATTTAAGCTCCTAGAGGTCCATGGTCTATTTGGAATGTTGTGTCTCATTCTGCTCTCAATCAATAAACAATGATAAACTTCCCATCTGCCGGGACCAAGTCCTTTTTTTTTTAAAAGCAATTCTAGAATTTCTTGGAATTAAGCTTTACCACTATCCCCCGTCCTTTAGCAATTTCTTGCTACATAGAATAAGACTGGTTTAAGCAAGATCATGCACGCTTTGTGAGAGATAGAAAGATGTGCATTTATAACCCTTGCTTTCTTTCCAATCACTGTATGCAATGTACCCAAAAAGAGACAGATCAATAAGTTGCAATGTTTCTAGCCCACCAAGGGCAATGCGGAATTGTTTAAAGGATATCCGTGCCAAAGAGACCCTGGTTTGAGCCCCGGCTCTACCATTTTCTTTTATTTTTTTAATTTTTAAATTTTATTTAAATCCAAGTTAGTTAACATATAGTGTAATAATGATTTCAGGAGTAGAATTTAGTGATTCATCACTTACATATAACACCCAGTGCTCATCCCGAGTGCCCTCCTTCATGCCCATCACCCATTTAGCCCATCCCCCACCCCATCCCCTTCTAGCAACCCTCAGTTTGTTCTCTGTATTTAAGAGTCTCTTCTGGTTTGTCTCCCTCTCTCACCAAGTCCTTTCAACTCTTCTTTCATAGTGTACTCTGAATTCAGTGATGTCATTCTGTTGTCTGATCCAGACACCGAGTACTTTGTCTCTGTACCATTATAAAAAGCCTCATCCATTCTCTCATCTCTACATACTCCAGATATGCCACCAATGGAACATTTACCATTTTCATCTTATCACCCCTTTGCTCAAGAACTTTTGGCACTCGATTGTTTCTGATCAAACCCAAACTCTATTGTGGAACTTTTAGGATTATATTGTTAACTTTAGTCTATGGCTATGTAAACAGTTAGTCAATGTAAGGCTCAAAGCAGGGCTCATTTAAATGGTATGCTACTCTTCCTCCGTCCAGACCTCTGCTCCAGTTGACAAGAATTTTACTATTTGTTGAATAGTAAAATTTCTCGAAATTCCTGACTCTTAGGTTTTTGCTCAGCCCTTCTGTTTGGGAGGAAAAGGAAGAAATGTTAAAAGTATATAGCCCCCATTTTTTGTGCTTGGTACCCAGAAATGGCACCTTTCCAATTCTCCTTTACAATACCCTATCCATCTGTAAGACCAGGCTGACTATCACATCTCCCAAGAAGCTGTCCCCATCTGCTCCTGGTGACACGGATTTTTCCCCAAATCTCTTTGCCTAATGAAACCCATATGAGGGATCATGCAACACTCCTCTTTTGCACATCTCTCTCACTTTTGGCAGAGTGCTGGAAGCATCGAAACTCAGTTCAGCTCATTGATAAGAGGTGAGGCGGGGATACCCAGAACCTACCAATTGGATAACTAGTCCCTAAATGATCTCAGGCCATTTATGCTTATAAACCCTACCTTAACATTAAGTAGATGTGGGAAATACAGGTGGGATGTAAAATTGCTTCAGTGGTTTATATTTTCCTTAATACTCCAGAATCAATTATCATAGATACAAGGACCAGTTGAGTACCTCATCTATATCAAGCACCATGCTAAATGTTTTACCTATGTAGTGTTATTTAATTCTTCCAACAACAGTGTGAATTATCACTGTATACACCTTGTGGGAAACTGAAGTTTAGCAAAATTGAGTGACTTCACCAAGATCAAAGAAAAGTAATGGAGACGGGTCTAGAAGCCACATCTTCCTGACTCCAAAGCCTATGTTCTTAACCTCTACACCAAATCATCTCAGAAAAATGTGCAAGATATACAAAAATATGCAAAAAAGCTTAATAGAACTTAATATAACTGTATTAGGCTTACAAGAAATGAATAAATTAATATTAACAGGCAAAGATGTCTCTTTTCCCATGGACTCTGCTTACCCCTCAGCAATAAACCCATGAATATGGAAATACTTCCCAAAATTCCATCTTAGCTTCCCCATTTACCATGGAAGTCTAGGATGTCTCCCTTTGTTTCCCCCTAAATGTGTGGTCTAGAATGCACTGGAATTCAAAAGGCATGCACAGTGTGTGTGATGGCAAGTGTTGCTCAGTGTGACACTCCACTTGCTCCTTATTCAAGAATGCAGAAGGAGTGTCTCCAAATATCTGCAAAGCATCTTTCTGTACACAGCTTGATTTGCACGCAAAAATACAGACCGCTAGGCCTCCATCTGTACCTGTGTCGTAAGAATATACAGGAGTAGAGGGGTACCTGGGTGGCTCAGTCGGTTGAGCGTCCGGCTTTGGCTCAGGTCACGATCTCACAGTCTGTGAGCTCGAGCCCCACATCAGGCTCTGTGCTGACAGCTCAGAACCTGGAGCCTGCTTCAGCTTCTGTGTCTCCCTCTCTCTCTGCCCCTCCCCAACTCATGCTGTGTTTCTCTCTGTCTCAATAGTAATAAACATTAAAAAGAAAAAAAGAATATACAGGAGTAGGGCTTGGGAACATGTATTTTTGATGAGTGCTCTCAGATGATTATTTTAAGAAAAGCTGAGAAACACAGAGACCCATTCCTGCACTAGATTCTCTAGTTAGATGCCTTTTTAGAGATCTGAGGACACATAGATGATGGGAATTTTTTTTTTTAATTTTAGATTTCTTTATAAATCTTCCCAAGCATCTTCTTGTGGAACTACTTGAAATAAATGACAGCCCCTTTTTGAAGTTACCGTATCAAAAACAACATGAATTTCAAAAGTGGGCATTTCTGGGACATTTGAAAGATGGGAACAAATCCATCTAAATTGATTGATAAAAAACACACAAGCGCTCCCAGTCAGGGGGCAATATCTTTCAAAGGATAGTGGCAAATTAATCACAAGCTGCACATCTTGTACTTCAAGGAAGAGTCTATTCATGCAGCCCAAATATCAAGATCCACCTCTCCATAGCTCTTTTCTTTACATTAATTAAATTCTGTTAAAATAAAGACAAGGAAATGGCACATTTATTTGCCTCGTCCAAAATTATGATACAATAATATTGCTTGGAATAAACAAGTTTATCTACTAAAATTTTCCTTGTAAGGCTGTTGACTATCATAGGCTTGTTCCGGGACACAATCACAAGGAAGAATATTATACCTCTTTCTCCCTGGATTTGGGGGCTTACATGTACCTGTCTTGAAAGCTAGCCACTTAAGTATGAACTATTCCTCAAAATCCTGCATTTATGAAATGCATAAAAGCAGGAGGGGCTTTTCTTTTTCTTTTCAGAGAAGTGATATAAAATCATAGGGTTCAGATTCATAAGTCTAGAGGCCTGAGCTTAGATCAGAACTGTGTTACCTACTAACAGTGCGGACTCTGAACCCCAAGTTCTGTGTCTGTAAGTTGGCAATACTAACGCCTACATTGCATGGTTATTTTTTTTTAAGATTTATTTATTTATTTGAGGAATAAATAAATAAATCTCTATACCAAAAGTGGGGCTCGAACTCACGACCCCCAGATCAAGAGCCACGAGCTCTACTGACTCAGCCAGCCACCACTATATTATTGCATGGTTATTTTAAAGATTTGAAATAATACATGTGAATGCCTAATACAAAAGGGGAATGCAATTAATGTTAGCTGTCATTTCTTTGTTGGGATGGATTGATTTGCCTATTGGGAACATTTCCCTTCACCGCTGCACTTCAAGGCAACCCCTGAGTAGAAATATAGGATAAGAACAGGCCATGGGAAGAGGGTCAAAAGAAGAGATGATGAAGAGTCAGGCTTCACTTGTTCTTATTCTGGAGCAAATCCTTCACTGCGGACTGCAGGGTCCAGGAAAATGGGGCCAGATGCCTCACCGCCATAATCACCTGGTATAGTAAAGCCTGAACTGGCTGTGTCATGTCAGACCTCACAGAGCCCAGTCCTTACTTTGCATTATTTTAGGGATAAACTTGTTCCTTTCCAATTATTACTTTTGCAAATATTACTCCTATATGGGTGTTGTAGGAAGAAAAAGAGATGATTGGTTGACTGATGGACTGATAAACAGAATCAGCCCTCAAAAGACTCAAGGTGCACATGCTAATGTTGTTTGAGCACGTGATTACATGATTTTAACAGATGACAGACTGAGAGCTAAGGCTGATGCTAGTCAAAGAGTTCCAATCATTCCCCTCCTCACGTCTGTGACCTCACACCACCTGAGGTCGCTGTCATAGGTGGTGTAATTCAATATGTGTGTTAAGAGGTCACTGAAGGGAGCCATGACAAAGGGCTCTGAGTATGGCAGCTCCACCTAAGACCTTACTATTTCGAGAGGGTCTGCCTCACCTGTCCCATCCATCACTCCGGCTGAAATCTGTTGATTCAGCCGGAAGTGTGGGAGCACCAGTGGGAAACCAGCATTTGGAACTCGGGCTCCAGGAAATGTTGCTGGAACCAGGGCAGTGATATTTTTATATTACCTAACCAACTGCCAGCTCTTCTATAAATGTTTCCTCACACAGTTTCAACAATGACATACGTTGGAAGCGTTAGAGGTTGTTATAGCTCCATGTACTTTGTAATAAAAGAAAGTTCAATGAGGGAAGTAAAAAGGAAGAAGAAATGTGCTAAAACTACCAGAGGATTGGAAATGGAGGAAGCATCAGCAGAGGCATTTCTGGAGGCCACGCCCGAACAAGGCGTGATGAAAAATCACACTCCCCTCATTAGGTCATGCCAGGCATGCATTTTTAAACACGCTTGGTGGAACAGGAAAAGATGATGGTAAAGAGGTGACCCTTTCCCTGGGGGCAGAGCGTACCTGAGGCATTATCAAGGCTGAAGGCGATGCGTACTGGCTTATCTGCAGGTACCCTGGCTGTGCTGATCATGTGGGCACCTGAGCCTTGGCCTTCCCCTGGGTCTTCCAGCTGTGAGGAGAAAAGAGAGCCCTTGTCATTTACCCAAGTCATCCTTCAAATATTCAGAGGACCTTGGAAAGTTAGTAAGCATTACTTTCTTATTTTGAAAATACTCCTAGTCCCTAGCTTTCTTCCCCTACATGGAAAGTATTTCACCTGCCTCATTTAAAATTCTTTTTCTGGCTTATAGAAAAATCGCTTTGGAAATACACATCTAGAATTAAATATACAAGATGGAGCAAAATCTCCACCCTCCTCACTTTTTTAGTATCCCTTCTCACTGTCCAGTCCAACCCTGGCCCTTCAAGGTCTTATATAGTGTTTTATTTTTAATTGAGGAGGATGAAAAGTTCTAAGAGGGCATCAGATGGCTTCATATTAGATTAGCTTTTCACACTCAAATGCCTAAGTTGGACATGAATTATTGATCTGAATTATTGAGTGGTAAAGAATGAGTATCATGGAGCCATTTCAAGAATACCAAGACTATTTTTAAGTATCTTACAGTTATATTATGAATATTATGTGCTTTGAATATCTAATTAACTACATGTAAATATATGAAACATTTCTTGTACATCTTAACAATGTATGATACAAGCAAAAGACAGAACTTAAAAACATCCTATTGGTGTATGTGTCAAATTATCATTTAATTCATAAACAAAGATAGAATGAACGAGAAAACATCCTACAGATGAGTTAGCATGGGCAAAAATACATGAATATTTCCTTGTTATAATAACAGAACTTAGCACAAATACATTTTAACCAAGAATTTGATAATTTTCATTCAATGGGACTAAGGAGAAGATATTGTTATATGTATATTCTATCTTCATTATTTGAATACATATATGCAACTTTTCTATTTTTAATCATGCTTCCCTAAACTCTCTACTTGCCTTGTCATGTAAGCAGTAAACCAAAAACTGAGTGATATTTTAAGGAAAAGGTCTCTAAAAATGGCAAAATATAAATCATCTCTTTAACCATCCTCCTCGAGATTCTGGGAACTGTTTAGCAGGACATTTTCTCATAGCAAGGTTTCTGACTCTTTCCCATAACTTTTCTGTATCTAAAAATAGTGTCTAGAACAGTGAATTTTGTTTTTACACTTATTTATAGAGCAGACACGAATGCATATATACATTTATATACACACACATGTATACTTAGACATACATACATATGGAATCATCCTACCCAGGATATGGAAAGAGAACAAGCTTATATTAAACACCTAGTCCAGCTTTGCAGAAAAACCCACAGCTGTTTATCACCCAGTTAGAATCATATTTGGCCCATTCATTTAAAACTACAAATAGCAATGAACCATAAAGCACTCCGAGTCATGTCGCTCAAAGTTAGAAAAAAGTAATAACACGAAACATTCAACTTAAGAAAAGGGTAATACAAAATTGCTGTTACTTGACTCAGGATTTGTTTTATCTTAGCTCTGACATACATTTCTGTGTAGTCTCTTCTGCTTAGAATCAACCATCTTGTTAGCCACCTGTTCCTAGGGAATAGAACAGACTGTCTCAAATTTGACAAAACAAACAATAAAAAGCCCCTTAAAGTTGCAGCTAAAAGAAAAAGCCTTATTGTTATGCACTGTACCAGCACCAAACCATTTTATCCTAACATCTAAGGACAAGAAGTGCTCCTCTTTTGACTACATCTCCCAACGCTTTCCTGCACCAAGAAACAAAGCACAAGAGGTGAAACTTCGCTTCAAGGTTTCCAGTGCCCGGGAAATGAAATTGACAAACACAGCTCATTAGAGCCCCTCCCCCCCCACGGCCAAGAACATCTGTCTGCCTCAGGAAGGATGACAGCAGCCAAGTGGGGTAGATTTTGAGTTCCGCAAGGTGTTGGCCAGGAGAGCCCCTAAACCCACTTGCCTTTTCATCACACCGCCTGGAGGAAATGGACCACTGATTCCTCCGCTCGGCTGTAACAGAGCTTTGGTTCAGTTGCCGGTGCCCCGAGCGTTTAGTTCGGTTTTCACACCTGTTGCCTTACCTCACTTAGTTGAGTGTCTGCACTTGTGTAATCCAGGGCCAGCCGCTGCCTTGGCCAGTCGTTGCCTTTGTGGAGTGAAGACCTAGTAAGAGAGCAGGCTGCACCTGCTGCATAGCAGCCACTGACAATCTGAGGAGCAATGACAGCTGTCGGGGCAGCTCACTGCTACCTGCTCTCCCCCAGACCCCCGCGTCCCACGGGCCTGCTGTTCCGCTTCCCTCCACAACCCCTCTCTCCTTTCCTTGCCTCTCCAACAGCCAGGATGTTGTCATGCTTCTAGAAAAAGCAAGTGCAAAAGAAAACCCTCCTTCTGTCAGAGGCATTGATAAACAGCAAGTTGTGGAGAGTCCAAATGTTTTAATTCATTAGTCCTGGCAAACCTAAAATACAAACAGACTTGCTTCACAAGACAGGAATGTCTTCAGCGTGACCCAATCGGTGTCTGTGTCTATTCCAGCAAACTGGCAAAGATAGCATGACTCCAGTCAGCAAAAATGTCGGCAGCTCCAATCAGCTCAGCAAGACCCAGCCAACTTGGACAGACGGCAAGCAAGCCAACCCTCAGATGATAGCAGCAATGATCCCGGTTAAGAACGTGAGGTTTGAGATGGAGCCACTGATGGGCTTGATGACTTGATCCCATCTACAAATGCACTCGACCGCAAAACCGGTCAATGGTGAAAAGGAATGGAGCCTTAGAACTGTTCATCCCTTTTATTACCCATAAACCTGAAGGTCAGTAGTACTTTCAAAGACTTGGATGGTGATGTTGAGGTTAAATAATTAAAGAGAAACAAGTATTAAGAGAAAGCAAAGACAAGCCATAAATGGGAAGAATAGCCTTTGCAAAATAAGTACCAGATAAAGAACTAGTATCCAAAATAAAAGAAGATCTCTTTAAACAATAGGAAAATAAACAACCCAGTTTAAAAAAATGCGCAAAGGATCTGAGCAGACACCTCACCAAAGATGGCAAATAAGCATATGAAAAGCTGTTGAACACCATATATTATCAGAGACTTACAAACTAAAACAACGAGTGACCACTGCACACATATTAGAATGGTCAAAATATAAACACTGACAATACCCAGTACTGACGAGGACGCAAAATGGCACAGCCACATTGGAAGACAGCATGGCGCTTTCTTACAAAACTAAATGAACTTTTACCGTATGATCCAGTAATCACACTCCTTGGTATTTTCCCAAAGTTGCTGAAAACGTCTATCCACACAAAAACTTGCACCCGCGTGTCTGTAGCAGCTTTATTCCTAATGTTCCCAGGACTTGGAGGAAACAAGATGTCCTTTGGAAAGTGAATGGGTAAACAAACTGGTACATCCAGAGAGGAGAATGTAATTCAGCGATAAAAAGAAATGAGCACTCAAACCACAAAAAGACATGGATAAAACTTAATGTACATTACCTTTTTTAATGTTCATTTATTTATTTATTTTTGAGAGAAAGAGAGAGCATGAACAGGGAAGGGCAGAGAGAGAGGGAGACAGAGAATCCCAGGAAGGCTCTGCACTGTTAGCACAGAGCCCGACCTGGGGCTCAAACTCATGAACTGTGAGATCATGACCTGAGCTGAAATCAAGAGTCAGATGCTCAAACTACTGAGCCACTCAGATGACCCTTAAGTATATATTGTTAATTAAGTGAAAAAAGCCAGTCTGAAAAGGCTACAGACTGCATGGTTCCAGCAATGCGACATCCTGGAAAAGGCAGAATTAGGAAGACAGTAAAAATGGTCCGTAGTTGCCAGAGGTTCAGGAGAGAGGCAGAGAGGCTCAAATAGGTGGGACTTTGAGGGCAGTGAAACTATTCTGAACTATACTATAGTGGTGAATACAGGTCATTATACATTTGTCAAAATCCACAAAATGCACAGCACCTGGAGTGAACCCTAACCCAAACTATTGATTTTAGTTAATAATATATATATTGGCTCATCGATTATAACAAATGTACCACACTAATGAAAGATGCAAATATTCAGGGAAAGAAACAGGGAAGAAACATTGGGCAGGCATATGGGAACTCTGCTTTGCATTTGTTCTTTCCTATAGACATGAAGCTGCTCAAAGAAGGTTAAATAACTAACTAAAAGACTTAGCAGGTTCCCATGATCTATGAATAAAAGGCTAATTTGTCAGGATATTCGCAGCAATAAGCTGCACAGATTTAGACGATTAGAGCATTCACCTGTAAACCTATTTGCATTTCTTAACTGCAAATCTTTTCAGGAATTATTACTGCTTTGACGTTATTTTATGGTTAATATCACCTTCCATACTGTATTATAATATATCAAAAGAGTCTTATCTACTACCTCATCTTCCTCTTCCCTGTAATCCTGTAACATAATCATGGTCAATATTGTCATCCCTATTTGACAGGTGAACAAACTGAGACTCAAGACAATTTAAGTAATAGGCTTAAGGGTAAATGATATGTATGGAATATAGAACCCAGATATGATCCAGTTTTCTAACTGACGTTTCATGCTATTTCCACTACACCAGGATGCATTCTGTATGAAATACCCAACTGAATTGTTTTATTAACAATGTCTGACTCTCGGCTTCTGGCTTGGAGGAAACAGAAGCAAAACTTTCTTCAATGGTCTGGCTTTCAGGTTCATCTGACACCAGCCATATTTATCACAACACCCCAAGGAAATCAAAGTTGTGCATCCTATCTGTGGTGATAGGGGAGTGGGTACCACATCAGCATGGGCTCCCAAATCGACTGGTAAGTGCCCCTTTGAGAAAACCTGGTGGTGACATCAACGTTGCCAAGGGAATCAGCAACTGGAGGCATCTGGATTCCAGTGAAATTGATCCTTCAGAATGGAAAGACCCAAAATGAGGTAGCACCTTCCTCCTCTGCCCTAGCCATCAAAACTCTGGAACCACCCAACAGAAAGGGACAGTTACACATTAAATGCAATGAAATTATCATCCTTCTTTTTTTTTTTTAATCCTGGAACTATCATCTTTGATGATATTGTCAGAAGCATGTGACAGATGCAGCATTGGCCTTTATGCAGTGAAGTCTCCAGCATCAATTAAACCAATCCTGGGGACCGCCCAGTGTGTGGGCTTCAATGTTGATGGGTCCATTCTCATAACATCAAAGATGATATCAACAGTGGTGCCCAGTTGGGAAAGAGCTATAAAAAAATTATTTTATTAAAGGGTAATTTCACACCAACAAGAAAGCAACAAAAAGAATAAATCTAAATAATCTAAATGTGCTCTGTCCATGTCTCATCATTTAAACTCAAGGTTTTAAATAGTAATTTATATTCACTAGCTCTTCTGTTCCCATAGGAGCAACAGTGTATTTCTTGGCTCTTTATCTAAACACTTCCAAGAGAGTAACAAATCTGAAACCCAAGTGAAATCCCTTCCCACAACTGTAACCCAAAATAACTACGGCGTATTTTAAGAATTCAATAGAATTGTACTAATTCAATCAAAAAAGGATTGTGAGTACACATCAAAATATTAGCAGATTAACAATATGTCCCTGGGTAGAAGCAATATGTATAATTTTTATTTTCTTCTTGTCAGCAACAAATATATTCTGTTGTTATGTGAAAATTTATTTTTTTAAGTGTATTTCTTTTGAGCGAGAGTACACACGCATCAGGAAGGGGAGGGGCAGAGAAAGAGAGAATCCGGAGCTGCCTCCATGCTGTCAGCAGAAACCTGACGGGGGGCGGGATTTAATCTCACTAACTGAACCCTGAGATTATGACCTGAACCAGAATCAAGAGTCCCATGCTTAGGGGCACAGTCGTGGATTCAAGCCCTGCATCAGGCTCTGTGCTGATAGCTCAGAGCCTGGAGCCTGCTTCGGATTCTGTGTCTCCCTCTCTCTCTATGCTCCTCCCCAACTCACGCTCTGTCTCTCAAAAATGAATAAACGTTAAAACAAATTAAAAAGAAAAAGAGTCCCACGCTTAACTGACCGAGCTACCCAGGTATCCCATGAGAGGTTATTTTTAACAGCATCCAAGGAACTTTTCAAAATATGAAATATAGACTTATTTCTGAATTATGGTGTATAATATGCAACAGAGGCTCATGGTGTCGACCTTGTCACAGTTACTGTGGTCTAAATTTCTTGATACAATTCAATAAGCATTTGAGGAAGATTGATTGATTGATTGATTGATAGTAATCTTTAAACCCAATGTAGGGCTCAAACTCATGATCTCAAGATTGAGTTTCATACTTTCCAACTGAGTCAGCCAGGCACCTCTCATTTGAGGAAGATTTAGTATGTTCCAGGCTAGCATTTCCCAAATTGTCCTCATTGCTGGGTTCATGCCTTTTAAAAACGTCCACTCCCAGGCTCTGTCACGGCAGTGACTCAATAGAGCTGAGATGGGTCCAGGGTTTTATAAATTTAAATAAGAAATACTAATGGCTACAGGAAGACAAATCATATGACTTAACTCATATGAGGACTTGAAGATACAAAACAGGTGAACATAAGGAAGGGAAGCAAAAATAATATAAAAACAGGGAGGGAGAGAAAACATAAGACATTCTTTTTTTTTTTTTAATATTTTTTATTTATCTCTAGGAGAGAGAGAGACAGCGGGAGCAGGGGAGGGTCAGAGAGAGGGGGAGTCACAGACTGAAACAGGCTCCAGGCTCCGAGCTGGCAGTCAGCACAGAGCCCGACGCGGGGCTCGAACCCACGAACCGCGAGATCATGACCCAAGCGAAAGTCGGACGCCCAACTGACTAAGCCACCCAGGCGTCCCCATAAGACATTCTTAAATATTAAGAACAGAGTTACCGGAGGGGTTGTGGGAGGGGGGATGGGCTAAATGGGTAAGGAGCATTAAGGAATCTACTCCTGAAATCATTATTGCACTATATGCTAACTGACTTGGATGTAAATTAAAAATAAATTAAAAAAAAAAAAAGAAATACTGGGGCACCTGGGTGGCTCAGACGGTTAAGCGGCCGACTTCAGCTCAGGTCATGACCTCACAGCTTGTGGGTTCGAGCCCCGGGTTAGGCTCCGTGCTGTCAGCTAGCTCAGAGCCTGGAGTCTGCTTCAGATTCTGTACCTCCCTCTCTCTATGGCCCTCCTCTGTTCATGCTGTCTCTCTCTCAGAAATAAATAAAACATTAAAAAATTTTTTAAAAGAAAGAAATACTAGCGGCTATGCACATTGTTTAGAGAATGGTTGTAAAGGAAAACTGATTATTTCAGTCATGAAATAGTTGACTCTTGAACAACATGGGGCTTCAGGGCGCCGACATCCTCACCAACAGTCAACCAACCACACGTAACTTTTGATTTCCAAAAAACTTAACTACTAATAGCTACTTTTGAGCAAAGCCTTACTGTTAACATAAACAGATGAGTAACACATACTTCATATGTTATATGTATTATATACTCTATCCTTTCAATAAAGTCGTAAGCTAGTGAAAAGAAAATGGCAAAATCATAAGGAAGAAGAAATACATTTACAGTACCATATTGAAAAAAAATCTGCACATAAGTGGATCTGTACAGTTCAAAGTTGTGTTGTTCAAGAGTCAACCGTATTTGTGGATGGGGGAGAATTCAGGCTTCAGATAGCAGGATGATCAACTTTATATCACTAAGCTCAAGAGACGAGTGAGTAGATTAGAACCATGATCCACTCAGTGGGTCCTTTCTGGGTCTTTTGGTTCCCCCACTGGGAGAGACAGAATAGTATGCAGCATTTAAGAACCAGGCTGCTGGGTCCCCAACCTGGCTCTGTCTCATTCTGATATGGGACTTCAGTTAAGTTACTTAACTAATCTGTGCCTCAGTTTCCCCAAATATGGTACATATGTCACAGGGAGTTTTGATTATTGAAAGACTTAAAGTAAAAACCATACCCAAAGGGTATCTAGAGTTATAAGACCCAGATTTGAATTGTGATTCCACACAAGTTTACACTAGACACTACACATCCCCAGCCTCAGTTCTGTCATCAGAGCAGGGGTTGACAAACTTTTCTGTAAAGGACCAGAGAGTAAATATTTTAGGCTTGGCAGGCCACACCATCTCTGTGGCAAGGACTCAGCTCTGCCATCTCTATTCTTGAAAGCAACAATAGGCAATATGCAAACAGAAGAATAGAGACAAATAAAACTTTATTTACAAAACAGTAAATAAATAAACACAACTCTATTCCAGTAAAACTGCATTTATAGATGCTGACATTACTTTATCATATAATTTGGTGACAATATATATCACCAAATAATATTTTCCTTTTGGTATTTCTTAAGGTTCTTTGAGATACAATTGACATATAACACTATATTAGTCTCAGGGGAGCAGTATAATGATTTGATATTTGTATATATTGTGAAGTGATCACTACAGTAAATCTAGTTAACATCCTCACCACACATAGTTAACGATTCTTTTTCTTGTGAATAAGCTTTTAAGATCTACTCTATCGGCAACTTCAAATACATAATACAGTATTGTTAACTACAGTCACCATGCTGTAAATTACACCCCCAGGACATATTTAAAACTGGAAGTTTGTCTCCTTTTGATGTTTGTCAACTACTTAAAAATATAAGATCCATTCTTAGCTCATGAACTACACCAAAACATAGGGGGCCAATTTTTCCTGATGTTACAGTTTTAAGACACTTCCTGTACAGAATTAGCCAACAAGTAAGTATGGGATAACTCAGGATTTCCCAAACCAGAAAAATATAATGTGTGTGTGTGTGTGAGTGTGTGTATGTGCGTGTGTGTGTAGCCTTTATAACTTCATTTACATAGATTTTAAATGGTTTTTATACTATATGTTTATAGTTGACTAGATTTGACATATGTGTCCCCATTTCTGTAATAACTTAAACATCAGGCTCCTGGAGAAGAATGAAATTGTCTTTAATATTGTTGACTATGGGAAATTATTTATTGTCTATTTCAATATTTCCACCTTTCCCAAGAATATAACCTAGAACTAATAAAACCAAGTTTTAAAACTTGTTGCTACAGTACAGTTAGATTTATTTCATTATTTTAATAGTATCCTAAGGAAAATTTGAACTTCTCCTCACCTATCAATATCCTAGTATCTACCCCAAAGGACAAGAATACGCCCTTCTTTAACACAGTGCTATCCTACCAAACAACAGCCCCCACAATTGTCTGACATCGTTAAACATCCAGATAGCACTCAAATCTCCAATTTTCTCACAAATGTCTTAAAGTAATTTTTCAGTTCATTTTATATATTTTTTAAAAATTTTTTGAGAGGAAGAGGGAGAGAGAGCATGAGCAGTGGAGAGAGGCAGAAGGAGAGAGAGAGAGAACCCCGATGTGGGGCCCACAATCCTGGGATCATAACCTTAGCCAACTTTAAGAGTTAGAGGTTCAACCAACTAAACCATCCAGGTCTCTCTCATTTTTTAATTTTTAAACAAGACCCAAACAAGATCCAAATATATGATTGCTTGCTACTGTTTTTACATTTTTAAAACCTGTAGATATCACCTCCAATTCATTTTTTGGTAATTTATTTTGCAAAACCATAGATCTTCCCATAATTGCACCTCAACATTGTTGTTTAACATGCTTCTTTTGCTCCAGACTCCCTGCAAATTGACAGTTGCATCCAGCAACTTGATCAGATTCAGGTTTGATTTATTTTTTACCTATTATTATTATTTTTTTTTGATGGGGGAAGAGCGGAGGTAGAATCACTTCATAGGTAGTCAATACTATTCTTTTTTTATTAATTTTTTTAGTTTCATTTATTTATTTATTTTGAGAGAGACAGAGAGAGTGTGAACAGGGGAGGGGCAGAGAGAGAGAGACTCCCAAGCAGGCTCTGCAGGGTCAGCACAGAACCTGACGTGAATACTATTATTTTAGAAGAAAAAATATTCTCCGATATTGACTTAGATCATTTTTATAAAATGCACAAGCATAAAACTGTGGATATGCTTCTTATGAAACTCTTATTAAAACCAAATTGATGAAGCGCTTATAAGAACAAGTTTACAAATTAAATACAAATAAAACAAAGTTAAAATACAGTTTAACCACATTAATTTAACATGAGAGAATTGCTTTCATGGAACTGAGTACATACAACTTAAAGGTAGTACTCATTCTATAGGGTGTGATTCCTTAGGGTTCCTCCTGTCCACACTGCCCCAAATGACTATTTGCTTATGGACCCTTCATCTGTGACCTGCTTCAACACTCATGCCTGAATGCTGCCCATGACACCCTTGCCCTTCACACAATAAGTACACATGATGGAGAAAGCGCTGAGCACCTGGTGTCTGCAAACATTGGTCTCCTTTTTTTCTAACCACGACTCACTGTTTCTTTTGTACCATATTAACCCATGAACATAGCCTGTTAAGATTAGAAGGCCTAAACAGCTTTATCCTGAATGCCTTTCTGATATTTCTCAAATGAGCTTCAGTTTTAAGGTCACATCTTTACTGAAATTATTTTTAAAAACTCATCAAACTATTACTAAAAACCCCTACCACTGAGCTGTATGGTCCATTAATTAGGGTGGTTGTCTGTCTTCTTGGTGTATGTCTTCACTTTGAAAGCCTCCAACTGCGAGAGTGGACCAAATGCCAGTCCAGCCTCCCATGTGATGCGGGGGAAGGAAAAAAGTTTTAACTTTAAATTAGGCAGGATTCTTTTGGGTAGAAGAGTCAAAATCCAATTTAATATTGGCTCAAATAACAAAAGCTATTTATTGGCTCTTATAACTAGGAAATCCAGGGGCCTTCTCATTTCAGGAGTGGATTTATCCAAACGCACAGAGACATCAGGAATCTGTCTCTCTTTACCTCCTGCGTCATCTTTCTCTTGTGTTAATTCCATTTTCAGATGGAGTCTCCCCCTGAGGGGGCCATCAGCTTTCTAAACTCACATCCTATCAGCTTGAAAAGCTCAATCAAAAGAGACTATCTTTTCCTCAGAATACTTGGACACAATAGTCATTGGCCAAGTCACTGGCATATCCATCACTGTGGACAGACAAGGAGTAGAGTATTTGTACAATTGAGGCCTGCATCACAGGCCCACCCAGAAAGTTGGGTAGAGAAGGAATTATTCCCCAAACTGATACATTGATGTTGGGTATACTGCAAAATAAGGGAAGTAAAGAAAGAAAAAAAGAAATGAAAGAAGGAAATAAGGAAGGAAGGAGGGAGGGAGAGGAAAAAAGGAATGGAAAGAAAAGGCCACTTAAAATCCTATGCTAATGCTTTTGGAAGTAGAATATGTCAGTGTCCCATGAGGCACTCAGATTTCAAGATGGTGGTGAAAATGACGTGGATGGGGCAATAACTATGTTCCAGACACTCGGCTAAGTTCTTTTCATACACATGACATCATTTAATGCTCAAAACATTCCTTTAAGATAGCTGCTGTCATTTCTGTTTTACAGAGGAACAAATTGAGACTCAAAAAGTTTTAATAATTTGCTCAAAGTTCAGGAGCTAATAAAGTACTAGACGAATTTTTTTTTTTTTTGCTGAAATAAATCTCTTTATCTACAAATCAAAATCCTGTTCAAGGATATGGCTGAAGTTGCCTTTGTAAGAGATACCTTTTCCCATTAACAGAGTGGGAGTCTCAAAAAGCCAATTCTTTAAGAAGGAGAAATACAAAGTCTCAGAAAATACAAAATGTTTGCTTATTTTAACAATACCAATAGATACAAATCTGCTCACCTCATCCAATGAATGAAATGAGTTACTTCTTGTGCAAAGAATCAATAAGAAACCTCTATAATTAACATTTATAGAAACACAGAATGGACTAAGATCTTAATCCATTTCCTTCTTGGGGAAACTGAGGCACAGGAAAAGAAGGTTATGCCTTTGAACAAAAAGGAAGGAGATAAGTACTAAAAGTTCACACCTGTTCCAGGAGCATTATCCTCTTTATGAGATTTAATTCATATGGGAATACAGATATACCTACCACATATTACTTTTGAAAGCAGAATAGCATCTTAGAAGGTAAAGATTTAGAACATTTAAATTTTGAAAGAAAGAAGTGAGGCAGGAGAAATTCCTAATCTCACTGATCCTTCTCACACAGGACTTCCTTTCCCTTACCTCTGCATGCAGAACTGATCATCAAATGGGTGACTTCTTCCCAGATACATTTCACAACATCCAGGTGGTGACTTCATCACTGAAACTCTTACCCTGAGGGGTACCTGGGTGGCTCCTTCGGTTAAGCGCCCAACTTCAGCCCAGATCAGGATCCCATGCTGTGTGGATTCGAGCCTCCCCCCCCCCCCATAGGGCTCTGTGCTAATAGCTCAGAGCCTGAAGCCTGCTTCAGATTCTGCTCTCTCTATCTAAAAAAAAGAAAAAGTCTTACCTTGCCTCTCCTCTAGCTCATCTGCACACAGCCACCTTTATTTACCTTCCTTTAAAAAGAAAAGTGTGGGGGCGCCTGGGTGGTTCGAAGTCTCTGACTTTGGCTCAAGTCATGACCTCATGGTTCATGAGTTCAAGCACCGTGTCAAGCTCTGTTCTGGCAGCTCAGAGCGTAGAGCCTGTTTCAGACTGTGTCTCCCTCTCTCTCTGCCCCTCCCTTGCTCACATTCTGTCTCTCTCTCTCAAAAGTAAATAAACACTAAAAAAAGAATTAGAAAAAGAAAAGTGTGAATCACTATTATACTCTGATGAAAAGCATCCATTGGACAGAGGCAGCTTTGGGGACGCTCACTCCCACAAACCCATCCCAAGAACCTGGGCGGGGCCCTTACAGTGGGTTCACATGGTCATATGTCTTTGTAGAATCTGCAAAATGGAGATAGTTTAACTGCACTGGTTAAGATTTCCACCTCTTACCAATCCAACTCCCCCACCGTCATACTTCCTATAGTGTTGAATCAAAATGGAGTTGCAGTGGGAATTTGACTAAAGGGAAGTTGAGTTAGAGATACATTTATTATCCATATATGTATGTGATTCCCTGTCTCAGTACAGAGTACGTTTCTGGCTGAGCCAGTGTAGGAATGTCTTCCAGGATTATCCCTCCACGAACTCACAGTACAACACCACCATTGTGCAAAGCTATTAGTAGTCTAATAGCTCACAGCTACCAGAGCCTAGAGCCTGCTTCAGATTCTGTGTCTCCCTCTCTCTCTTCTCCTCTCCCACTCATGCTCTGTCTCTCTCTCTCAAAAATAAATAAACATTGGGGGGCCTGGGTGGCTCAGTTGGTTAAGCATCAACTTCAGCTCAGGTCATGATCTCACAGTTCGTGGGTTCGAGCCCCGCGTCGGGCTCTGTGCTGACAGCTAGTCAGAGCCTGGAGCCTGCTTCAGATTCTGTGTCTCCCTTTCTCTCTGACCCTCCCCTGCTCACACTGTCTTTCTCTTTATTTCTCAGAAATAAATAAAACATTAAAAAAAAATTTTAATAAATAAATAAATATTTAAAATTTTTTTAAAAGGAATAAGAAATGGTTAGACTTTATTGGGACTATAGGAGAAAAGATTTATACCATTGGTAGAAGGGCAAAGACATTTAGGGTTAATTAGTGACAATATATGAAATGCAAAAGCAAATAAACAAGAAAATGAACTCAAGAGGGAGTCTGTAGCAAAGTAAAAGTAACTGTAGTTGACTATTTGCCTCAGCTGTGACTAGCATTTCCATGACCTTAATAATGTAAATACAGAATATTGATTTAACTAAAAATCTCACTGTTGAAAAGAGGCAGTAGAGCTTGTGTGCATGACAGCATCAAGGTGCAGAGAGAAAAGAGCCAAATCTTCATCCTCCATCGTGGGAAGCCAGCAGATAATGGCACAGACCAAAACAATGCAAGAGATTGTAATGCAAACACAATTGGAGTGGGGAGGTATAGACCAACATCATTCTAAAAGGTGGTTATCTCTGGAATGGAGAGGAGGGAGGGAGGGCTGCTGGAGGGTTTTGCAACAAGCCCTGGAGAACTACTTGACCCTTCAGTGTATGAGCATAGCAGACTTTGATAAAAACGTCTAAGGTTCCATTTGTGGACTGAGTCTTGCCTAGAAGATAACATTCAGCATTCAAAGCCCTTCGCAATTTGGCCTTTTCTCCTCTGTGTTCATCTCATGAACCTCCCTGCCTCAGCCCCCTGTCCCCCGCCAGAGGGGGACCACAATGAGAGATTAGTGTGTGTCCTCAAACATTATAGCCTTGGTGCCAACTTTGTGCCTTTGCAGGTCAAAGCCATTTCTGCTGTCACCTCCTCTGTACAGCCATTCGAGCTCGCTATTCCCAGACCCGTTTGTCCCTTTGCTAAAGCTAAAGGGACAAAGCTAAAGCACTCAGCAGCACCTCATGATGCTTCCAGCTCTTTACAGGTTGGTTTCCTCCCCCCATTAAACCACTAGAGCAAAGACACATGCACAGTACCTGGTCCATAGTGGGAGCTCAATAGAGGAGGGGCAAGATGGCGGAGAAGTAAGGAGCTCCGTACTTGCACTCGTGCCCATACATCACACGGAAAAGATCTGAAGCCATTGGAAACCTTATGAAACCTGAGAGATTGGGAGAAAAAGGACGCAGAATCCACTGAGAAAGCCTTCTAACATGAGTGCGAACTGGGGAACATAGTGGGAGCTCAATAAATATTTCTGGAACTAAATTGAATCTGGGCTACTAGTGCCTAGTGGGGAAGACACCCAGAGAAGCCACACAGATATCAGGAGAAAAGTTAAGAGATATCAGTTGACTTTGTCGGTATCTCCATTTTTGTCTACTCCCAGGCCTGAATCCAAGAGAACCTCCTAACTTTAGATCTGTTGTTGTGAAGAACCAGTAGCCAAAAAGCCACAGCTATGACCAAATGAATTGAGTCACCCCTGCCCTAAAAGTTGTGCTTAAAGAATATACCAGATCGTTGTTTACCAGGGGCTTTTGTTTTGCCGAGGGGCATACAGTAGTCCCCCCCACCCACCCACCCATATCAGCAGTTTTGCTTTCTGTGGTTTCTGTTACCCCCCCGCCCCCCACCGCCAGGCAACCATGGTCCAGAAGCAGAAGATCCTCTTTTTGATGTATCATCAACAGGTCAATAGTAGCCTAACAATACCTGTGTCGTTCTCCTCACTTCATCTCATCACATGGGCATTTTATCATCTCACATCATAAGATGGGTAAGTACAATACAATGAGATATCATGAGAGAGAGAGAGACAACATTCACATAACTTTTATTACAGCATACTGTTATGATTGTTCTTTTATTATTAGTTATTGTTGTTAATCTCTTACTGTGCCAAGTTATAAATTTAGGTTTATCATGGGTATAAGACAAAAGCGTAGCATGCATAGGATTCGGTACTGTCCGTGGCTTCAGGCATCCACGGAAAGTCTTGGAACACACCCTCCCAGGATAAGGCAGAATTACCATACACTCTTCAGACCAGAGCTTAGGGGCTCCAGAAAACAAAGAGAATTGAAAAAGCTGTGTGAGAAAGAGGAAGTGAAGAAAGGGACCAGAAAACAGGATGCCAAGAAGAGAAACATGAGATTCCAAAGGGAAAGTGTACATTTTGGAGGGCAGTATATGGTGAAACCATTCTCTCTCTCTATCTCCCTAGGAAACATTCAGGAAAATCCAGTTGTTGATTAGTTAAATACCACCACTACCATCCACCAGTGCTTGTGGATGTGTGTATTTTGAGGATGTAAAAAAGTAGTGAGAGGGCACCTGGGTGGCACAGTGGGTTAGGCGTCTGACTTTGCCTCAGGTCATGATCTCACACTTCATGAGTTCAAGCCTCACTTTGGGCTCCTGCTGTCAGCAAAGAGCCTGCTTTGGATCCTTTCTCTCTCTCTCTCTCTCTCTCTCTCTCTCTCTCAAAAATAAATAAACATTTAAAAAATAAATAAAATAAAATAAAATAAAATAAAATAAAATAAAATAAAATAAAATAAAAAAGTAGTGAGTCTGAACTCAAAGGTGCTTGTGGGGAGACAACAGAGGTTACCCAAGCGGCACAGTCACTGGAGTATGACACTATTCCAGAGTGGTAGCACAAAGCCCAGTGACACAGAGAGCTGTAGGACTCATCTAAATGGGAATCTGCTGGTATGGAAAAATGCTGTTGATGGTGGTGATAGTATTTAATTAATCAAATCGCCAACTCAAACTTTTCCATTTGATTATCAGCTTAGGTAGACTCAATGTTTTCAGAAGCGGGAGGAAAGTAAAATGACTTGGAAGTGAAGTAAGGAAGAGAGTGGGATATGGTTCAGCAATTCGCCTTCTTGTGGAGAAAGTCACCAAGGCAAGAATAAAAGAAAAAGGACTCAACAAAGTGTTTCAGTAAACTTTTCATCTTGGTTCTGCCTCCCACTCATTTAGCCACATCGAGATTGTTACCTCACATCCCTGGGCTACAGTTTTCCTCATCCGGAAAGGAGAGATTTAAATTTTAGGCTCTCTAAAGTTCTTGTAATTCCAAATCTTCCATTCTAGGAGATAGAGCAGCCCCCAAAAATGTAACAAATAATTATCCTTAGAATTCCTTCCCCAGTTTTCACTCGGTAAAGGATCAACTGGTTTGTAATACACCAAAAATACATTTTACAACAACCATCAAGAAAAGAACAGAATGAAGATAATCCCTCTTCTTTTTCCTGTTGAAGCCAGTTACTAACACCACCCCCAATTTTACTGCCAACCCATTTAGTCATCAGATATTTCATACCCTAGCAAAATCCATTCAGTCCCTGATTATACCGTGAAACCGGAGGAAAGTGACAAGGAAGAGATCATGTTTTGTTCATCAAAACATTTTTCAAATTAAGCCATCACATCCTAAAATAGTGGATTAGAATCACCCAGCAGGACTTCTTCCTGAGAGCATGCAAATGCACAACCCTTGTTTAGAAGTGGCGTGTCAATTACTGTGCAGATACAAAAATGACTAATAGCTAGAGCCTAGTAAGACACCTGTCAATTTCCCTTTTTTTAGCTTAGCTACTTTCAATTCATAGAAGTTGCCCAACACAAACAGCATTTTGCTGACACTTCTGTGTGTGTTTAAGCAGTGATAGCATTCAAACGAAAATGGAGTTTCAGATATTTCCATCCACTTCTTAAAAATACATTTTAAGAATTACAGTATTAACCACAAATGAATGGCTGCCTAGCCTCTCCAGAAATAGCATTGTTAAGTCCATCAGAGAAGGGACAGCTTCCCATCATTGCTCCAGCTACATGAGAATGAAGAAAATTTCCTAGAAGAGTCTACAAATAGAAACTGACATGTTCCTGGAACCGAAAAATCCTAATGAAGAACAGGAGATGATCTCCTTTTGAGATTTGAGTATATATTAAATGTAAGAAACCTATCAATAGTTAGGACAGAGTTCACAAATGCGTTTGTGTTTGTGGTAAGAGTATACATCGTTAACAAAAAGTCTTACTCAAGGTGAGCATGACCAAGATAAGAATCAAAGTGATATTTCATAGGTTGCCAAACTAGTCCGAATAATTCAAATCAGACAAGTCGGTAGTACAGGGCCTTTTATGGGCTGAGTTCCATGAAAATGGAAGTTATTTATCAGGAAAACATTCCTGAACATTAAAAAAGTTTATTGCTTTTTAAAATTTTTTTAATGTTTATTTATTTATTTTGAGAGAGAGTGTGCGTGCAAGCAGCGGAGGAGCAGAGAAAGAGAGAGAAAGATTCTCAAGTAGGCTCCTTGCTGCCAGTGTAAGGCCCAGCACGGGGCTCAAACTCATGAATCATGATAACATGACCTGGGCCAAAATCAAGAGTCGAACGCTTACCCAGGCACCTCCCAAAAAAGCTTATTGCTTTAAAAAGTCCGTTGGACTAACTGTAGCTACTTCATATTTTGCATGTTAAAATTACATATATATATATATATTCAAACCTTTTAATTTGTTATTGAGGTATAGTTGACATACAATATCAATTATTAGTTTCAAGTGTACAACGTAGTGACTCAACAATTCTATACATTACACAGTGCTCCCTCGATAGATGTACTCAAGTGATTGTATCACTGACTCTGGAACTAGATTTCTTTTAAAGCATCTAAAACATTCCCTGATTTAACCCATAAAGAGACTAATCCACCATTTATATTTACATTTATATTTTTTAAATAATTTACACTTGTAAATTCTGTTTATATTTTGAGGACAAGTTCCCAGTGTCATTTACTTGACTCTTCTAAAGTGATATAGCTTAATAAGACAAGAATCCCAAGGCCCAACCAATGACAGTTAGTATAACTTGAGGTCTAGTCTAGAGTGGTATCACACCATAAGTAAAAAACAAAACTCATGAATAACATATTACTGCAATCTCCCACTGTGCATGGAGCATTAAAACCATTCAAAAATGCTGATTGAATGAATCACCTTCACTGAAAAAAGCATAGAGCATATTATGTAAATAACCTCTGTAGGAAGCAATTGGACAGACAGAGCCTGAGCCTCTATTTACCACCAACTCACTGTGTTTCCCTGAAGTAGTGACAACCTCTTGAGTTCCCAGATCACCCAACTGTCATTTTTTTTAGATCTAATGTGTACATAGATGACATATATGCCAAATACTACCTTAAGAGCCTTAAGTATAATAATTCATTTTATCTTCACAACAATCTTATGATCAGGGCCAGCTTCCCACAGTAACATAGGGCTCCATGCTCAGAAGGACCCCATACATGGTTTAATGCTCTGCTTTTGCTATCTTGAAATTGGAACAAGGGGCCCAGCATTTTCACTTCACTGAACTGGTTATATATATGAGGTTACCAGTCCCGTTTTACAGATGCGGGAACTGAGGCAAAGAGATCTCAAGTTACTTGACCAAGGTGAAAAAACTAGTCCTCACTGGAACTGGGAGTCACACCCTGCATACCTCTGAACTCACCAGGGAGATGCTGGAAGCCATTATGCTCAGTTCCTAGCTAGTTCTACAATTCTAACTTAGGTCCTTTACTAAGAGGAATGTTGACTTCACTCTTCCCTCTTTCAATCAAGGCTTTTTATAGATGCAGAATTGCAATGGAAAAAGAAAAAAAGATGTTGCATTCACAAACAAGTTGAATTTGAAAAAAGAACTGCTTAGCTAAATGAAAGGCGAGAGGGTTTGAAATGGTCATGGCAGGGGCTTAGCTATTTAAATGACAAGCTAAACAGGATACCTTTGGGGCTATTTCAGGCTCTGATCCCCAAATTAGAGCTTTTAGGAGTGGGATCCAGCTCCCTAGATGGGAAAGACCAAGTTAGCCAGCAATGGCGAAGCCACAGCAGAGGCGGAACACATCAAAGGAAGCACTCTACGCTGCCTTTTATAGAGGTGAAGACAGCCCAACTGCCCCAGTGTCCAATGGGCAAACATAAATAAAAGGTTTGCATCAGCTGGGGATCAAATACTAAAGAAAAGGGTCATGATTTCCTGAGGACTCTGAGTCAAAGGTCGAGTGTCCTGTGGGGAGAAGCATCTGGCCTCCTCTGGCTGAGTTTCCTGCCAACCTCCTCCCTTCCACATCTTCTATCTAAGGTAACTGGGGTTTTTCACTTCGACTAAAATCTATGAGCTCAAGGGTATGGACTGCAGACCTTCCCTATTAATCTAGGGCCTGGTCCATACCACCTAAACTCTGAGAGTTATTATTGTTTTTATTATGATGATGGTTTACTGTTGTTTAGTTTTCAGTCTGCCTTCTATGTTGGATTATTTTTTAATCAGAATAAAACTCTTGTTTTATTATTTGCAAAACTAACTTTGACATATAGGTCAACAAAACAGGCCACCCAGATTTGAACAGATATGATGAATCCAAAGAAAACCCTGAAAACTGCCTTTTGAAACCCAGCACCCTTCTTATTGCTAAATGCCCTTGCCCAGTGCAGACCAGAACCATGAAATGAATGCTTTTAAAGAATCTTAGAGTTCTCTGATAAAACTACATGTTTTCTGATTGGATTATGTAATGACAACAGGGTCCCATAGTTCTTAGACTATTGTGATTTTCTAATTGGTCAACAGAGTCTCTGTACCTACTAATATTTAGTCAATTAGCCTACAAAAGTCTTCTTAGGAGACCCTCCAACCTCTGTCTCCCTGCTCAGAACTACCAAGGCCCAGGTAAGGATTCCCAAAGAGGATTCCCTGTCCCCAAATACATTCTGCATTTAGCTGGTATCAGATAACCTGTCCCTCCTGGAATTCCTTTCAGTGACTTCATTGCTCCATGTGCAACCAAAAGTCAAAAGCACTGATCCTAAAAGAGCAAAGTTGAGAATGCACCTGTGAAGGCCATAGTTGGCAGCAGGGGGACATGGAAAAGATGGTGTCTGACTTGGACCCCTGAACACAAAAACCATCGATATCCACACAGGGCACTGTCTACATCAACGTCACATTACTATTCCAGGAAACTTGAAGATGAAGTATAAAGAAGTTGAGTGTTTCAGCAACTTCCCTAAAATTCATTTATCGAAACACCTACACTATTCATTGATCCTCGTTAGAGTAAATAACTACCTCTCAGAACAGTAGAGCCCCCAATCCGACTCACCAAATGATTCTTTATGCTTTATGACAGGTATCATTTTCAGTTTGTCCACCAGTTATGAACTAATCCATAACAAACTTTCCCCAATCCCATCAATCCCCGCCATATTGAGAGACTCTCCTTAGACGAGAGCCTATAAACATTCCACCTCTACCCTCTCACTGCCGAGAGGCTACTGACTCTGCTTTGCTTTATCAACATTTTTATATTTGAAGGCTCTTTTCAGGGAGCCTGTAATCAATACTCCCTTTTCCTCCACAACCAACTCCAACCCATTTGTCTCCCAAATGGCACAAATGCCACGTAATCAACAACTGGACACAAGGAAGTCTTCGGGCTCTGTGCGAGTTGCAGAGGAGTGAACTGGTGTAGGCTTTCTCTCCAGTAGGTTGGGAGAGGACCTGGGCATCAGCACTGGAGGACCTACCTCAGTCTGCAGGGATCTATGGACCCCCAGGAAATGGTCTCCTTACCCCTAGAGCAGTGAGGTAAGCCCGCTCCAACCTGGAAGCTGGGGAAGCCTAAGAGAAAAGGAAGACTTTCCCTCCAGCTGTCTCAGCAATGAGTTAGCAGCCTCTATTCTACCTTCCCAGGACATTTGGCTGCCACCACTTGGAGGCCCCAGTGAGCAGAACTACCCCACAGTGAGTGGGCACAGGAATACAGACACACATATAAGGAGGTTCAAAGGGAGAGAGCAATCAGATTGTTCCAATTTAGCATATGCCAAGAGAAATAGAGGTGAAGGAGAATATCAAGGGGAAAAAAATGAAATTGCAATTCAGGTCCAAAAACAGCTCGTTGGGGCACCTGGGTGGCTCAGTGGGTTGAGCGTCCTACTCCTGATTTCAGCTCAGGTCATCATCCTAGGGTCATAGGATGGAGTCCCGCACTGAGTTCTGCACTGAGCATAGATCCTGCTCAATATTCTCTCTCTCTCGTTCTCGTTCTCACTCTCTCGCTCTCTAAAAGAAAAGAAAAAAACAAAAAACAAAACAGGTTGAAGCTAAAAATTATAATTTTCCAACTAACATTTCACGAGATGAGCTGGAGGAAAGGAAGGCCATGTTGATATTCAAAATAACGGTGTAAAATATCTAAGGAAATAAATGTTAAAGCACAAAGCAAAAATATAAATAGAACCATGAAAGGAAAGAATTTGGGGAGAAAATGGTTATAGTCCAAGAGTCCTATATCCAAATCCCCTGAGTATAAATTATAATGAGGTTTCAAGGCACAGAAGGAAAAGAGAGGAGGGAGTAAGAAATAAACCTTGAATATATACACACATTCATACAGGTAGATACACTCAAACATACACACACATGTATATAGATACATTCAGGTATATCTTGAAAATATATGTGTAAATGAATAATGATATAATATCTAAGATTTGTGCATAAATGTATTAATAAGTTAACATTTATTAAAGTATGAAAGAGGCTTTGTTTCAAGTACCTCTAATGCAGTGACTAACTTAACCCTCACAGTCTTCGTAAGGATGGTACTAGAATTAACTCCATTTCACCAAAATGGACAGTAAGGCACAAAAGGATTAAGTAACTGACCCAACAGACATAAAACAAGGAAGAGGCGAAGCCAGAATTAAAACCCAGGCAGTCTGGAGGCATCTGGGTGACTCAGTTGATTAAGCGTCTGACTTCAACTCAGATCTCACTGTTCTTGAGTACAAGCCCTGCACCCGGCTCTGTACTGACAGCTCAGAGTCTGGAGCCTGCTTCGGATTCTGTGGCTCCCTCTCTCTCTGCCCCAACCCCTGCTCACTCTCTGTGTGTGTCTCTCTGTCAAAAATAAATAAACATTAAAAAAAAAAAAGCAATCTGGCTCACAGATCCTAAGTTTTTAAACATAATAGCCCTGGATTGTTTTCAAATAGGGACTTTTGAAGAAGAAACATACTGCAAGGAGGAATTCTAACGAGCATAGAATCAAAAAAAAAAGTTTCATTAAAGAAATACTGGCATTGAGAGTTATATCTAGGGAGAAAGAAAATTTTAAAATTCCAAGGGTCTCCTTTGCTAGGAGAAAAGGCAGAAGGAAGAGTAAAAACATTCTGGAGTCAGCTAATCAGGATAGGAGGGATATATGGTGAAGTATAAAGAGCATTTTGATAAGGGATATAATTGGTATCTCACTTTTAACAATGGTAGAGAAATATGTAATAATTATAAGAACCAAAAATGGAAAATGGAATGGAAAAGCATAGTAATTATTAGAGAATTAAGAATGAATTACAATTGGATCAGACCTACCAAGGAAAGGAAAGTCAGAAAATAGCCATCTAAAAAAATGTAACAAATATAAAATCAGATAGAAGGAATAAAATCGAATACCTATCAATCCTTAACCTACAAAGCAGAGAATGTCCAACTGGGTTAACAAAGAAATCCTAACTGTGTGGAAATAATTACAAGGGAGACACATAAGACAAATGATAAAAAGTTGCCTTCATAAGGACCGAGGATCGCATTAATTTCAAGGCTTCCAAAACTACAGCAAAAGATTTTGTAATGAATGAGCACGGAGCCTTAAGGAGACAGAGGAGGAGAGGAGGCAACACGAAGTTTGGGTCTGGAAATAACCAGACGTGAGATTGACAGATTCTGTGTCTCCCTCTCTCTGCCCCTCTCCCTCCTCAAAAATAAATAAACATTTAAAATATTTTAAATAAATAAGTATGGCATATTTCTAAAAAAACATTTTAAATATAAAATAAATAAAATAAGGAGGATGGGTTGAAATCTGTTTGAGACATGGTCAGACCCTGACATTTCCTGTTCTACCCCATATTGCCAGCAGATGACTGTTGTTTTATTCTCCGGAGAAGGGAAAAGACAGAAGACATGATGAGCAGGTTCACCAGCATGGAAAGTGGGCAGGGCAGGGGTGTGAGGGATGTGGGTTAAGTGAAAGTATGGGTCTTCCTGTCCTACCCTTCCACAGTGCAGGAGACTGGAAAGTTCTTCTCAGGAAGATGTGACGGGCCCAAGAAGACAAGCCTGAAGATACTGAGATGAGGAGGAGCTCCCAAAAAACACAAGAGCCAGATAGCTCACCCTCCGGTACACAGGTCCACCTGTGCCTTCACAGCTTCTGCCAACATTTAGCTCCTTATTTCTATTTTGTTTTGTTTTGTTTTCTCTTTCCTGTTTTGCTTATTTAATTTTTTTTAATGTTTATTTAGTTTTGAGACCGAGAGACCTAGCACGAGCAGGGGAGGGGCAGGGAGAGAGGCAGACACACAATCTGAACCAGGCTCCAGGCTCTGAGCTGTACTCACAGAGCCTGACACGGGGCTCAAACCCATGAACCCTGAGGTCATGACCTGAGCCGAGGTCAGTCGTTCAACCAACTGAGCCATCCAGGCACCCCTTAAATTTTAGTTAGTTAACATACAGTGCAATATTGGTTTCAGACAACCAGAAATCACCAGACACCTTAAGAGCATCTTTAACATGGAAAATAAAGAGAAAAACAAACAAACAAACAAAAGAAACAAAGCAATTTGGAAGGTACAGAGACTGCCAAGAGAGGGAAAAAAAATACTTCTTAAAATATATGTAGCTACGGTAGAGGGGGTGCGTGGAATAGATAAAGGGGATTAAGGATACACGTATCATGATGAGCACTGAGTAATGTATAGAACCATTGAATCATTATATTGTACACCTAATATAACTAATATAACACCATAGGCTAATTATGCTTCAATAAATATATGTTCAGATTTGATATATGTTCAGAATATATATTTATATTCAGATTTAAAAGAAGAGGAAACATCCATAAATAAAAGTAGGATAGCATTTTAAAAGAAGCATTAAGAGAAGGAAAAGAAATTCTTTGAAATTAAGAACATGAGAGGCGCTTGGTGGCTCGGTCCACAGAGCATGTGACTCTTAATCAGGTGTCATGAGTTTAAGCCCTATGGGGGGGCCTAAATCTCAGTTACCAAAAAATTAAGTACATGAAAGTAGAAATGGAAAACTCAATAGAAAGGATGGAAAAGAAAATTAAGGGCTTACCAGCAAGTAGAACAAAAAGGCACAGGGAAAGAAAATGGAACATGGGAAAGGGGGGGCAGATAAGTAAATTAGAGGACTAGACCCACTTTCAGAAAGTGAAAAAGTAGAAAATGTACCTTAAAGCTAATGGCTTTAGTTATGATCTGGAACTAATTAATCATGGGTGATTAAAGTACATAATGGCAGAGAAATATGAATATATGTTCATATAATGGATGTTCATATAATGGATGTTCATATAATAGATGTGCTTTTTATGAAAGAAAGAGATAGATTAATTTTGTGTTTAAAGTAAAATGTCTGGTCCCAGGATGTAATTGAAGATGGTAAAGGATAAAAGTTGAATGGGTACAAGTTGTAGAAATTTTGCAGAAAAGTAAAAGTATGCTCAAATTTATTGAATCAAGGGAATGCAAATTAGATAAACAATATCCTATCACTTTATAGGTCACTGTACTGAAAACCTCTTGGAGATGGGCATTAAGGAGGACACTTGTGGGGATGAGCATTGGTGTTATATGGAAACCAACTTGACTATAAACTATTTGTAAAAAAAAAAAAAAATGAAAACCTCTAAAAAACAGGTTAACATCGTTTTTTGGCAGGATTGCAGGAAAAACACACAGCTGTTCATCGCTACATTAATGATTTCTTGGAGAGCAACCTGACAACATCAACCAAAATTAAAAATTCTGTATACTCTTTCACCCAGAAGTCCCACCCCTGGGAGTCTACCTTACAAAAAATGAAAGCTGCAATACAGAAAGTATACGTATGAGATTATTTATTGGAGCTTGGCACATAATAGCAAAAATGGAAATGTTGATTCAATCACAGTATTCTCATACAAGGGATTGTTATACAGCCATTCAAAAGAATGAGTTAGAGGACCGCTTACCTGGCTTAAATGGTTAAGTGACCTACTCTTGATATTGGCTCAGGTCATAATCTGGAGGTTGTGATATCAAGCCCAGAGCAGGGATTTGCTCTGACAACAGGGAGCCTGCTTGGAAATTCTCTGTCCACCCTTTCTCTGCCAAAAAGAAATGTTTTTTTAAAAAGAATGAATTAGAGCCATTGAAGTTAGTTTGGAGGGATTATTCCAGAGGTTGTTGAGTGAGAAAAGCAAGATGAAAAAAAGCATGTATAAAACAATTTCTTTGTGTAAAACATATACATAGTCCTAAGTAGGCTTATGCATACCCATGCTTGAATATGATTATGGGAGCATGAAGAAAAAACTTGAAAGGACACTTTTATTAATATGGGTTGGTAGGAGGAGCAGTGGGTAATGTGGGAAATCTAAGGATGGGAAGAAGAGAAACCAAGCCAAAAAGAAAAGAAATTAACTTAAATACAGAGGCAAGATTTGATCACATTTATTCATTTATACATAGATGTGTGAAGTTTCTCTTAAGTTATAAGGAAAAATATTGTTTTCTTTTCAAAAAAGGAAGAGCATTATTCGACACAATTATTAATTGTCACTTTGTGAAGTACAGTCTGAAAAGGTAGATGTATTTCCAAAGACATACAGATGGCCAACAGGTACATGAAAGAGAAGGGATAAATACCTCCAGGAAGACTGAGAACCATCAGTGAGAAAGGCCTTCTTTAAGCATAGAATTCCCCAGGGCAATCTCTACTTCCCGTGTTGGAATCCTAGAGACAGAAAGCAAAAGATGCGGACTGGCCCAGAGGCTAATCTGTAACCTACTCCCACCACTAGGCCAGGACCAGATACCTGTGCAAAAATCAAATGGTCCCTGGGGCAATAGGAGGCAGCCAGTGAGAGTTCCTTCCCTTCTCTTCAAGAATCACTTCTCAGGGTGAGAAGTTCAATCTCCAGACCCCTGTGGGTGGTCCTTCAATGGGACCCAGAGTTTGGCTGAGGAGAGCCGGTTATTCACAACTTAACTATTAAATGTATTGAGTCAAGGGCAGAGACGGGCCCGTGTGCCCCCACAGGATTGATCAATGAGTCGCCAAGGCATGAGAAGACTGTAGGAAGGACCTGGTTGAGAAGCCGCATGCAGAAAGAGAATCTCCACCTTGGTTAATGAGGATTAGCTGGAGGACGTGGTGTGGTTCATAGCAGTCGTACTTTCGGGGTGATGCTTCCTGGAGTGCTGTAATTAGAGATGGCCACACACACATTCTGTCATTTAGGCAGGTCAACAAGTACGCAGTCCTTTCCTGTGTGTGATTCCAAGTGCTCCCGGCTCAGGACAGTGTCAAGTTTCTATGCAGGACTTTTCTAATCCAGACAAGCTTTCCCTTTGAGTAAAGAAGGTTCTCAAATTCACGGTATGTGGGTAAAGCAGGTCAGCACAAGTGGAAAACAGCAAAGCTCGCCTCCACGTGGAGGAGTTGATTACTGTTCAGACCGCTGTGCAGTTGAAAATAAAATGACCACCGTGCGAGTCCCAACGCAGACCACACACAATGGGAAGGGAAGAAGGGAACGCATTTAACTGTGGAAAGGAGTATGCTCTGCTGGGACAATGATAGGTTAAACATAAACCAGAGCTCTTTGCTGAGAGGAGACCTGGAGAATGTTTCTGGAAGGAGAACAGAAAGGACCTCAAGGGAAAATAATGTGTTGTTTTTAAAGGATCATCTGGGGCAATGCCGATGCCTCTGGTCCAAGGACCACCCTTTGAGTAGCAGGTCCTTGGGGGACACAAGCGCTGAGACTGATTTGGGGGAAAAAATATGTACCAGAAAGAAAAAAAAATGTAAATACACAGCACCACGGCTGGAGTTTGTGCTGAAGGGAGCTCAACACAGTAGGCCAATTGGACTGAAAAGCCATGAAAGATGAAGATAGGATGGCTCTTTTGAAGTAATTTGCCACACAGTAATAAGTCCCTAAAACAAAGGAATTTGCCAAGGGGCACCTGGGTGGCTCAGTCAGTTAAGCTTCTTTTTTTCTTTTTTCTTTTTTTTAAATTTTATTTAAATCCAAGTTAGTTAACATACAGTGTTTTTTTTTTTCAGCTTAATATTTTTATTGGTACTTTAAAATTATTTTCTTTTTTTTTGTTTTACAAATAGGTTATTGTCAAATTAGTTTCCACATAATACCAAGTGCTCATCCCCACAAGTGCCCTCCTCCATGCCCATCCCTCCTCCCCCCACATCCATCAGTCCTCAGTTTTTGTCAGCATTCAAGAGTCTTTCATGGTTTGCCTCTCTCCCTTTCCCCCACCATTTCCCCCCTTCTTCTCCCCCTTGTTCCTCCTTCAAGTTCCTCCTAATCCTCCTATACGTGCAAACATATGATATTTGTCCTTCTCTGCCTCAGTCAGTTAAGCTTCTGACTTCGGCTTAGGTCATGATCTCATGGTCCATGAGTTTGAGCCCCACATAGGGCTCTGTGCTCAAGGCTCAGAGCCTGGAACCTGCTTCGGATTCTCTGTCTCCCTCTCTCTCTGCCCTTCCTCTGCTCATGCTGTTTCTCTCTCTCTCAAAAATAAACATTTAAAAAAAATTTTTTTAAAGGAATTTGGCAAAACTTCTTAAGAGAAACATACAGAAATATCCTTTTTACCTTGATTTTGTCATCTGACCCACAGAACTCAGAGTCAGTTACCAAGAAAGCCAGCAAGAGATGCCCTATATAAGAGAAGAGATCTTGGAGCTGCTTTGTGTCAAAAATGAACCCAGAGATGAGAAGAGTAAGTACAAAATACAAAGCCCACCCCCACCTGGTCAATGGCAGGCTAACCATGGGAGTGGATCCCCGCAGCACAGTTCTGACTCCACCAGACCAGCCCCACTCTGAACTCCCCAGACCACTCACTGGTTAGAATGGGGGCAGGGGACAAGGCCACCAAGAAAGCAGTGGGCATGCCTTAAATGATTAGTGTGTTCTTTGGGCCCATTCTTCTTTAGGTCAGGTCTTTAATTTATTGTGAGGGACCTTCAAGGCACCAGGAAGCCAGCGCAGCCCAGTGTGTTCTGGGTCCCTTCCTACGAAGACTGGTGCAGATTTGGAAGGGAGGAGGAAATGATGGAAAGTGGGAAGTGATTTGAGGTGGAAGTAGCTGGAGTTTTGTTACGAAGAGCCTACAGTGAACCATGCTTCACTGACACATTCCCAGTTGCCTCGACAAAGTAAGATGCTTTTGAGAGGGGTTAGGCTCCTTTCACTTGCAGAGCCACTTTATCAAATGTACAGTCATATAATGAAGATGATTTTAGCTGCAAGTAACCAAAACCCCAATTCCGAGAACTAAAACAGTAAGAAAATCTGTTGGGTACAAGACAGAGTTGAGGGAGGCTAGTTCTAGTGTTGATTAATTCAGCAGCTTAATCACCTCATCACAGACCCAGTGTACTAAGCAGGATGCTCCCGAGGAAAAGAGCCACTAGGAGTCACATAGATAATATAAAGGATTTATTGTAAGAGATTGACTCCTATAATTATGGAGGCTAAGAAGTCTCACAACCTGCCATCCACAAGCCGGAGGCCCAAAGGCCTGGGAACCAGGACAGCCAGTAATGTAAGTTGCAAACTCAGACTCAAGGCCCAAGAACTGAGAGCACAACAGCCAAGAGCAGGAGAAGATATCCCAGCTCAAGCAAGGGAGTATATTTGACCCGCTCTAACTTTTTGTTCTATTCCGGTTTTCAGAAGATTGGATTATGCCCGCCCTCTCATTGGTGAGGATGATCTTCTTTACTTAATCTACAGACTCAAGTGCTAATCTCTTCTAGAAACATCTTCCCAGACACATTCAGAAATATTTACCAGTTATCTGGCCACCCCTAAGCCCAGTCAAGTTGGCACATAAAATTAACATTACACCCAGGATTTTGCTTCTTTAAGCTCTGCTATTCTCATTGTGCTGGCTTTATCCTTCAACTGACTTCTGTCATGATCACAAGATAGCAGTAACTGTTCCAGAGGTCATAGCTAGATATGCCAAAATCAATATAAAGAAGAAAAGAAAATGTCCATTCTTGTCTGTCTTAGGAATCTCTGCTATATTTCTCTGTATTACATTTCTACACTTGTGTTTGAAAAAAAAAACAAAACCTAAAAACAAAAAAAATATATTACTCCAAAAATTAACGCTTAAGTCAGAGATTGGCAAATTTTCTTTCTGTAAAGAACCAGATAATAAATATCTTTGGCTTTGTGGGTCACATAATCTCTAATCAAATTACTCAACCCCACCATTGTAGAGGGCAAGCAGCCATAGACAATATGTAAATAACTGTACATGTTGTGTTCCAATAAAACTTTATTTACAAAAGCAGACAGCAGGATGGATTTGGCCTTCAATTTATAGTTTGCTGGCTCCTGGCTTTAAACAACAAAAATCTATTGCCTCACACTGTTTATGTAGATGAGGAATCTAGGTGCAGCTTAGTTGGGTGTTTCAGGCTCAGAATCTCTCATGAGGTTACAGTCAACTATTTGGCTGGGTCAGTGGTCATCTGAAGTCCTGACCAAAACCAGAGGATCTGCTTCCAAGATGGCTACTTCATATGGGTTTAGCAAGAGGCCTTATTAATTTTTTTTTACATTTATCTAGTTTTGAGAGAAAGAGTGAGACAGAGCGTGAGCAGGGGAAGGGCAGAGAGAGAAGGAGACACAGAATCCAAAGCAGGCTCCAAGCTCTGAGCAAGTGTTCAGCACAGAGCCTGGTGTGGGGCTCAAACCCACGAACTATGAGATCATGGCCTGAGCCAAAGTCGGACACTTAGCCGACTGAGCCACCCAGGTGCCCCACAAGAGGCCTGATTAAGTGTACGTCTCCATGGGGCTGATTAAGTGTCCTCACAACATGGCATCTGGCTTCCTCCAGAATGTGGGATCCAAGAGAGTAAGGAAAAAGCCATGTCTTTTTATGACCTCATCATACATATTTTGCCACGTGCTAGTCTTTGGAATTGAGTCATTTGTTCAGCCCACACCCAATAGACAGAGGATTAGTGTCTCCCCTTTGAGAGGTCAAAAGATAAAAACAAGACGATGGCATCAAATCAGTCCTGATGTCTGGCCAAATGTGCTCCATTCCTAATAACTGAGATTTAGCCTTACTCCTGAGGCCTGTTTCTACTATGTACTTGATTTCTCTGTTCCCTGGGCCTCAGTTAATTTACATGTGCTCCTTGGAAGCAAGCCACAGGTCTGCCGTGCATGGTTGTGCACTTTGAACACTGTATAAGGGGCCCAGACAAGATGAAAAATTGGAGCTGAAATCCAGCCTACACTCAGTTCATCAGGCCTTGTTCCTTGAAGAAAACAATTTTTGTCATTCTTTTGCTTGGAGGAGCCACCTCTGTAAGGATCTACATAAGGTGACTTATGTGCCTTGGATGTTGATTTTGTACATGATTTGTCCCCAATCTTGGTATATTGGTCTGTCACTCCAGCCTGTTGAGATTTATTTGCATCCTAACTCTGACATTCACCACCTTCCCTATCTCTCCATCACTTTCTTTTGTTTTTTAATTTTTTTTTGATGTTTATTATTTTTGAGAGAGACAGAGAATAATCAGGGAAGGGGCAGAGAGAGAGGGATACACAGAATCCGAAGCAGGCTCCAGGCTCAGAGCTGTCAGCACAGAGCCTGACACAGGGCTTGAACCCACAGACTGGGAGATCATGACCTGAGCTGAAGTCAGATGCTCAAGCAACTGAGCCACCCAGGTGCTCCTCTCCATCACTTTCTATGTCAGTGGGCTATACATACCCAGAGAATAACAAGAAAATACTTTCAAGTTTGGGTTTTTAAAAAAAGACAAACTTCTATTTCTAGGAGTTGTTTTGTTTTGTTTTTATCTAGAGAAAGAAAAAAATTAAGCCTTACTATTAGTTTTGTTTTTATCTAGAGAAAGAAATTAAGCCTTACTATTAGTTGATTAAGCCTTACTATAATATTGGCAGATGCTTATAAATTATTGTTGGTAGATGTTTAAAATTTATAAATAAATATGTGTGTATTGAGGCAGATGCTCTGAAGTTTTTATTCATGCATGATCAAGAATTAATAAAGACTATTGTTTTGTATCATCATCTAAGTCACCGATAAAATTTTAAATGAGGCCAGACCGAGAACAGAACTTAGAGATGAACATTGATCCTATAGGCTGTCTGGGTACCATTACGATTTGGCCATCATCTACCTAACCCAAATCAACCATTATGTAACAGATACTCCATGCTGGGCAGCCTCTAAGATGATCCCCAGTAATCCCACCTCCTGCTTTTCATGCCCACAGAAATGACATTCTACATGACGTGTCATGCAGCTTTGTAAAAATCCTGAGCCAGAGGTATCCAGCTAAGCCACCCCCAGATTCCTGACCCCTAGAAACTGTGAGATCAAAAATGTTTGCTGTTTTAAGTTGCTACGTCCGGGGGTTATTTGTAACATGCAATAGATAACTAATACATTTTTCTAAGGGATTTGTGATCAATATCTCTAAACTTGTGGCAACCAGCAGCACTGCAACCAAGATATTATCATCCTGGTTTCACAGATGAGGAAACGGAGGCTCCTCCGAGTATTTAAATGACTTTCCCAAGTTTAAAACAGTGAGCAAATGACAAGATTCAAATGTTCAATCCAGTTTGGGTCTAAAATCCACACCTTTCCACTAACAGGAAATGATTCTCTTATCTAGCTCTATGACCTTGGGCAAGTTACATCAACCTCTTAGTTTCCTCATCAGTAAAATTAGGAACTGAAACAAATTCTTCATTTCTAATGTTATAAAATTTCATCCCCATCCTCTGTGCTTCATGCACAGCTCAAGAAGCAAGTTTAAATGATTTTTATGCTAAGGGACGCCTGGGCGGCTCAGTCAGTTAAGCATCCGACTTTGGCTCAGGGCATGATTTCACGATTCATGAGTTTGAGCACATCAGGCTCTCTTCTGTCAGCATGGAGCCTGCTTCGGATCCTCTGTCTCCCTCTATCTCTCTGCCTTTCTCTCTCTCTCTCTCTCTCTCTCTTTCTCTCTCTCTTTCTCTCTCAAAAATAAATAAATAAATAAAATCATTTAAATGATTTTTATACTAGAGAATGTTGGGGCCAAGAGGCAAGGGTTTGAAGATCACTCGATTTAGCTGAAGAAATACATAGAAGTCAAAATCCACTGAGGCTTACAAGTCTCCATTGTTTATATAGCTGATACCAACAGCTTCCCTAACATCCCAGGGCTGCCACTCAGAGAATAAAAGGGAGACGAGGTCTATTTCTTAGGAGGAAAGACAGAGGCTTCCACTCTGACAGACAGAGATTCCTCCAGCTGCAATAAATGTAATGAAAGTAATAAAACGTACACGTTTGCTGGAACTCAGTGTACACATTCTTACTAGAGTGATGTGACAGAATGTGTGGAGCAGAGCAGAGAAAGAAGTAGTGTGGTGTCAGAGAGGGATGCCACAACCAACAGTGTGATCACAGTAGATGTATTTACACATTCCGAGTGTATTTACACATTTACCTCACCATGCCTTGCTCTCATTTCTACTGGCTTTTTGTGTGTGTTCCATTTTGACTCTTTCAATCTGTTCCAGTACGCCTTCAAAAGCTAATATTTTCAGCTAAGCCTCAAATCCCAAACCATGGAAGCCACTGACCTAAGCCCTAGGACAATGACCCAACTTGGTCAGAATGGGTATCCTTCCAGTAAAAGCCACGTCAAAGCTCCATTTGCCACTCTGGCATCTTTAGGAGTTAAAGGAATAGAGAACTTCTACTTTAACCTGATGAGGAGACTGCTGTTCTCATAGTTGAGGGTGCAAATTCCAGATAAACAAACAGGTAGATAAAGGGAGATAAAGATACAGAGAGTTTCTCTCTTCTTCGATGGAAGGAGGACCAATAACAAATCTCTCTCAGGGCTTAATAGTATTTGGCAAGGCAGTCTAGTAGGAAGTTTGTGGACTTTGCTATCTGATCATTCATTTGCTTCTTCAACAGCTCTGCCACTTACTAGGTAGGTGAACACAGACAAGTTATTTGCCTTCTCTGAGACTTAATTTCCACATTTGCAAAAATGAGAGACATATGAGACTTCCCTCATGTATTACTGTGAGGGTTAAAGAAAATAGAACACTCCACAGTGGTGCATATAGAGAGAATTCTGTAAATGTTAGATTTTCTTCTTTTGCATGCTTTTTTTTCCTCTTAAGGAATTTAAATTTTTCAAATCACCATGACTGCTCTAGGAAACCATAAATACATGCAAAGAATGGAAACAAGGAGATGAGTCAGGAAGCTATTGCAGTTATACAGAAGGGGTATGATAATGGCTTAGATTCAGAGGGCATCAGTGGAAAAGACAAGTGAGTAGATCTGGGATGTATTTTAAGAGTTAAGAGTATTTACTGTAGGGCACAAAGAAAGAGAAAAATCCCTCTTAAAATTTAGATTTAGCTTACTTCATCCCAAAGGAAGGGAACTTGACCCAATTCTGTCTAGATTAGTGTTGTCCAATAGAACTTTCAGTGATGATGGAAATGTCCTGTCCAATATGGTAGACATTGGCCACATAAACCTACTGAGCACTTGCAGTGTGGTTAGCATGTGTAAAGAACTGAGTTTCTTATTTCATTTAATATTTTTATTAATTTTTTAATTTTAATTCCAGCATAGTTAATATACAGTGTTTTAATAGTTTCCAGTGTATAATTCAGTGATTCAAAAATTCTTTATATCGTTACTCAGTGCTCATCGTGATAAGTGTACCCTTCATGCCCTTCACCTATTTTGCCCACTTCTGAATCCTCTTGAAATTAATCACTTTTCTTAAAGGCACCATGGCCAAGTTTACATATTTACCATATTGCACAGTGCAGATCTAGGTAATATACTCCTCAGATGTTCCTTCCTATAATTCCTTCAGATTATACAGACACAATTTACAGAACCCACAATTTGCTGTCGCATACACTCTTACGATCTTCTCCAGTCTTAACTACTTGACCAGTTTCTACCGACTGACCTAAGTCCTAGAAAAGATTACCAAGACCCTACTACTTCTGCTAATCTCAATTATTATAATATTAATAGGTAACCCGTTTTGACCAACTGTAAGCATCATCATAAAAATTCTATCTTTACATGTTTTAATTAAGCTGGAATATTACTCTCCTGCCTAAATTTTGTGAAATCAAATACTGTGGAAACTATGTGTCATTTTGCTTGGCCATGGCACTTATGGAAAAATGATTAATTTCAGGGGAATTCAGAAGGACAGCTATGACCTAAACAAACTGGTAATGAATCTCACTGCCTTCTAGCCTAAGAACTGAAGTTGTCATCATATCACAGATACTTAGCAGGCATCTCAAGGTTGACTTACAGGGAATTGCAGTGGTTATTGTTAACATTGAAAAATGTTAACTTTGTTTTATCTCATATTTTATGCATAATAGTAATATTTCCAATTTCCTTTTCTCTTTTCTTCCTTTCTTTTCTTTTCTCATTTTCCTTAGGTGAGTTCCAAATGTCTGTTGGCTACCATTTAGTTCATATACATGTAAGCAAAGTGTTCAAAACCAAACTTATCACCTAAGCTGCATTAAATATTCCCCAGCTATAATCAGTGGCCTAGAATGGTACATGATGTGATGAGAGTTCTTATCTGAGATTTTACACACACTCTAAAAAAAAGGGAGACCTCACTTTTCTTCGTAGTAGCTAAACTGAGATGCTGTAAACCTTGAGCTAATCATGCCTCTACTCATTCTTTGTCATTCTCCAACCATGTGGAGAAAGCTCCTCTGAAAAGGAAGAGGCTAAGACCAGCACATAAAGGGAAGTAAAGGACAATAAGAAAGCAAAGAGACAGACCTGATGGGTTTCATTCCCCTTGAGGCCAACTTCACTTATGGACTTCCCAGCCCCGTAGACTGGAGAGAGGAAGATAGGAAGGGCTAGAAATGGAAAGGTGAGTCAAGAGAAGTGTCTTAGTCAAGGCGATAAATAGAGACATCTGAAGTAAGAAGGCGGCTACACATATGAGCACAGGGGAATGGGGGCACCTGAGTCCTTGAATGCATCTCCCTCCAGGAAACTGTAAGGCACTGTCTGTGCACCATCTCTGAGGTGGGGAGTCCTGCCAGGCAAAGCCTTATAACTGCCTATAATGCCACATAGATCACAGAAAGGATTTAGACCTAGACTAGCTAATATGGATTGTGCACCATTCAACAAGTAAAGACACTGCTTTGCTCTATTGACTTAGCAAAGAAGCCTATCAAATCAGACAGTGCTTATTGATGGAGCTGTTTCCAGAAATGGTTCTCAAAGTACGGTCCATGAACCGGCAACATCAGCATCTCCCTGGAACTTCTTAGAAATTCAAATTCTTGGGGCACCTGGGTGGCTCAGTCGATTAAGCGTCCGACTTCAGCTCAGGTCATGATCTCACGGTTGGTGGGTTCAAGCCCCGCATTGGGCTCTGTGCCAACAGCTAGCTCAGAGCCTGGAACTTGCTTCAGATTCTGTGTCTCCCTCTCTCTCTGACCCTCCCCTGCTCATGCTGTCTCTCTCTCTCTCTCTCTCAGAAATAAATAAAACATTTTAAAAAATTAAAAAAAAAAAAAGAAATTCAAATTCTTGGGCACCGCCCTGGACCTTCTGAATCAGAAAATGTGGGGATGGGGCCCAGCAATTTGTGTTTGAATAAGCCTTTCAGGCTATTCTGATGCACTGCTTTAGATGAGTGTTTTTCCAACTCAGCACTATTGACATTTTAGGACAGAGAATTCTTTGTTATAGGGAGGTATCCTGCATGACATAGGATGTTTTGATGAGTCTCTGGCCTCTACCTGCTAGATTCTAGTACCATTCCCCCTAATGTGACACCCCAAAATATCTCCAGGCTAAATCTCCATCGCTAAATATCCCCTAAGGGGACACAATTGCTCCCAGTTGAGAATGACTGCCCTATAGTAACAAGTATGGCCTAGAACGGTCCAAACCTAAATCATGATATGAAAACAATCATGCAGGTGTACCTGGGTGGCTCAGTCAGTTAAGTGTCCGACCTTGGCTCAGGTCATGATCTTGTGGTTCGTGAGTTCAAGCCCCACGTTGGGTTCTGTGCTGACAGCTAAGAGCCTGGAGCCTGTTTCAGATTCTGTGTCTCCCTCTCTCTGCTCCTTCCCTGCTCGCACTCTATCTCTGTCTCAAAAATAAATAAACATTAAAAAAAAATAACAAAAAATAAAAACAATCATGTCAATAAAATATTTGCATTGGAGTGTTCACAAGTATGTGACAATATGACATAAATTAAATTTTGAAGAGTTGATAGTTTACAAAGCACTTTCATATGTATGGCATTTGTTTCTCACTTTAATCCTACACAGAAGGTAATTATAATCATCATTCTCATATCACTGGTAAGGAAACTGAGATTCAAAAATGTTATCTGACGTGCCCAACATCACTGTCTACTAAGTAGCAGAGTTGGAACTCAAACCCAGATTTTTCATAGGTAAAGAGAAATATCTTATTAGATGGGGCATAAAGGGAATATTTCTGTCCTTGAAAAATATTGCTTTTGGAACAAATTCAATATTAGGTGAGACATAACAAGTGTAGGAATATTTAAGCAGAATGTTCAGTATGAAAAATATGCAGTTTATGAAAGAGTAGGATAAGCCCATCCATAAACAGCATGGGCTGTTACTTGGAAATGAAATCTGTGTGACAGTTTCCACAAGCCTTAGAGATATAGGGAGATTTGCACTCAAATCAGAGAGGTAAAAATTAGCACAGCTAAACAAAGTCAGGAATATTCTTCTCTCCTAAACCACACCTTCTAGGAGAAAGTGAAACAGAATCAGAATCATTGACCTAATGAGAAAAGCAAAGAGAAAGCCCAGAACACCGAAGAGCCGCTGTCCGGCTGTGAACCGGGTCCTTGCAGAAGGAAGTGTTGTTCAACCAGCATTAGGTTCCTAGGGAGCAGTGTGCAAAAAGCCTGCAAAGCTCACAGCTTCCAGAGAGTGGATGTGATACTCATCCCTTGGTGAGCTGGGGATTTCCATGGGCACAGTAATAGACTTTGGCTTCTGGGTGAGCATCCAATCACCAGCCGCCAACTCGCTGACCTTTGGACGGTCCTCCAACAAGGCCAAACTTGTTGCAGAGCATAAAACTGAAATTCTAAATAAAGATCAAGGCCAAATCAAAGTCACAATGAAGCAAATGACCCCAAAGAAACCTTTTGATGTCAGTTCTTTTTTGCTCTGAGAATTTGAAACCTCTCGCTTCTTCTTTAGAGAGGATTATTAATGGTCCTATAAACTGGAGTTTAAATCTGGAAACATTTCTAATCAGAGGAAAGAGCACTGGGCCTGGAGTCAGAAGGCCTGGGTTCTGATCCTGGATGTCCAACGGAGAAACCAATCATCCTCCCTTAGCTTCAGGTTTGGGTTTTATTTCTTTCCATAAACGAGAGAGATGTGATTACAGAAAGCCTAGGATTCCTTCCGCCAGTATGATTCTACTCTTTTTTTTTTTTTTAATGTTTTATCTATTTCTGAGAGAGAGAGACAGTGTGAGCAGGGGTGGGTCAGAGAGAGAGGGAGACACAGAATCCGAAGCAGGCTCCAGGCTCTGAGCTGTCAGCACAGAGCCCGTCGCGGGGCTCGAACCCACGAACTATGAGATCATGACCTGCACCGAAGTTGGACGCTCAACCGACTGAGCCACCCAGGCGCCCCTGATCCTACTTTTGACCAACATCGTAAACTTGCAGTTTATATGTCCACAAGTTGGGAAACACCATGGGTAAAGTTTAAAAAGTCAGGCAGTCATTCACACCTAGCATGAAATGCCAGTTCCGCCGTGTTAGCGGAGCCACGTGGGACAACTCCCTAGCCCTTCCTATCCTCAGATACCCCATCTTTAAAACAGAGGTGATGGTAACAGTGCCCAACCCAAAGGGCGATTGTAACTTTTATTGTTTATTTATATTTTGAGAAAGAGAGAGCACACAAGTGGGGCGGGGGGGTGGGGAGGGAGGGACACAGAGAGAGGGGGACAGAGGATCCAAAGCAGGCTCCGCCCTGGCAGCAGCGAGCCCGATTCGGGGTTTGAAATTGTGAACTGCAAGATTATGATGTGAATCAAAGTTGGACACTCAACAGACTGAGCCACCACCCAGGTACCCCCAGGTCTACTATAACTTATAAATGGAAGCATACGGATAAACAATTAGCACACAGTCCTTGGCACATAGGGAGTGAGTATAAATTAAATGGTAGTTGTTATTATGTCTTTGAAAGTGGACACCAAGAAAAATAAAATTGAAGGTGTTGATTAAAATCTATACCTCATATGATGACAGAAGAAATTAGAGCCACTTAAAAAGTGACTGGTTAAGAAATATTATTTACATGCTATTAAAATTCTCTCAGAACTGGTAGATGAAAGTCTCTCAAAGGAGCACAGGCCATTTCTCATGTTTCCTACTTCCAAATTAGTAGATAATTAAACATAAAGGGTCCCTGCATACACGACACCATTTTGTCATACACTTTTAGTTAGGGATACTCACCCTCCCCCAGACACACACACACACACACACACACACACACACAAAGGAAAAAGGAAGCCCCAAGGATATAGCAAAAATTTTTTAAAAGCCTAAGTTCATGAGCAAAGATACAGGCTTGATGACCCTAGCTCCATATAAGGAAAGGAAGACACCAAGATGGATTTTTCTATTAGCAAAAAGGTAAAAAAGACTTTATTTCCTATGCCTTTTACCTATTCCATTCTGTAATATTTGGTAGAGGAAAGAAAAGAGAAATCGTACCTTTCTCACCTCTTTTTATTGAATACGTTTTTTAAATTTTTATTATTGAAGTTTAGTTGACATACAATATTACATTAGTTGCAGATGTATGGCATAGAGATTTGGAAATTCTCATCATTATTCAATGCTCGGCACGGTAAGTGTAGCAGCCATCTCTCACCATACAGCATTATTATATTATTGACTATATTCCCTATGCTGTGCTTTTCATCTCTGTGACTTATTCATTTTATAACTGGAAGTTTGTACCTCTTAATCCCCATCACCTATTTCACCCATTGACACTCCACTCCCCTCCCTCCCCCCACCCCCCCAACCACCAGCTTGTTCTCTGTGTTTGAGTCTTTTTCTGGTTAAACGTTTGTTCTTTTGTCTTGTTTTTAGATTCCACATGTAAGTGAAATCATATGGTATTTGTTCTTCTCTGTCTGATTTATTCCACTTAGCATAATACCCGCTAGGTCCATCCATGTTGTCACTAACGACAAGATAGCAGTTTTTCGTCTTACAAACCGATTTGTTCTCTGTGGGTCAGAAGTCCTTGGAAGGACCTAAATTGAGGAAAGTGCGCCCTCTGCAGACTGTTTAGTAGAATCGTAAAAGAAAAACTAAGCACAGTGAAAGAATCTGTGAAAATCATGTAGAATGAATAAATGAATGAATTATGCGTCACATTATTGTTTTTACAGTTTCCACCATGGATTCAATGATGATGAAAATAATGGCAAGGGGCGCCTGGATGCCTCCGTTGATTAATGTCCAACTCTTGACTTCATCTCAGTTTATAATTCACAGTTGGTGGGATTGAGCCCCACATTAGGCTCCGTGCATACAGCATGGAGCCTGCTTGAAGTTCTCTCTCTCTTTTTTGTCTCTGTCTCTCCGTTTCTTTTTCTCAAAATAAATAAAATAAATTTTAAAATAAGAAAACGGCAATAAAACAGGTTTGATAATGTAGAAACTAGTATTAGGTCACACCAACCGTTTCTTCTTCTCTTCCCTGCTACCCTTTATCCTTCCTTCTTTCATTTCATTTCTTCTCTCTTTTACTCTTTGAGCCCTTCAGACACACCTTGTATATAAATGCTCTGTAAAGACAGAATCCATAAGGTCAAATTCAACTTAGAGATGTACACTGCTTATTTCTGTACAATGTCTTCATGAGGTTAATACCTCATTCACGTTTCTAAGCCCAACCACACAGACAAGGTCAAGACACAGTATGACCACAGACATTTCACCAGCCGCAAACTTAATAGGGTCAAGTACATCATGGTAAGCAGCCCTCAACTTAGGAGGGGGTTATCCTTCTTATATATTCTGCTCCAATGGCACCTTATTACACTGACTGTTTAGAATTGGATATCTTTTTCTCATTTGCTCAAGGGCAAGTTTGCAAATATACAAATACACACTACACTAATAACACCATTGTTTCTACTCTATCAAATAGTAATATATCAATATTTTTATGGGAAAAGACAAATATAAGGCTTAACTTGGTATCTCAGGAGCCCATCCTCCTTTTCCCAAACACGTATGAATAGCCCTCACAGCTCCTGGATTTAGAGATGAGAGGTACATACCTCTGGGGGACCCATGGCAGACCCCTCCAGCACTAGTATCTTGTTAGCTTTCTGTGTTGCCAAAAAAGGAAGCTAGCTCACTGACACAGTTACACTCCAAGATTTCCAAATTAGAGGAAAAGGAAACAAAGGGAATTTCTCATCCTCGTGAGATCAGAGAAAGCAGAACCACAAAAGGTAGATTGCCCTGCCTTCTCCAACACACACACACACACACACACACACACACACACACACACACTTCCTTATGTCACCAAAATTCATCCATAAATTGGTCAATTGTAGGCTAAGACTGTCTGTAATGATAATAATAACTGGGCTTCAGTAGCCTCAAGAAATATAGCATTAGTGTTATGGAATATATTTCCTATTAGCATTTTTATTATTTGCAGTGTAATTTATTTTAAAACCAATTTAATTCCTTTTAACCTATCAAATAAAACTAGCATGGTTAAATTAAACTTTGCAGGGTGTGAAATAACTTAAGGAGGGCTTCGGAGAAGGAGATTGGGAGAGCCCAGAAATTATATTTATTTCCTACGCATAATTTAAAACATGGTGAAAATGTAACGCGAGGCTGCAAACTTGCATACTTTTTGTCAAATACGGATTACATACCTTAATATATCTTAAAATAAACAAATGTAGGACAATGCAACAAAGGTGATAACACTTGTTAATTGGTGTTTCCTGTGCCTATATTTAAGCTTCTTAATCAAAAATATTTTGAACAGCCTAAATTGTGTGTCTAAACATTTCAGCTTTGCTTCCCATCAACTACTGAAAAAAACAAAAGCATCTATCTTGACCAGAGTTATTAAAACATAAGTGAAATATTTTCACAGTTTTGCTCTCTCCTGATGCATAGTCTTGAAATTCAGCACTTTTGAGAAATATATATAGGCACTATTTAATAGTGGTTCAGAAAACAAAAGTGCATAGTGGTTCAATAAAGAATCTCTTAACCCACTCAATTAACTTAGTAGATTAAAACACAACCAGAATTCTCCTTAAGGACATCTAAGTTTTGTTTTCACCTCAACCTTTGGATGAGTCCAGGTTTGATGTATAGATATCTATTAGTCCATGTCATAGCACAGTGGCTAAGAAAATGGGCTTTGGAATTAAGCCTGGATAAATCGTGCATGCATCTTTAGGAGTTGTGTGGCCTCTAAGCCAGATACCTTAACCTCCTGATGGTTCAGCTTTCTTACTCTGGAAACTGTAGTTCATTCATCTATCAAATATCATTATGTGCCAAGCACTGTTCTAAGAGCTGGGAACATAATAATAAAGAACACACGTGGTCCAAATTCTCAGGAAAGTTTACATTAAGATGAGTGGAGATAGAAAGTTTTCAAATTAATTATCATGAACATTGTCAGGGATTACTAGGTGTTAGGATGAAAATAAAGCACAGTGACTTGAAAGATGTATCAGGAGCTCCTTTGGAAGGAGTTGTAGAGCTCACCCTCTCTGGGAGGTGAGATTTCACCTGGGATCTGAATGACAACGTACTGAGGTCTAGGAAAAGAGCTGCCCAGATGGAGAGAGCAGCTGGTAGGAAGGCTTTAGGGTGGGAATGAGTTTGTTGTGTTCCAAGAACAAAACAAGGCAGAATGAGTAGAGAAGAAGCAGGATGAGAGGCAGAGACAAGTAAGATCATGCTGAGCCTTAGGGCTCCTGGTTGAGGGTCCGGTTTTTTTTTTAAGTCCAATGGGAAGTCACTAGAGGATTTTCATCAGGGTGGTTGCAAAGATTAAATGAGATAACCTCCATGAAGGGCTCCACACAGCAAACTCACGGTACATAGTGAGCACTCACCTGGAAATGATGACATCACACCATTGCTACATGACCAGCTCTGACACATGATACCGAAAGTGAGGCCCAAAATGTTTATTCCTACAAAAGTCAGAGCCAAGGCTGCAAACTTGTATACTGGGTGGCTCAGTCGGTTAATTAACTCTTGATCTCAGCTCCGGTCTTGATCTCAGAGTCATGTGTATTGGGCTCTGCACTGGGTGCGAAGCCTACTTAAGAAGAAAAAAAGTCAAGGTCAAATTATTGTAAGATTAATTGAGAATAGGGCCTGAGCAGAGGGTAGAAGTCAATTGCCAAGCATCATAAAGCCAAATTCTCATTATAATGAGGCCTCTCATTATCATGGGGCCTCTTTTACTGTATTATCTTTCTGATCGTGACTATCGTCAATTAAACTGAGGTCTAATCTTAGGCCAGCACTCTTCACCATCCTTGACTTTCGCCATCTGGACTGAAATGATAATGTATCTATGGCAAAATCAAACTGAAGGAGCAATACTTAATGTCATTGTCATTATGAAATGACATAAACGTTTGTTAATTTCTCCCAGAGCATCATTGGGTAAGTGGACTTTCTATTTCCCAGGTTTGGTGACAATCCTTCCACCCATTTCCCAGAGCTGATAGGGACCAAACACTTAACCAGACTGGGAATATTGAGAAGTCCATTTCAAGTTGGAACTCACACAAGTGCGCCAAAGATTTTTTTTTCCTGGCCACACTTGACCATCTGTGCCTTCTCTTTCTGTGACAACACCATATAAAGTCATCCTTACTATGTGGACCATTTAGTTTACTAAATCATGGTTTATTTTTTCCTCAGGATATCACATGCTATTTTAGAGAAGGTTTTCAAAAGGTCTTAAATGACTTGGCTGGAAACTGGTTTTGTATTAAGGGAAAGAACCTTAGAGTTTCAATCAGCACTTCAACAAACAGACGACTGACCTCCCTCAGACTGCCAGAGTTGGCCAACAGTAATCGTTGGATATGAGACTTCCAGGGTTCATTTCTCTCTGCTGCTTTTCTACATTTTTCCTACCCTATTTTTAATGAAAACAGGACAATGGTTGAGGGTCTTATGGAAAAAGGGTCCAGAGAGGTCTGGCATACAGTAAGATCTGTTGCCAAATCCCATCTGATACTAAAGATGCAGTGATGTGAAGGGCTTGGTTCTTCGCATGAAAGTGATGTTAACTACCCCAGGTGTCTCCCAAGGAGTGGTAAAGAGTTAGGGTTCTACATCAAAGCCATCACAATACTGCTTCAAACAACACACTAACCAGTTCGTTAGCATTCAATACTGTTAACTATAGTCACATTTCACTCATATATAATATGGGGGGAATGAGGTTTTCTACATACATGAATGTTCCAGACAAGTGAAGCTTCTCCCATCAAGGATCAAAAGATGTTTTTTCATCATTTTTGATAGACGTTAAATGTATTTTACATATTCCACAACCACTTAAATGAGATGCAAGAATCATTATTTGTTTTGTCATATTTATTTATTCATTTATTTAGAGGAAGACAGAGAGTGAAGGAGAAGAAGAGAGAGAGAGACTCCCAAGCTCTCAGTGTGGAGCCTGAAGTGAGGCTCAAACTCACAAACCATGAGATCATGACCTGAGCTGAAGCCAAGAGCCAGTCACTTAACCGACTGGGCCACCCAGGTACCTGTTTTATCTTTTAACAACCGATGATCACTTGAAGTGTAACACACTGCTGCAATGTGATAGCTTCACAAAACAGCCCCACTTGGCCTCCTCTATTCTTTTGCATCTCCTTTAAGCATATCAGCTCCTAGAGCACCTGGGTGGCTCAGCTGGTTAAGTGTCTGACTTTGGCTCAGGCTATGACTTCAGGGTTTGTGAGTTCAAGCCCCACATCAGGCTCGCTGTCGTCAGTGCAGATCCAGCTTCAGATCCTCAGTCTCTCTCTCTCTCTCTCTCTCTCTCTCTCTCTCTCTCTCTCCCCCTATCTCAAATGGAAATAAACATTTAAGCATGTCAGGTCCTTGTCTGTCTGGCTATTATCTGTCACTCCTCACTACTCTCAGTAGGTCTGACTGTTAGCTGGTGCATTCTTACACCTATTCCCATTTGCCATGTGTGAGAATGTGGGCTGTGGCATAAAGCTCATGGGACTTAGTGGCATTTTTGGACAATGATTCTCAGTCCAAAAGGCCCCAGCTAAGGGCCCAAGAGTCCTTTCATATCTTAAATGAGAAGAGAGTGGTGGGCTTCAGGATGCATTGTCCTTTGTCCTTTGTAATGTTTTGGCACAGCTGGAGAGTCGTCTGGAGATAAGTGACCGTGTAGTATTGCATTTTCCAAACATATTCCCCCATATCTCTTCATTAATGCATTAATTATCTTACTCATCTCAGAAAGTTAATTTTGGGGCACCTGTGTGATTCAGCAGATTAAGCATCCGACTCTTGATTTCGGCTCAGGTCATGATGTCACAGTTTGTGGGTTCGAGCCCCACATCCCACATGGGGCTCTGCACTGTCAGCTTAAGATTCTCATTTTCTCTCTCTCCCTCTGCCTCTCTCTCACTCTCTCAAAATAAATAAATGAACTTTTTTAAAAATAGAAAGTTAATTTCTAAGTGTTGTTAGATTGCATTTTACTAAATTGTCAAAAATTCCTGTATGGTGATGTAAGGGGATAAAGAGATCTTTTAGAAGGGATTTTTGATAGCCATTACCCTTCTTCTTCATCAGGATCTTTGATTTAACTTTGGCCTCAGTAGTACAATTTGGCACAGTCAGAAGAGTGAATATCTGTGAAGAAACAGAAAACAGTTAAATCAAACAGCAATGAGAAAATGTAATTTCTCTAGCCAACTGCTACATAAATAGACACAAGGATCCGTTCTTACTTTTTCTCCCTGAAACTGACCCTAATGAAAATCCTAGTGGAAATCGCTATAATAAAAATAGCCAAAACATTAAGAATAGGACAAGCAAGCATGACGATGGCTGATAAGCATTTGAACCATCAAGCGTCCTTACTAATTCAATCACAAAAATAAGTACTGTCTCACGGGCTAAGTACCCAAAAGAAATCAGGGACCATCTCATATGAATCAATTAGTGTACGTACCTTAAGGAAAAGAATTCTACAATGTTTCTTTAGGTCTCCCCATTATTTTTAATAGAACCTATGTATAGTAATGTGATTGGTTCTCAAGCTTGTTTTATATTTTGGTATTCTCATACTCATCGTTGGTTGCATTTCTTAGCAAAAATTAAATTCCTCACCCTAAATTAGTGGAAAAAATTCTGAAGGGAGACTTCTATTCCCTTTAATCATTCTCAAACAATCTGTAAGTTCACAAACCACTTTAAATATATTTTTTTATCCCACTTCATTCCATAAAGGATTGGTTGCGGCTTATAGGAACAAATAAAATCAATAAAGATTTTTTTTAATGTTTTAATGTTTTATTTATTTCTAGGAGAGAGAGAGAGAGACAGCATGAGCAGGGGAGGGTCAGAGAGAGAGGGAGTCACAGACTGAAACAGGCTCCAGGCTCTGAGCTGGTAGTCAGCACAGAGCCCAACACGGGGCTGGAACCCACGAACCGCGAGATCATGACCTGAGCGAAAGTCGGACGCTTAACCGACTAAGCCACCCAGGCACCCCAATAAAGACTTTTTTTTTTTAAGTTAAGACAGTCTGGGCAAAAAAAGAAAGAACAAGCAAGAAAATAATAAAACCAAGTAGTGGAGTGTCTGGGTGGCTCACTTGGGTAAGCATTTGACTTTGGCTCAGGTCATGAGCTCACAGCTCGTGAGTTTGAGCTCCATGTCAGGCTCTCTGCTATCAGCACAGAGCCTGCTTCAGATCCTCTGTCCCCCTCTCTCTGCCCTACCCCCCTCTCTATCTCTCAAAAATAAACATTTTTTAAAATTGAAAAATTGGAAAAAATAAATAACCAAGTAGTAAGAGTAGTATGCAATATGGCGTACCATTAGCCGCTATGATTGGCAAAGCTGGGTTACACATTTGGCTCAAAAATTCCAACAGTTTAACACAACAGTTGTAAGAGTCATAGAGGCCATAAAATAAAAACAATGGTTGAATAATGAGATAAGTTTTCCTGACAAGTCACATAAAAAGAAACATAATGACATGTTTGACATCCATAAAAACAGGCCTAGAAACAACAGTCCATTACATTTGGCTGTGCCTTTTGCTATTTCTTGTTACAAGACAGTGGCATGATACCAAAGTACAATTTGCCAAACTCAATTCTCCAAGGAACTAGAATTTTGATGGTCTGGCTTGATCCAATGGCAAATTTATTATCTGAAGGAGAATGAGCTGCCTGGCATTCAGGGGATTTCTCTCAAACATAAATTTTTGCAATTAGGCTTCTGCTAAGGATAAAGGATGATTAAAAGTTATATTCTCAAACTAGAATTCCAAGGTGCAGATATTCTGTGTAGCAAAATAAAGCAGAGAAAACTGAAGAACTAACCAACACCCAAGTACCTTTAGAATGGACTAATGTTATGGCAGCAAAAATTTCTGAATTCACTTCAAAATAGAAATAAATGGAAAAGACATCAAGGCTCAACAACACAAAAAATGGCCACACTATTTATTTTTATTTTTTTAATGTTTATTTATTTTTGAGAGACAGAGAGACAGAGCATGAGTGGGGAAGGGGCCGAGAGAGAGGGAGGCACAGAATCTGAAGCAAGCTCCAGACTCTGAGCTGTCACCACACACCCCAATGAAGGACTCAGACTCACAGCTTGAGAGACTATGACCCAAGCAGAAGTCAGACGCTTAACTGACTGAGCCACCCAAGGGCCTGGACCACACTAATTTTTAGCTTGAATCTTTTCAATACAGATGTTACAATCATTCACTGTGCCTCAAGAAAAAGGGGGAAAAATCCATAAAACACTGAAGGAAATGCTAATTCAAGTAATAATGCTTTCTAATGAATCCTACAAGACAAATTCATTCTGATATTTTCCTAAGATAACTTTGCTGAGTAGAATTGTTGAATAAAAAGCCAATGGATGCTGGGAAACTCTTAACAAAAAAAGATGAGTGGAGTTTGAGTGGCTCTGGTAGATTGACTGCCATGTTGTCCCCAGCTGTTAGACTTCTTTGCATCTACGCTCTCTGATACTGTCCCTTCCATACTGACTCTGGGCCGGGCCATGTGTCCTACTTCAGCCAATGAGATCATAGCAAATTTGACAAAGTGCTTGCACGTTTCTGCTTGCTCGTTTGGAACCCTCCATTCCAACAAGCACGAGCCCAGGTCACCTGCTGAAGGACGAAGCCATGCGAAGCACAGCGGAATTGTTCTAGTTGACCTCCTAATTTGCCGACTCCCAGGCTACCCACCAGCGGACTCTAGATACATATGCAGTCTTCGTCCTAATGCAACAAACCCTGGCCCAGTTCAGTCACGGTGCCCAACCAGGCCTGTATGTGGAAGGAATGGTAAGTGGCTCTTGTCTTAAGCCACTAAGCTGCAGAGTAGTTTGTTATTGATAACTGATGAAGCCGTCACTAACTGCTACAGTGCCCGAATTTGAGCTATTCTTTTATGTAGTACTAGAAAATAGGACCAAGAGTTGGAAAAGTCATTTCTTGAGCTTGGTAATATTAGTAGGTAATATTTACTACTTTTATTCTAAATAGGAGTAGGGAGGAATTCAACTAGTTCATACAAAAGTAATACTGAATAGTAAGAAAAGAGTAAAAACAGGGGTGCCTAAGTGGCTCAGTTGATTAGGTATCCAACTCTTGGTTTCAGCTCAAGTCATGATCTCTCAGTTTTGTGAGTTTGAGCCCCACCTTGGGCTCTGAGCTTGGGATTCTCTCTCTCTCTCTGTGCCCCCACTCACACTGTCTCTGTCTCTCCCAAAATAAATAAAAATTAACTTAAAAAGAAAAGAAAAGAAAAAGAAATGGGTAAAAATAAAAGAGGTTCTCAAACATCCCTGCTTCACTCATCCTGAAATAATTATTTAATTGATCAGGAAACTGTTCTTGCAAACCCAGATCTTTACAATGGTATTAAGATGCAAATTCTATAGAAGATTCAGGACTGGATTCAATGTTGTACAGTTTAGCCTACAACTGGTTCCTATCCACAGAGCCAAATACTGAGTAAGTATCAATAAAAGATGTGAACGATCTTATCTCATTCTTGAAAGACTTATGCATAAAATATACAGAAAGGAAAAATAATTTACTGTGGAATGGACTTGCCATAAGCCTGTTCCTTCCATAGAATATTGATCTGAGAAACCCAGATTTGCAATCTGTCATGAAACTAGCTAAAATATTTTTTAAAGAGACAGTAATCAAAGAAAAATAGAAAGAAAGAAAGAAAGAAAGAAAGAAAGAAAGAAAGAAAGAAAGAAAGAAATCTGATAAATCCATTATTAGGAAGGAGTAGAAGATTTATCTTTTTTTTAAGGTTGTGGATGGGGGTGGGATATATCATATACTTGGTCCATCAGAACAAAGTTAGAGGGGACCTGGGTGGCTCAGTCACTTAAGCGTCTGACTCTCGGTTTCATCTGAAGTCATGATCTCACATTTCGTGAGATTGAGCCCCACATCGGGCTCTGAGATGACATCTTGGAGCCTGTTTGGGATTCTCCCTCTCCCTCTCTCTCTCTCTCTCTCTGCCTCTCCCCTGCTCGTATGCTTTCCCTCTCTCTCTGTCAAATAAACATTTAAAACAATAACAATGTTAGAAAGGCCAATCATCAGCAGACCATAAACTGTTTTAATAACAGAAAATCTTCACCAGAGAACTTATTTAATTTGATCTTTTCAATCAGCAAGACTATGAAAGGGAATGTTTTCTGAATATGATGGAGAGAGCAATTTATCTCAAATTATAAATTTGAGAAAAGGAGGGGTTGGTCTCTTACATCATTTGCTATTGGGTCTTCTTCAATTATCCACACCAGGTTGATCTCAAAATCTCTCCTGACTCTCAGCTCTAACTTCCACATCTGGGCCAAGCACAAGAAATTACGTTTAACAAAACAAAACTTTTTTAAAATCAACGGTAAAAATTGGATTCTGCAAGATCCAATTTGCTATGTTAGCTCACAAGGCTGGCCGTGACTGCTTCTAGCTTCCTAAAAATCATACACAGGAATTTCTCAATCAACATCCCATGTGGGAAACAGAAGCCATTCCAGGTATTCTAAGCAGAAAGGCTTTAATACAAGGACTCAGATGCTTCCAACATCTGTGAGATGAGCCTCTGGGAATCAACCCCAGACGTCACAGAACTGACTCACCTTACGAGCTATATTTTCTAAATGATGGGAAAGTTGGGAATCAGGAAACACCACTGGATGGGCTGCGATCAAGAGCATCCCCACCACAGCTCTGATGCAGAGAGCAAGAGGCCAAGACAAGATAAGGAAGCTGTCGCACACCACATTTTGCATGAAGAGTAGCTATGGTAATCAGGATGCCAAAATGCCACCCATAATTACTCTGTCTGCTGGAGGACACACCAAGGACTCATGAAAATAAGCTGGGTTTCCTCACCACCTTCCAGCCCTCATATGAGTGTATCTAACTGCCAGAGATTCACTTACATCCAGAACCATTACTGCAAGGGAACCTGGGAAATACAGTTTTGCTTCCTGGCCTGGGCAACACAGGCCAGTCTAGCAGGTCTATTGGGAAGCTATGGCAATAACTCCTAGTTTTTCTACAACTAGGAACTGTTTTAGAGGGACTTATGAGCACACTTTTAGTTTATCAACAATCTGTTCGTAAAAGCCAAAAGCAAACTTCTCTCCCAGTCCCCTGAGACAGAGGTTTCATCAATCTCCGGAGATCTGAGGCATCACCAATGGAATTTGAACATGTCTTGCTCCATTTCCCTTTTTCATCCTCATAACCTAACCAGTGCAATCCTGGCTAGGTACAAATCGGCATGGGGCAACTAAGCCATCATTTAAAGTAAGAAATGATCAGGTTCACAAGGTCCAAGATCTCCATTCTCAGAATGGTGATAATCAGGGAGTGATTAACTATCACACATTTCATTTCTTTATGCTTTGCTTTTCATCCAGAAAGACTTTAGGGGAGCTATTAACTACAGCATTCCCTTGGACAGATTGACTGGGCTGCTTTTGAAACTCTAAATGTGGATCACATGCACAGCCCATTTTGGAACAAAACAGCCATAAAGCATCCTTTACACTAAAGTTAACAGATGATCCCAGCCCCTGGTCACTGTTAAGTGTGCCAGCAATTGTTGCTGAGGCCAAGGCAGCCATAGAGGCTTATAGTTTCCTTGATTTCAAAATTCAAAAGAACCAGAAGGCTTTTCTTTAGATAGCAATTAACTGAACCAACCAGATGTTCTCTTTGGAGATGTTTAAATACAAGACACACAGATACCCAACTGAGGAGGGCAGAGAAGCTAAGGGACACAAAGGAAAGGAAACAAGCTGAAGCTAAGATGTAGAAAGAAGAAAAAAGCTAAAGAAAGTGAAGAGAAGCAGATGGCATCTTAGTAGAAGACATAAGAACAGAGATAAACTAAGGTATAAAAATAGTAACTCAGAGACACCCAACCTGTAGCAGTATACATGAAAGTCATCCGGCTCTGGGACAGATGCACAATTTCTTACTTTTTTGTAATCCTTAATAGCCATCACCCTCGGGGAGGCCTGGGTGTCTCAGTCAGTTAAGCATCTTGATTTCTGTTCAGATCATGATCTCAACCATCATGAGATCTCCTTCCGTGTTGGGCCCTGTGCTGACGGCCTGGGGCCTACTTGGGATTCTCCCTTTCTCTCTCTTTCTGCTTCTCCCCCATTTGCCTGCATATGCGTGCACACACGCTCTCTCTTTCTCTCTCTCTGAAATAAATAAACAAACATCGGGAAAAAACACAAAACATCACCCTCCAAAGTGATCCTGGCATGTAGATTTCCTTTCCCTGCAACCTCAGGAGCCTAACTCATATAACACTACTCCCAGAATAGAGGGAAATGACCTCTCCTGGTTTATGCCTGTGTTACTGTTTAGAATGAGTAGCCTCTGTTTGCAAAGAAACTGGTGGGAAATTTACCATTCAACATCTCCTTGGGGGTCCCAGAGAAATGGCTCATGGGAAATTAAATCTGTCTTTTGATGTTTTGAGGTTTGAGAAATGTCTCCATCTGTTTTTCACAGACCAGGTGTTTAAATGGTTCTTCCTGCTGGGAGTTCACAGAGTAAATGAAAGTCCAAAGATGACAGAAATGTGGCCCAACACCCAAAAGACAGTGGAAAGTCTGCTAAGGGCAATGTGTGCATTGAGGGGAATCTCATCCAATTTATCAGAGAAATTAATCAAGACCAAAAAAGTTCCTGTAACAATGGAGAATGCTATGAACTGAATTGTGCCTCCCTCAAAATTTGTGTGTTGAAAACTCTAGCCCCCAATGTAACTATTTTCAGAGATAAGCCTTCAAGGAGGTAATTAAGGTTAAATGAGGTCAACAGGGTGGTGCCCTGATACAATAGAATCAATGTCCTTACAAGAAGTGACATCAGGGGCATCTGGGTGCCTCAGTCTGTTAAGTGGCCAACTTTGGCTCAGGTCACGATCTTGCAGTCTGTAAGATCGAACCCCGCGTCGGGCTCTGTGCTGGCAGCTCAGAGCCTGGAGCCTGCAGCCTGCTTCCGATTCTGTGTCTTCCTCTCTCTCTCTGCCCCTCCCCTGCTTGCTCTCTGTCTCTCTCTCAGAAATAATAAACATTAGAAAAAAAATTTTTAAAGTGACATCAGAGATCTTGCATACAGTAGCATGATGCGGCCTACAAGTCAACAAAAAGCCCTCAGAACTTTGCCTACACCTTGATCTTGGACTTCCCAGCCTCAATAACTGTGAAAAAATAAATTCCTTTTGTTTAAGCTGTTATACCCAGATCGCGGTATCCTCAACGACCAGAGACCACCGGGGAGACCGAGTCACGCATGCAAAGGCAAAGGGCTTTATTACGGCTCGAGCTCGGGCTCACAGACTTTACCAGCGCAGTGGATCTGTGCTGTGATCCCCGAACAAAGGCAGAGTAGGGTTTTTATGGGGTTTGTGATGGGGGAGTTACAGAAGTTGTGGCATGGAAACAGTGATCCAATTATAATTATACAATATTATTGACAGCGGGTTTAACCATACACATTGTCTAGAGTATTCGTTACTTTTGGCGAGACCCAGTTATAACATTTAGAGTACTTTTAAATTTAACCAATTACAGAGCGAGCCTAGGGTCTTGTTCGGCACCTAATGGGTTAACTTTAACATTAGGTAACAGAGTTCTATCTATAGTTGCTGGCCTTTCTTGATTGGGCGTTGCCAAGGTAGTGTGGTGGAGTGATGTGGTGGGCAGTTTCTTTGGCCTTGGGCATTGTGTAGCTGCCTGATAGTTTCAGGGAAACTGAAACTTAGGCCTTCTAGTTTAGAGGGGAAACTTAAAGCCTGTCGTGGAGTTTGTATGGTTTAGACTTGTGTCCTTACAAAGCCACCCAGTCTGTGGCTATATTGTTAGGGCAGCCTGAGCTGATTAAGAGAGCTTGATAGCAATATCCCTGTGCCTCCTGTAAAATTTAAAAACGTGAGCTTAACTAGCACCGTCTTATCTCTGTGAAAGTTTTTCCCCCAAACCAGGAAAAGAAGAACCCAAGATCTAAGGCCTCCTTCAGTCAAATGATTAATAGAGTGAGAATACATATAGCTAGGTTACCTAGAAGTTTTTAAAATAAAGTCTTAAGGTCCTAAGTATGCCACATGCTAATAGAGGAATTTCATTCACTGGAAGGGAAACAACATCCAGCTAAATAACCAAAAATAGAGAAGAGACATATTGGTCACGGTGTGGGGGTCGGTGTCCACAAGAGCTGCCTCTGCCTCTGATAGTGCAGCATCAACCCAGCCCCGCTTCTGATTCCAAACATGGCCTCCCCCACAGCATTTGGGTCAAAGGAAATGCACAGGCTCTCTGGACCCATATACCAATCATGATGCTGAGCTCAGGGGAGGTTTAATCATCTGGAGAGGATCCCCTTTGAATGTCACTAGATAAAGTGTCAGGAATGACAACTGAACCCATCTCAACCCACACAGTGTGATGGCCACATTAGCATGACTTTATGTGTCCCGGGATGTCTTCATCAACATAACTATTCCAGGAAACACTGACCCAAGAAGTTAAAAACTGAAAATAACTTTATAGTTTATTCCAGGAAGTTACCGAAAGATTCACCAACTCTTCAATGGAAAGCATCAAATGACAGTTTATACTTCGAGATTCTTTACACACCTTGCCTCAAATCCTTACCTTGCTGTGCTCATCAATCATATGTCATGATCTTTTTCCAAACCGACCCAAGCCCCTGCACTGAAAGAACTTCACGACCCAGATTTCAAAAACTCATCAACATCCTAACTTTGCAACTCCCCCAACTGAGGTGTTACTAAGACTGTCAAAGTGGTACTCTCCCTGACTGACAATTAACTGGCTTTGTCTCATTAACACGTGGTCCTGGTGATATTGTAGGAAGCCAGTAAACTATAGGCATAAGAAAACAATCGAGGGTAACCAAACGCTGTAAGATGGCTCACAACATGGAGCTGGGGAAGTGTTACTTCAGAAGAGCGAGGAGGAAGGGTGAGCATTCAAATGATGGAATGGTAAGATGGGCCTCCTTGAGGACCAGGAATCATGGCTGGAGGGAGCGCTCCAAGGATAGCCACAAGGAAAAACAGTGCCAAGAAACTCTAGGGGAATGGCTCTGCCACAGTACCATGGCCACTTCGCATGTATCCACAGAGACCACACAGGCTAAGGCTATGTGCCAAACCAGTCTGAGTCTTGGCAGAATCTCTTGTGATCCTTCTGGAATACAAGAGGATGGGAAGCCTGCAAAGAGCTTCTCCAAGGCCATTTCCCTCTCACCTCTGTTTAAAAAAGTTATTGAAGAAGATGATTTAGATGATAAAAACAAATTTAACACTTCGTGAAGCCGTCATCTTTATGAGGAACTGCAAAATGGAGCGCAAGGCAAGAAACTTTTATGGGATAAAGAATAAGAAAGAGACAAACGGAAAATTTCTGATTGTATTGCCTGCAGTCACAGAGTCACCCTTGTTTGGGGTGAGAAAGCCCAGGGTTGGCTTGACATTTGGGAACTGGCTGAAACTGGATATACTGCATTCCAGGTCAAGCAGAGCATTTCCAGGGACACAAAAGCAATCTAAAGTTTCAGGTTGCTGATATGGCTTCCTTTGCCAGAATGGCTCCATCTTGGGTCTAGAAAGTTCACCACCTCCCCTCCCATCTGGAAAGCTGTCATGAGGCAGTTTCCCATCATGTCCAGTGTTCTGATGAGGTATGGATCATCCTATTCTACTCCCTGCAGAATAGCAGAGCAGAATATAAAACCGATCAGTCCAGAGTTAGCACCTCAGCAAGTGGGTATCCCACAACCTCTCAGCCATTGAAATCTCCCAGCCCCTCTGTGGTTCCTTGTATCGTTTACCATCCCAATCAGTCTGAACTTGGCCTTGACCTTCCCTTGCCTCATGTGTGTTTGACAGAAACTGGTGAAGCCGGGGGATCGACATGGGAGTCTGAGGCTCAGTCTCGTACAACCGCGCCCCCACCCCATAGATAGAAGGTTAGGAGTTGGAGGTTTGGAGGGAGATTAAAACAAAGTAACATAGTGGGAGGAAGGTGTTCCTTTGCATTCTTCGGGATTTTCCCAATCCCCCTGGCCTGCTGTTTCATTCCTTACTCCCCCTGATTGGAGGGAGTGATCTTGTTTGGTGGGTAAGTGACATGGAAACACCTTTCTTGATTACATGGAATTAATCCATTAAAAGTTTGTCTTTTGTCATCCTTTTTTCTGCTTCTCCACTGCAATTCAGTGCAAAGCAGCAATCATGAACAAGCATGTCTGGGCATTCACACCAAGCATATCCTCCAAAGTCCAGAGATACCCCAAATCCCAACAGCCTGACTCCCATGGAATTATTTCCAAACTTGGAGATGGAACACAGATTCCCTAAGCCCAAAGAAATTTGATTAAAACAGAAAAAAAAAAAGTTTTAGTTTATAAAGGAAAATTAAGAGTTTAACCAAAAAAAAAAAAAATGAAGTGAAATAATAAGTCAATACAAAATGAGTCCTAAAATCCCAAAACCAAATAAAAAGAATTAAAGTTAATGGAAAATAGTGAAAAGGAAGAGATAGTGAGATGAAATAGATAATACAAATAGGTGGGAAGGGATAGAAATAAAGTCAGAAGATTAAAGATCTAATGGGAATTGGTAACATTAAATAAGAATACCAAAAAAGAAAAAAGAAAAATCAAAACACACAGACAAGGCAAAAATGTTAAAACAAGTCTGAAGTAAAGAGGTTAAAACTTTAGGCAAACAAAAGAAAGAGGAAAAAATAGAAACAGCCACAGGAAACAATTGATGACCTGAGTCTGTATCAGAGTTCTTCATTGGCTTAGACATCCCCAGGCCAACAGTGGGGCTGCTCCTGACTGGGGAGTCTGGATGGTGGAAGCAATGTGTTTCCACTGCTACCTAACAAGAGGGACCCGGACCCTTAAATCAAAGCAGCAGAAACCTACAATCTCCTTGGTCGTTTGCAAACTCCTGGGCAAACCCTTTTGATTGCTTTCTGTTGTTCTCTGGTTTTACAGCACATTTGTCCAGATGGGACAAATAGAGACTTCACCTCCCAGTTCTTTGGGCTCCTATTCTGGACACGCATTTGGTCATCCATTAGGTCTCTATAACCATGCCCTGTAATCGGTGCTGGTGACACAGCACCACCTACTGGTTAGGAAAGATTATAACTAATTTTGTCATTACAATTGTGGTAAGGACTGGGGCGCCTGGGTGGCTCAGTCTGTTGAGCCTCAGACTTTGGCTCGGCTCATGATCTCTTGGCTCATGGGTTCGAGCCCTGCGTTGGGCTCTGGGCTGACAGCTCAGAGCCTAGAGCCTGCTTCAGATTCTACGTCTCCCTCTCTCCTTGCCCCTCTCCTATTCTCTCTCTCAAATATAAACATTAAAAAAAATTTTTTTTAATTGTGGTAAGTGCTGTTGAGGAGAAACACAGAAGCTATTAAAATAACCAATGGAAAATGTCTTGAGAGTCATCAAAGTCTTTCTAACTTGTGTCTGTTTACTGAAGTAGAATGAACTCAGCCAAAAGAGAGTAGAAGCACATTCTAGGTAGAGAGAGCACCAGAGGCTAACACCTGAGGCTAACACGCCTGAAGCAGAAGTAAAGCAGACAGGAAGAATTAGTCAGGCTATTGTGGCGAGAAGACAGAGAAGGCCAAGAGGGAGAAGATACATGCGAGATCAGCAGGGACCAGAACCTAGGCCTTGAAGCCACATTAAGAATTTATGTTAGGCAAACCATGAGAGACTCTTGAATGCTGAGAACAAACTGAGGACTGATGGGTGGGGGGGGGGTGGGGAAGGGGGGTGATGGGCATGGAGAAGGGCACTTCTGGGGATGAGCACTGGGTGTTATATGGAGACCAACTCAACAATAAACTATTAAAAATAATAAAATCAAATCAAATCTTTCTCAAAAAAAAAAAAGAATTTATGTTAGGGGCACATGGGTGGCTCAGTTGGTTAAGCATCTGACTCCTGATTTTGGCTCAGGTCATGATCTCACAGTTCAGGAGTTCGAGCCCTGCATCTGGCTCTGTGCTGACAGTGTGGAGCCTGCTTGAGATTCTGTCTCCCTCTCTCTCTGCTCCTCCTCTGCTCGTGCTCTCTCTCTCAAAATAAATTTTAAAAAGGAATTTTTTTAAAATTTTCTATTCTGAGTGAAGAATATTTGACCTGCTATTTGGATCCAAAGGAAATTCTGCCCTCGATGTTTTGATTCCATGCTAATGAACACACAGTTTAACCCAAATAATGCAGTCAATGAATTTTCAACTAAAAAGCATTTTTCTTCACAATTAAATCAATTTAATTCTTTGGTAAATTACCTTACAGATAATTTTAATTGATTTCAGTTCTTTCCATTTCCTTCCAATTTACTAAAATTAATGTGAGATTGATTTTTTATTAAAACTTTCCATGGAAACTTGGTTCATCAATAGTTGTCCTCAAGTTTAATTTTCCATGGTCCTCAACAAATTTGATTCCTTAGGCATTTTTAATAAAATTTCATCAAGTGTCATTTTTAGACCCCCCCCCCCCGTTTTATTTTGTGTTGGTTATGTTTATATGTGATGCTCAGGTGCAGATGAATAAAAATGTTTATTTCTTATCCAATCCGTGAGAAAATCTCAAGTGGTTCTACTGCTCAGGTCTGATTTATTGCAATGGGTCTATGACTTTTCAGTCTCGGGCCCCCTTTACTCTTAAAAATTGTTGAGGTTCTCATTTACCCAAGGGATACAGAAATGCTGAGGCATAGGAGCACATGTACCCCAATGTTCATAGCAGCACTCTCCACAATAGCTAAAACATGGAAAGAGTCTAAGTGTCCATCAACAGATGAATGGATCAAGAAGATGTGGTTTATGTATACCATGGAATACTACATGGCAATGAGAAACAATGAAATCTGGCCATGTGTAGCAATGTGGATGGACCTTGAGGGTGTTATGCTTAGCGAAATAAGTCAGGCAGAGAAGGACAAATATCATATGTTTGCACGTATAGGAGGATTAGGAGGAACTTGACGGAGGAACAAGGGGGAGAAGAAGGGCGGAAATGGTGGGGGAAAGGGAGAGAGGCAAACCATGAGAGACTCTTGAATGCTGACAAAAACTGAGGACTGATGGATGTGGGGGGGAGGGGGGATGGGCATAGAGAAGGACACTTATGGGGATGAGCACTGAGTGTTATGCGGAAACTAATTTGACAATAAACTATTTGTAAAAAAAATAAATAAAATAAAATAAAATAAAATAAAAATTATTGAGGTTCTCAATGAGCTTTTGTTTATGTGGATTATAGTTACCAATATTTGTTATATTATAAACTAAAACTGATAACTTTTTAAATATCTTAAAATAGGGGCATCTGGGTGGCTCAGTCGGTTAAGCATCTGACTTCAGCTCAGGTCATGATTTCATAACTTGTGGGTTTGAGCCCTGCATTGGGCTCTGTGCTGACAGCCAGCTCAGAACCTGGTACCTGTTTCAGATTCTGTATCTCCCTCTTCCTCTGAACCTCCACCACTCATGCTGCCTCTCAGAAACAAATTTTAAAAAACATTAAATATCTTAAAATAACAGTAACACCTCCATCACATGTTCACCTACATTTTTTTAAGTCAATCCATGCTCATGGATTGGAAGAATACTGTTAAACTATTGATACTACCCGAAGCAATCTACATATTCTATTTTTCAAAACCAAATAATGACAAATGACATTGTTTTATATTTTTGCAAATCTTTTTAGATCTGGCTTCATAGAAAACTGGCTTCCTGTGCCCTTTGCATTCAAACTGTTTTCAGGGTGCCTAGGGGGCTCAGGCAGGTAAGCATCTGACTCTTGATTTCGGCTCAGGTCATGATCTCACGGTTTGTGAGTTCAAGCCCCGCATCAGGTTCCATGAAGACCGTAAGGAGCTTGCTTGGGATCCTCTCTGTCTCTGTCTCTGTCTCTCTGCCCCTCCACCCCTCAAAAAATAATAAACTTTAAAAAATGCTTCAAATTATTTCAGTAATTATATATTTTAAATGTTTATTAGAAATTATAACTGATGATACACTAGACACATCTGATTATTCCTTAAGGCACACCAAATCTGTCCCAACCAAAAAAAAAAAAAAAAGCAATCTGCAAGTGGCAAGTGTCCAAGTCAAAGAACAAAAATTGAACCAAAACGTTCTGCTTCACATTTTCTGTATTTTCTACAAGAAGAATGTATTACTTTCACAGTGTGAAATTATTCCTAAAAGAGATTTCTATTTCCAGGAAGAAGCAGAAAAGAGAAATATAGGTAATGGTTAAAAACTTACATTTTGTGGATGAAAGGCCTAAATCTATAGAAAGCTTCTGAAAGAAATTGAAGAAAACACCAAAAAAATGGAAAAATGTTCCATGCTCATGGATTGGGAGAACAAATATTGTTAAAATGTTATTACCCAAAGCAATCTACATATTCAATGCAATCCCTACCAAAATACCACCAGGATTCTTCAGAGCTGGAAGAAATAATCTTAAAATTTGTATGGACCCAGAACAGACCCCCAATAGCAAAAATAATCCTGAAAAAGAAAACCAAAGCTGAAGGCATCACAATTCCAGACTTCAAGCTGTATTACAAAGCTGTAATCATCAAGACAGTATGGTACTGGCACAAGAACAGACACATACTAGATCAATGGAACAGAATAGAGAACCCAGAAATGGACCCATAAACATATGGCAATCTAACCTTTGACAAAGCAGGAAAAGAATATCCAATAGAAAAAAGTCCCTTCAGCAAATGGTGTTGGGAAAACTGGACAGTGACATAAAGAAGAATGGACCTGGACCACTTTCTTATACCATACACAAAAAAAAACCCAAAATGGATGAAAGATCTAAATGTAGGACAGGAAGCCATCAAAATCCTCAAGGAGAAAGCAGGCAAAAACCTCTTTGACCTTAGCCACAGCAACTTCTTACTAGATATGTCACCAGAGGCAAGGGAAATAAAAGCAAAAATGAATATTGGGACCTCATCAAGATAAAAAGCTTCTGCACAGCAAAGAAAACAATCAACAAAACTAAAAGGCAACCCATGGAAAAGAAGATATTTGCAAATAACCTATCAGATAAAGTTAATACCCAAAATCTATAAAGAACTTATCAAACCCAATACCCAAAAAATAATCCAGTGAAAAAATGGACAGAGGACATGAGTAGACACTTTCCCAAAGAAGACATCCAAATGGCTCAACATCACTCAACATCAGGGAAATATAAAACTACAATAAGGTACCACCTCACACCTGTCAGATTAGCTAAAATTAACAACTCAGACAACAGCAGCTGTTGGCGAGGATGTGGAAAAAGAGGAACTCTTTTGCACTGTTGGTGGGAATGCAAACTATTGTAGCCACTCTGGAACAGTATACAGGTTCCTCAAAAAATTGAAAATACTAGGCATTTATCCAAAGGATTAAAAAAATGCTCATTTGAAGGGGTATCTGCACCCCAATATTTATAGTCCTGCTATCAACAATAGCCAAATTACACAGAGCCCAAATGTCCATCAACTGATGAATGGATAAAGAAAAGGTGGTACATATATACAATTGAATATTACTCAGCAGTCAAAAAGAATAAAATCTTGCCATTTGCAACAACGTGGATGGAAATAAATAAGTTACACTACATGAAATAAGGCAGTTAAAGACAAATGTATGATTTCACTCATGTGGAATTTAAGAAACAAAATAAATGAATATAGGGGAAGGGACATAAAAATAAAATAAAAACAGGAGGCGGCAAATCATGAGACTCTTAAATACAGAAAACAAATGGTGGATGGAGAGGTGGTGGGGGCATGGGCTAAATGGGTGATGGGCACTAAAGAGGGCACTTGTTAGGATGAACACTGGGTATTATAAATGTAAGTGATTAATCACTAAATTCCACTCCTGAACCCAATACTACACTGTTAGCTATCTTGAATCTAAATTTAAAAAGAAAAAAGAAAAAAACTTGCATTTTGTAGTCAATCTGGATAGGATTAACATTACTAGCGCTGTGATCTTGAACAAATTAATCATTTATAAACTTTTCTATGTATCAAATGGAGATAGTAATAGTTAACTAGTCAGAGCGACCGTTAGCTAAAATAGCGCACCTAAAGTGACACAGAAGCTGGCACAAATGTTTGTTCGGTCTATCTATCTATCTATCATCTATCTATCATCTATCTATCTAATCTATCATTTATCTATCATCTATCTAATCTATCTATCATCTATCTAATCTATCATCTATCTATCGTCTTTAAGTCGCCAGCGCTTCCCACAGTGCCCAAGACAAAGCAGACGCCCAGAGGAAGATTTTGAGAGGAGGGAATCAGGTGCTCTGCCTGGGGCCTTAAGGGGGTTAAGGGTACACCTGCCCTAATGTTGTGGGCGAATCTGGAAGATTTCGTGCAAATAAGTCTTAGGAGGAGTGGGCTCCAGGTCAGAGATGGCAAAAGTCAAACGTCCCGACCTTGGAGTCTTGGCATAGCGGTTAAACCGGAGCGAGTCCTAACGGCCCGACCGCGCGCACGAGCCACAAATCCAAACGCGAGCTGTGCGACTGGTCTAACCGATCGACGTGATCGAGGATCGTCAACTCCGTTCTGGCTGCAGGAACTGCTTTTTCTCGCGATGCTTCTGACGAAGCGTCTAAGGAAGGGGCGGGCTCAACTGGAAAGAAAGGAGGAGCGTATGGTCGCCGCACGCTGCGTTCCCAGGAGGCTTTGCGCGCCCCTCGCTTCCTCCGGGATCTTCAGGGCGAGCGCGTGAACGGCTATTTGCAGAGGCCATGGCGCTTCACGTCCCCAAGGCCCCGGGCTTTGCCCAGATGCTTAAGGAGGGGGCGAAGGTAAGGAATGGAGGAAGGGAGAGTGAGGTAGGAGGGTCGACGTAGGGCTGCGGCGGCCAGAGGGAAGTAGGGCCTGCTAACAGGCCGGGTGTGCTCTCTGGGTACAGCGGTCGGAGGCAAAGAAGATTCCAGAAAGGGAGGTGTTCGGGGCGGGGGGGGGGGGCAAATAGGGGGACTCGGCCACTAAGGCTAGCGGGCATTTCCGTTCTTCCCCGATGCCTGGAAGGGTCGACAGGGCAAAGGCAGCAATAGAGAAGCAAGGCCGCAGGATTCGTATTCTGTGCTTCCTAACTGGGCAGGTGGAAAGCCGTTCGTGCATTTTCCCTCCATCCCTAAAACCGGGCTGACTTCTCACCCTTAAAGGGTTTGGGAACCGCGAAACCAGTTGACACTGTTCAAGGAGTGGGTAATCCGGAAAGAAGAGGGCCAGGGGCCAGTTCTCGACATTTTTCCTTCAGATGAGAAATAGAGGGTTCCCCGTTTCATTCGCAGCAGTGCGTTATGTATGGTAGGAAAAACGTTATTCTCAACCCAAACGGGTTCTGTCCCAACATAGGTTAGCTAGCTTGATGTAAAACCAACCCCCAGGTCTTGCTTGTCTCGTTCCTAAATTGACGAAAAGATGGTACCTTTGACTTGTAACTATCTGACTTACTGTGTAAGTATAAGGGATACTCTGGACCAATTAAAAGTTCTTCGTTTTATGCCCACATTATGAACGTCATTTCAAGAGCATAATGTTTAAAACACCTTAATACGCTTTTGATAAATTTGTCTCTCGTGTTCAAATCAGTGTTCCTTTTTTTCCTATGCCTTGTTAAAGAAATGTAATTCATTGTGGTTTAGCTTACAGTAAAGGCTTTGGAGAACTAGGTCATTGTTTACAGAATACACTTTTGGGATAACAGCATATCAAATAAGTATCAGGATTTAATGTAAATATTTGGTAAAACAACTTTGCTGACGATGACATGGACTGCTCACTTAAATTTTTTTTAATGTTTATTTTTGAGAGAGAGAGTGCAAGCGGGGGAGGGACTGAAAGAGGGAGACACAGAATCGGAAGCAGCCACCAGGCCCTGAACTATCAGCACAGAGCCTGACACGGGGCTCGAACTCACAGCTGTGAGATCATAACCTGAGCCCAAGTCAGACGCTCAACCTACTGAGCCACCCAGGTGCCCTGTGAACTGCTCACTTTCAAAAGTCAGACTGAAAATTTTTCTGAGGCTTAAATAATAATCAAATCGGAATAATTTCAAATAATGATAAAGGAGATAAGGAATACTGTAGTAAAAATTAATAAAAAGGTAGGTAGAAAGCACTGTAGTACTGAGAATGACAGGAAGTAAGAAAGTCGGCCTCCTCCCAAAACGGGAAGAGTTCGGGATAGATAGAACCAAAAAATAAGAGGTTCAAGGAAGAACTCTTAGCTTTGTCCTGAGTAACAGAGGGAACCAGCCAAGATTAAAGAGGACAGTATTCCAGGCTGAGAACCAGTAAGTTCAAAGGCCTCGAGGATGAAATGAGTTTGACCTGTTAAAAAAAGAAAACAATGGGGCGCCTGGGTGGCTTAGTCGGTTGAGCGTCCGACTTTCGCTTAGGTCATGATCTCGCGGTTCGTGGGTTCGAGCCCCGCGTCGGGCTCTGTGCTGACTGCCAGCTCGGAGCCTGGAGCCTATTTCAGTCTGTGACTCCCTCTCTCTCTGACCCTCCCCTGCTCACGCTGTCTCTCTCTCTCTCTCCTAGAAATAAATAAAACATTAAAAAATATATTAAAAAAAAAAAAAAGAAAACAGTAAGAGCGGTAATGAGGTTGAAGCTCATCAAAGGAAAGCACAAATAGAGATGAATTTAGAGGAGCTGTAGATAAGGACCAGAACATACATGACCTTGTAGCCCTGGGGAGGGATTTCCATTTTATCCTAAGAGTGATGGCAAACCATTGATGGGATCTAATTTATGAGCACATGCCTGTTCCTCAGAATGGGTAAAGGGAAAAACTAGAAATCAGACTAAATGTAAGAGTCACTCAGCTCTTGACTCTGAAGACGCTACTTCTAAAGTAATGATTATTAACCTCGTTTGGATCACAGTTACTTTTATGAGGAGCACAAAAGCCACACCTTGTGCTCTAGTATAGAATTGTCCCCTGGCTGTCTTCTATGGTGGAAGTGTTCTATATCCGTTCTAATGCAGTATTCATGAGCCACATGTGGCCAGTGGCTCCTTTGTTGGGCACAGCAACTGTATAAAAATGTTCACATGCACCAACAGGAGGTTCATGAAACCCATCTGAAGCCACAGGTGAATCTCAGTTCTAAAAGAAGTCCAGCGTAAAATTTGAGAATTTTCGTATTGTGAGCAGTTCAGCGATTTTTCAGTATGTACGCACTGGAATTGTGTTGCAATTCATAGGAGCATTCAGAAGTCGTGTACTAAACATTTGGGCGGCAGGTATGTTAAGTGGGAATTCCCAGTGATTGGAAAACTGCTGGTTTTATAATGATCAGGTTCCTAACAATGAGAAAAATATACCATATTTCAACTTTTAGTCGAAAGGTAATGATAAACTCTGAAAAGGTATTTTTACCTAAAATACCTTATTATCTTTTGCTGATCAATCGCAGCATTCTTTCCTGCACTTTTCACTACATTTACAAATCTATGTATGTGTATGTATGATATGTTTTGACATTAAATGTTGTCTCTGAAAATGTCATTTTATTCATTTAGTGAGCAAATTTATGGATCATTTAAGAATACCAAGCACCATGCTTTATATATGTAAACCTTGCTTGATTTTTTTTTCAACAGTCCTATGAGGTGGGTACTATTATTATCCGCATTTTACAGATGAAGAAAATTATTGTTTCACTCTTGTCTAATTAGAAGTGTTTCTGTTTTTGGTTTATTCTACAGCATTTTTCAGGGTTAGAAGAGGCTGTATACAGGAACATACAGGCTTGCAAGGAGCTTGCCCAAACAACTCGTACAGCATATGGACCGAATGGTAATTTCTAAATACATGTTTTTAAAAGATAGAGTAGTAGAATTTTGTGTACTGGCTTTTTCAAACTTACTCTGTGAGAACATGATACATAAACTGACAGTTTTAGCCATAATACAGAAGTAATTTTATAGTTTGTCACCAGTGTAATGTTTTCAGTTTTTAATCAGCAACTCATCTCTCTTTGGAAAACTAGGAATCAAAAAGTTAATTTTTATCGAGAGGATAGAATAATTACGGTAATACCTAATTTCATCATTGAAATGGTACCTAATATAAGGGAGAAAATCTCTTTTGCCTACTACCATCAGCTGAATTTAATTGATACAAATATATGGAAAGCAGTAAAACTATACTTTTAAAGTTTGTTTATTTTAGAGGGGAGGAAGGGGCAGTGAGAAAGGGAGAGAGAGAATCCCAAGCAGGCTTTTCACCCTCAGCACAGAGCCTGATGTGGGGCTCAAACCCACAGACTGTGAGGTCATGACCTGAGCCGAAATAAAGTCAGAGAGTTAGCTAACAGAACCAGGCGCCCCAAAACTATACTTTTAAATAGATTATTTTGGTCTTTCTACATGTTAATATAATTTATATTTATTGAGTAAACCTGTGAGAAGATTGACATCCTCCCAGGTGAACATTATAGGAGATTGGAAAGGACAGGAATAATAATGGGGGTACCATCAGGGAATGCCAGAGTAGATAATATGTGTTGAGTTTTTATGAAGTTACCTTAAGAAACAGAAGTTTATAGGGGCGCCTGGATGGCTTAGTCGGTTAGGCGTCTGACTTTCGCTCAGGTCATGATCTCGCGGTTCGTGGGTTCGAGCCCCGCGTCGGGCTCTGTGCTGACTGCCAGCTCGGAGCCTGGAGCCTGTTTCAGAGTCTGTGACTCCCTCTCTCTCTGACCCTCTCCTGCTCACGCTGTCTCTCTCTCTCTCCTAGAAATAAATAAAACATTTAAAAAAAAAATTAAAAAAAAAAAAAGAAAGAAAGAAATAGAAGTTTATATTTCCTGACTAGGTTTTCTTGGGTATTTGGAGAGAGATTTGAGTGATTTTTTTTTCCCCCTAACTTTTTTTCTTTTCTTTTTTAGGAATGAACAAAATGGTTATCAACCACCTGGAGAAGTTGTTTGTGACAAACGACGCAGCCACTATTTTAAGAGAGCTAGAAGTAGGTTATTTCCTTGACGTTTTGGTGACGTCAAAAATTAAGGGTGTATATGTCAAAAATTAAGGGTGTATATATAAATATTTAAGTTTATTTGGGGAAAGAGAGGAAGCGCACAGGTTGGTGAGGGGCAGAGGAGGAGAGATAGAATCCCAAGCAGTCTCCACACCATCAACGCTGTGCCCGATGTGGAGCTTCAGACTCACAAACTGTGAGATCATGACCTGAACCGAGATCAAGAGTCAGATGCTTAACCATCTGCCAACCAGGTGCCCCAAAAATTAAATATATTTTAACATAGAAGAAACCCCTTAGGATAATAAGGGACTATTTTTTTTCAACTTGAAAATTTATTATGTAGATTTTCCTAATTATGCAGTCCTCTTTAGTTTTAACTTTTTAGCCACTTAAATTTAAAAATCTCCTGAGTCATTAATTTATGGAGGGTTGCTTGTGATAAAAATACATTTGCTAGTAATAATATCCAATTGAGTGTGTTGTCTCATTCTGCAGAGTATGACACCAAAGTGAATTATTCCATATGTAGAAACAGCTGGTGCCCTAAAACAGTTGTTTTAAAAAAAAAAAAACAAACCACGTCTTTGGCTTTGTGAAGATGAAACCCTTGGTGGCATTTTGCTTTGCTTGCCTACAATTTTGATATTGCAGAGTCTAAGATAGATAGTGCAGGCAGAGTTGTGAGACAGGTCTGGTACCTGAACATCAGAACGATTCCCTGTCTAGCTGCTTTGTAGTTGAAAGATCTCTTCAACTTCAAGAACTTTTCCTGAACTTGGGTCTTTGAGGATTGGAGCTTAATGTTTTTGAATTAAACTCTAGATGTAACATTTCTCTAACTGCTTAAATAAATAATAATCTTAATATAGCAAACGAAACAAATTTAATTCCACAAGGTATTTGCAGAGGAGCTAGTAGTTGTGAGTGTTAACGTTGGGGGCTGTGGTGGTTTCAGCAGTTACTCGGGAGTGATGGGAATATTGCCACAGTAAAACTGTAGTGTCAACTTTGTGGTATCCTCACTGCGGGCAGTTGTTACTTCTTGCTTGGTTTTTAAACCTCTAAATCCAAAGGAAAGACTAGTTAAATTTTTGATTTTTTTTTTTTTTTTTTTTGAAGAAACCTCTATTTTCTAAAAAACCACAATTGGTACCCCTTACAATAGGAATGTACATAGCAGTTGAGACTCATGAGTAAACGAGGTGATTATTTTGTTTTTTAATGCCCAGGTTTGGTCTTTGGAGTTACTTTTTTAATTTAATGGACACGTAATTTCCTGAGCCTTATGTGCGGAGATGTGTGAACTGGGTGACTGAACATCAAAAGAAGATGCAGTTTTAGTTGTTTACGTTTGTAGTCATGCATTTGTGCTGATACGTCTCTGAGGGATCGGGACTGTCTAGCGACCCTACAGAGTAGTATGTAGCAGTGTGATTGTGGCTGCCTGGCCCACAGGGAGATTGAGGTCCATTAGCTTCAGAAGAAATGGAAATGAGGAGCACCTGGATGGCTCAGTTGGTTAAGCATCCGACTCTTGGTTTCGCTCAGGGCATGATCTCACAGTTCATGGGTTCGAGCCCCACATCGGGCTCTGTGCTGACAGCTCAGAGCCTGGAGCCTGCTTTGGAGTCTGTGTCTTCCTCTCTGCCCCTCTCCCACTCCTGCTCTGTCTGTGTCTCTTTTCTCTGGCAAAAGTAAATATTTAAAAAATTAAGAAATGGGAATGAGAAACTTCATGTTGCTTTAACAGTCAAATGTTTTGATATTTAAGATTCAAATCCCTTCTACCAGGTACAGCATCCTGCTGCAAAAATGATCGTAATGGCTTCTCACATGCAAGAGCAGGAGGTTGGAGATGGCACAAACTTCGTTCTGGTGTTTGCTGGAGCCCTTCTGGAACTAGCTGAAGAGCTGCTGAGAATTGGCCTCTCAGTTTCAGAGGCGAGTGTTTATTTTATAATGTACTTTTACTTAGTTTGTGCCTGTATAGAGTCATCACTGTAGTAATCATTAAAACGCTGAGGAGTATACTCTGCCAGGCATTGTAGTACGTGTGCTCTATATGCAGTATCTTACTCCATCCTCACAAGAATCCTGTAAGTAATTAAAAATTAACAAAAGTTCTATCTTAGATGAGGAAAGTGACGCTTAGAAAAATCTTACTCAGGATCTTACAGCTAATGAGTGGCCATTACATTCAAATTCGGGCCGTCACAGAAGCCTGCACTCATGATGAGTAGGCTCTGCCATGAGCGTGGTGTCAAAAGTGTGCTTTGTCATTTTACACAGAGACACATACCCTTGTTCGTTGGGTTACCAAAGTAAGCTCTTTTAAACTTGTGACAAAATTATGTCTTTTGAAGAAACATTTTTGCTTTTTACATTTAAGGTCATAGAAGGTTATGAAATAGCCTGCAGAAAAGCCCATGAGATTCTTCCTGATTTAGTGTGTTGTTCTGCCAAAAATCTTCGAGATGTTGATGAAGTGTCGTCTCTGCTTCGTACGCCCGTAATGAGTAAACAGTATGGTAATGAAGTGTTTCTGGCCAAGCTTATTGCTCAGGCGTGTGGTGAGTAAATACCAGTAAATGAAAAGATGCAAAATAAAAATATCTTAATGAGACTAAGATATTTTTTCTGTTGTCTCCATATATCTTATGACATGTCTCGTTTTCTTAACAGTGTCTATTTTTCCTGATTCCGGCCATTTCAATGTTGATAACATCAGAGTGTGCAAGATTCTGGTAAGTTTAGAAAATGCAACAGTGTTGTCTAATAGGTCAGTTATATTTTGCAAAAAGAAAAAATGTGTTTATTGAAACCCAGATTTTACGTCAGATTTTAAACATTTAGGACTTTGTTACATTTGTAACATTTTGTTATTAGTAGGTTGTAATACTAGTACATATTAAATTTTAAAGGGTGTTTAATATATTGTTTCCTTGTGAAATCATTTTTCAGTGACAACTTGAAGGTTGAGAATAGTGCATAAACAAAATATGCGTTTTGAATTCATGTTTGCTGAATTTAAACAATAAACTTCAAAACCAGTTTTGAATGAGATGTTCTGTTGTACAATAATAGAATTTATATCTTCATGTTAGTATGAAATAAGAGTATATTTTGTTAAAAAAATTTTGTGATTCCTGTAGGGAAACCTATAATTGCAGTTGAGTTTTTAGCTTACATAAATATATGTGTTACGTGTTTATATAGATGCTGTGCATTTTGACACTGTTAACTGCCACCACCTCCTCCATTAAATTGTAAACTTGTGAGATCAGAAACTTTGCTTTGTTCCCTCTTCTGTCCCCAGTACTAACAGCTGTGCCTAGCACATTGTCACCAATTGAGTGAATGAATGGCTTAGAACGGTTACTCTCGCTCTTTGGTTGTTCCCAATACACTGAAGGCCCCCGTTTCATTAATAGCTCATTCTCAGAATGGTTTCTACATTAAGTAGACCAGTGTGTTTTACACCCACCACCCCACTCCTTGTTCCCAGGGCTCACTGCCTTGGCATGTTTTATTCAGAAAAGGTTATCTTTGGTACATGAGGAATTAACAACTGAGCTCTAATGTTATTTTCATGAGGTCACTGATGATTTTGGTATTCAATTCCTTAGGGCTCTGGTATCTATTCCTCTTCAGTATTGCATGGCATGGTTTTTAAGAAGGAAACCGAAGGTGATGTAACCTCTGTCAAAAGTGCAAAAATAGCAGTGTACTCTTGTCCTTTTGATGGTATGATAACTGAAACTAAGGTATGTAGACTTCAAAACCTTAAAAGTACAAATTTGGGGTTGCACTTTCAGATTAACGTTCTATGATAAATTTTCAGGTAGAGATTGTGCTCTTCGGTGAATACTGCATAATTACGGAAGATTACAGGATCATATCTTTATATATGTGTGAATATTTACTTATTTTGAGAAAGGGCAGGGGAGAGTCAGAGGGAGACTGTCAACACAGAGGCCGACGCAGGGCTTGATCCCCCGAAACCGTGAGGTCAAGACCTAAGCCCAAATCAAGAGTCAGACACTCAGGCAGCTGAGCCACCCAGGCGCCCCAGGATTATATATCTGCTTTTTAGAGTCAGAGTCCCTCTTCTTTTTTGAATAGGTAATTCAGATACTAAATTTGAAACAGGAGATGGCAGCAGTATTGTTTATGTTTTAGTATACGTCTCTTCTAGTTCTTGCATGCTGGGCAAGTAAAATGCTCACTGAATACAAATACTTGTGCGCTCCTCCTTAATACATTTTAAAATTGAGATCCTGTGGCATCCTGAAACAAAACATGCCAATGTAATTTGAAATTGGTAGGTTTGTTTTTAAAAATACATGTTAGGAAGTTTGAAGTTCTTGTTCATAGGTCACTCCTGTCTTTGTCCCTAGAATTCTTATAATCTTAGTTGATAGTTTTAAAAGTTCCACAGGTTGTAGATAGGCCAGGGGGAGTCATTTAGTTCATATTTCAGAAAAAATTGAGAACCACAACGTTGTTATTTTGGTACACTAGTTGATGTTTGTCAAAAGACAAATGGTAAGACACCTGCCCAACATGTCTAAAATAACAGTATTTCTCCCAAATACTCCATAAAAGTGCCTGTCGAAGAGGAAAATGTTTTGGGAGTGGGGTTTCTAGGAATAAGCTGAGTTTCTATTAGCTTCATACATATTTTTGTATTGTTTCATAATGTGTATATAGTCTCATATTTTTCCCCAAATCTTTATTTCGTCAATAAAATGTTATCCTGTGACTTCAGACACCAGACTACTAAAATGGTTCTAAAGATCATGCTTGTTTTGCTAGGGAACAGTGTTGATAAAGACTGCTGAAGAATTGATGAATTTTAGTAGGGGAGAAGAAAATCTCATGGATGCACAAGTCAAAGCTATAGCTGATACCGGTGCAAATGTCATAGTAACAGGGGGCAAAGTGGCAGACATGGCTCTTCATTATGCAAACAAGTACAATATCATGTTGGTGAGGTAAGACCACTGTATTCCATTAATCTGTATAGTAAATGGCCTTTTGGTGGTGAAACAACAAACACATTCAGTACATGGTGAATTCATGCCTGTTACAAAAGGGCAAGCGTAAAATATTGGATCAAAAAGCAGGACTTAACTTGAACTAAAGAGACTGGAAACCCTTGTGAGAAAACTTACATTTACACGGAGAGGTGAAAGAGCAATCAACATATTATTTGAAGGAGAGGGAAAAGCATTCCAGACAAAAGAAACGGCGTAAGAGACCAAGACGCAAGCATGGTACTCACTGACAAAGTGTGGGATCAGGAATGTCAGTTTTAGTCTGTGAACCCATTTGTGGGCGCACCAGACACCTGGCCTACCCGTTCCTACCTCTCCCAGCTCCAAACCAAATCTGCAGTATAAATCACTCCTCTTCCTCACAGCTTATGCACTTGCCCAGAGTAAAGCAAGTTTCTGTATGCCAGGCCTTCTTTAGTGCTTTAGAACTAGGATTTGTCACATTCTAGTGAAACTTGAATTTTCCCAATTCTAGAACACTGCCATATACACTTGTGTCTGGATTACACTGTGCAGTCCAGACTTATTTTGAGCTTAAATTCAGAGTCAAAAGAATGTGATTTGGGGACCAGTGTACAGCTTCCTGTTTCATCTCTGCATTTTATTATAGCATCTAATGGTGTTAAAACTCTGATTAAAGTTTTTGCCTTTTCTTAAAGGTTGAATTCAAAATGGGATCTCAGAAGACTATGTAAAACAGTTGGTGCTACAGCTCTTCCTAGATTGGTATGTTTTTTGGACAACATTAAAAGATAGTAGAATGTATTAGAATTACTTTGTTTTACAATAGTCCCTTTTTACAGACTCCTCCTGTTCTTGAAGAAATGGGACATTGTGACAGTGTTTATCTCTCAGAAGTTGGAGATACACAGGTGGTGGTTTTTAAGCATGGTATGTAGAAATGGTAAAGTAGGTTTATTTAAGTGTGGGCTGTTCGTTTGCTTGTATTAATATACTTAAATTTATTGACAGAAAAGGAAGATGGTGCCATTTCTACTATTGTGCTTCGAGGTTCAACAGACAATCTGATGGATGATATAGAAAGGGCAGTAGATGACGGTGTTAATACTTTCAAAGTTCTCACAAGGGTCAGTATTAGCAGTAATCTTAGTGTTAACTCTCATAAAAAGAGAGTATGGTTGTTCTTGATTTAAATGTGCCTTCGGTTGCTTAAGTATCTTCTTAGTGCTACATCTGTGGAAATGCAGATGAACTATTGTGTCTGGCCCCATTCTTCACTTTGGTTCTCTCTTTTCATGTATCAGACACTTTGTACAGTAAGGTAATTTGCCCAAATTACTCCATTTTTATAAAGTTTGTAATTAGAATTTGATTAACGGTACCTCCCTCAGTCTGGTTGGAGTACTGGAATCTGAGAAGATTAGGAAACTAAATTGCTTCTTATATATTCTAGGATAAACGTCTTGTTCCCGGCGGTGGAGCAACAGAAATTGAATTAGCCAAACAGATCACATCATATGGAGAGGTACGGCTTTCTCTGTATAAATTGACTTTCTTCATGTTCCTTGAATACAGTACAGCACTAAACACATTTTTCTTGTAGACCTGTCCTGGACTTGAACAGTATGCCATTAAGAAGTTTGCAGAGGCATTTGAAGCTATTCCCCGGGCACTGGCAGAAAATTCTGGAGTGAAGGCCAATGAAGTAATCTCTAAGCTTTATGCAGTACATCAAGAAGGAAATAAAAATGTTGGATTAGATATTGAGGTATTTGGAAAAAATAAACTATGAATTTAAGTTTTATTTCATGAATGTACAACATAAAAATAGGAGTTGTTTAAAAGGAAAGCCTAAATGTTCTGATATTTAGGCAAATGATTTTCATAACAAAGAGCTTGACAGTTTGTCTAATATGGTTTTTCTTAAAATCTTTATAGTGTGTGTAGGGGAGTACTTTTGCCTGGCAACTTCTATATAAAGGGCCACAGGTTTTTGTTAATGAGTTAATTTTCACATAAGACAATTTAGAGTGAAGGAAAAATTGTTTTGTGCCAACAGGCTGAAGTTCCTGCTGTAAAGGACATGTTGGAAGCTGGTATTCTAGATACTTACTTGGGAAAGTACTGGGCTATCAAACTGGCTACAAATGCTGCTGTCACCGTGCTTAGGGTGGATCAGGTGAGTGACAAGTGGAATCTTGATCTTTAGTAGTACTAACTCATGTGGGTCAGTAGTGGCACCAGAATATAGCACAGTTCTCATTCTAGTCAAAAGCATGTTTCTAAAGTGCTCCCCCGAATTTATTTTTTCTATTACAGTTTTAAGATGTATTTAGTACATTTCAGCTAATTTGAAATGAAGATCTTTCCAGTGAAAGAAATTTGTTTTTTGTTTTTTTTTTTAAGTGTATTTACTTACTTTGAGAGACAGAGACCACATAAGCGGGGGAGGGACAGAGAGAGGGAGACAGAATCTCAAGCAGGCTCCAGGCTCCAAGCTGTCAGCACAGAGCCTGATGCAGGGCTTGAACCCACGAAGTACAGGATCATACTTGGGCCAAAATCAGACACTTAACTTTTGAGCCACCCGGGTGCTCCTAAACTTGTGCCGTTTTTAAACTGGAATAGTTAAAACAAACTTAAGGTTTATTATAGTTTTTGGCCTTTTTTTTTAGCCTAAGGATCTCTTTATACAAATAGTCTGGAGAGGGCGTTTACTGTGTAATGTGGAATACGGAAGGCCGTAAAGCCCTGAAACATGTGCCACCAACTTTAAAGAAAATGAAACCTCTGGTTGTCCATGGAGGTAGAACTTATGTGTGTAAAATTCTCTTTGCTGTGACAAATTATATCTTGAAGGAACTAAAAGTGTTAAGAATCATAGAATTTTAACATTTTTTTTCCCCAAGGGGGTAGTGGGAGAGATTATGGCACAGAGGAAAATGGTAGGTTCAGATATAAGTTTGATTTCAAAGTTTTTCAAAAAGATGTTTTCTAGTAAACAGTGAAATCCATTTTCTTGCAGAATTCTAGAACTGATTTTTAAGCAATGAATTACTTAAATACTTAATAGAAAATTGCAGTTGTGAGGGTCTTAGGGCAAATCCATTAGGTGTGAATCATGCCAAATTAATTTTGGGAGAAGCAAGTTGTAGGTATACTAAATGTAAAGGAAATTAGACTTAATCTAAGCATGACAAGGACTAGTTCTTGGTAATTATAATAAACATTCCACCTCAGTAAAAGGAAGAACAGTTTTGTCCTAGCTTGAGATGATCAGAAAATGGAGCTGGATGTCCAGTTTCAACGTATTGGAACTAAACAAATTGGATGTTCATGTACTGGATTTGTTAACAGGGTGTTTTTATATCAGCAAATTAGGTACTTTTCAGTGGAAGAATATGGTTTTGGAGTTCTCAAATAATAATAGAAGCCTAAGGAAATGGTTGTTCTAAAAATTAGCATGTGGCTAACAAGGGAGACTTAAAGTAGAAAGGGATAGGAGAAGCTAAGTATATTGAAGCATGAGGTAGTCTGGAATTCTAATAGAGGAACTTTTTTGAATGTTACCCAGGTAACACAGTAATGGTAGTAACACAGTGCCTTGATCACAAAGGCACTTCTCAATTTTGGTTTTAAACTGGGAAGTCTATTTTGTTTCACGGTAGAGGAGGATGTTCATTGTTATATGTCCCTGGCCTTTGCTACAAATACATTATCTGAAGATCCCATGACTATCAATAACGAGTTTGTTAATAACTATAATGAACTTATACTCTTAAATAGTTCTAATTTTGTATAGTATAGTCTGGAGAGGGACATGTAAAACAAGTTTTAAAGTGTTGGATAATGTAGAGCTGGATTCATCTTTGTTCGAATGTTTATTTCACTAGGTGTCAAAATACAGTCCCCAAATCAACAGCATCAAGATAACCTAAGAACCTGCTAAAAATACAAATAAATCCTCAGGCCTCTAAGCAGGCCCACTGAATCAGAAACTCTGGACGGTGGCCAGGAGTCTTATTTTTTTATTATTTTTTAAATGTTTATTTTTGAGAGAGAGACTGAGTGGGGGAGGGGCACAGAGAGGGGGGGACACAGAATCTGAAGCAGGCTCCAGGCTCTGAGCTGTCAGCACAGAGCGCGATGCGGGGCTCGAATCCTTGAACTGTGAGATCATGAGCTGAGCTGAAATCAGATGCTTAGCTGAATGAGCCACCCAGGCAACCCAGGAGTCTGTTTCAAATAAGCTCTGCAGTGATTGGCTCCTACCAGCTTGAGAACTGTTGTTCTGCCTGTCTTTTCTAATCAAGCGACACTTAGGTTCTATAATTGTACTTAATGCCTTTAATTCAGTCTGAACTTAACCTTAGTAAAATGCTACTCCGAGGATTTCAAGGTTAGATTTCCTATAGAAGCTTCTGAAAAGGGGTGCTGAATCTGTTGAAAGTGGTAGTGAAGATGTTTACAGTTAGTGTTGCTTGAGACACATCGCAAACCCCTTGATGTTCTACATAAAGATCTCAGTCCTGTAATTGGGAGAAAAAGAATACCATTTACAGTCTTGAGATTCAGATTATAGATTGGAGTTTGAGAGTTCCACTTTGAGGAATCTAATTTAATTTAGCTTCTCCCAAATTGATTTGAGCCCAGAGTTGCCACCACCCCACTTTTTTCGCCAAATGAATCCTATAAAAATGTTAGATGGTTATATTTGCAAAGTACCAATTAGTGTATTCTAGATAAGTTAGAGGTTTCTTGCTGTGTTCTTTTAAGTTACCAGGGAAGTGTACATACTTGGGTAATGTTTTTTTCAATACACACTTCCTGCTACTTGGTTTTTATTTACAGGTTACTAGGGAATTTCAGTATTAAATTTATATATATATTTGTTTATGTACCAATCACTCTAGATTATAATGGCAAAACTGGCAGGTGGACCTAAAGCTCCTAAACCACAAGGAAATTGGGATAAAGATGGTTGGCAAGACGATCTTCATATATAAATAGCAAATCAGGTGCCAAGCTGACTGATTTTTATTAGTAATGCATGCAGGTATTTTTCACACTCGGCTCACAGGGTCATGGAGTTCTTGAAGTGCATGTCTTAGAATGCCCTTCACTAACGTGTGTGGATTGTGTTGCTGTTAATGTCCGTAAAAGCAGGAAACAGCATTGCTGGAAGCTAACAACTTTATGTTGACAGAGCTCATACACAGTTTATAACAGATTGCTTACATTGAGAGGATTGCTTCATCTTGAATCAGTCTAATAGAAAAATATTCTTTCTCTTAATTGAAAAGGTTGAGTTTATAAGTATGTGCTTGTGGTTTTCTTTTCTCAGATCATCATGGCAAAACCAGCCGGTGGGCCCAAACCTCCGAGTGGGAAGAAAGACTGGGATGATGACCAAAATGATTGACTGCCTTAGTTTTTACTATAGGTGAAGACTATGTTTGTAGTAGTAGTCTAGGAATTGCCTGATGTTTTCATATTTTCCTTAAATTAAGAAGTGTTTTGTGTTTATATCTTCAGCTGGATGATAACAATAAACATGTTGCTATCAAAGCCTCATAGTCTGAGGAGCACTATTCTTGGATATGAAGGACCTGTTTGTCTCAACTTTGGTAATGAAATTAGCTGTGGGACTGAAGGCAAGCCACCTAAGTAGGTAGGGGCCTGTTTGGAACACAGCTGTGCTTGTGTATTTACACATAGTCTGTGGCTGCTTTCTACAAGGAAATGGCAGTGAAGTAATCGGGATAAGGGACCAAGTGACCTACAAGGCCAAAAATATTTGCTACTTGTTCCTTTCCGGGAAGTCTGTCAACCCCCAGACTGGATTTCAGGGGGTTTTTTTGTTTACAGCTCTGCTCTGGGAATTCTAAGACCTGAGATAAAATGTTTTTAGTGCCCATGATTTGTTGAATGACTAAGTTAAAATAGCCTAGTAGTGTAGTAAAAAAATACTTGTAATACAACTGAAAATGTATCTGCTAATAGAGATAAATTCAGTTTTTATAAAGTAGATATTTTTTTCTTAAAATCAGGAGTTTTGAAAAAAAAACATGAAAGGCTAACTGATTTTATGTGACATGTACTAGCTACTATGTTTCTTGGTCATGTAAGGTCTTTGAATAACATTATGAAGTTTTATATTTAAGGGCACCTGGGTGGTTCAGTTGGTTGAGCATCTGACTCTTGATTTCTGCTCAAGTCCTGATCCGTTTTGTTTGTGAGATGGAGCCTCGCATTGGGCTTTGGGCTGACAGCACAGAGCCTGCTTGGGACTCTATCCCTCTCCCCCGCACGCACACTCTCAAAATGAACAAACATTAATGGTATTTGGAAGCAGTAAGAGTGACTGGGTCTTAGATAAAGTCAGTAAGTGTTGAGAGCCAGAGGCTTAATTAGTAGCCTTAAGATTTAGGATGCAACTTCGAGATGCTGGCTTCCTTGGGTAATAAACAGGACAGTTCGCAGGCTCTCTGGCATGCAGGTATTCAGGGGACCTGGAACTCAATTACTTCAGAGTCCCAGGAGTGTCTGCTTTGGGTCTGTTCACAGAACAAGAGCAGAGTCACGCCTACACCCCAGCTTATGCACACTGTATGGCCTCAGAGGAATTGTAAATACAGGGATTTCTTCCAAGTATATGCTACTGCCAATATCAAATGTCTGCTTCTAAAAGTCAACACATTTTTAAAATACATTTGAAGTTTCATTAGCCAAACGTTTTTAAAAATGTTACATGCTAGGGTAAGAACACAACTTACAGTCTTCCAAGTAACAAAACAAGTTGGGGGATAAGTCAGTTTATTGATGTGTTACAACCCATCACCCAGACATATTTAAGCACAGAGGACTTGAGTTCAAAATCCTTTCCAGAAACTGGAAGCAAGAATAAAAACCACTATGACAATACAAAACCATTGTAAATTTTTAGGTGTTTTCCCTTCAATATTTTAATAAACATGATTTCTTCTGGCAGGTACTTAAGTGAACATAATTTTAGTCTTCACTTCTTTATTATTAATTACAGCCATTTTAAAAGCTATAAACTTGTTTGTGGAGAAAGCACTTTTTCAGAGGATCACAGTACTCTCTCATAAAATAGGAGGTACGCCTGTGAGCTCAGGACTTTAGCTGTCGGCACTGCTTGCACATGTGTATCACTGATGTGAAACCACTGCCCTTTGGTTGACTGCATTTCAAAATCTGTCAGGAGAAAATTAGATGGGAAGATTCAAGTTCATGATTTTCCGGTGTTGCCATAATCCTCTGAATACCAGTTTCCCAGGCCCTCTTACCTTGTGGAATATCCCCGTGGAGAACAAGGTTAGAGAGGTGACTGTTGGTAGCTCTTGCCTTTGCATAGGCAGTATAATGCCCTGACCTCATGGTGCCACTGTGCTCGACGACTCCATATAAGGAATAAAGTACCCTTGTGCTTTCTTCAGCAACATTCTTTAAAAATGAAGAGAATTCAGAAGTTAGCTCTAGTCCCATTTATAGATGACATAGGCAAGATGAGTTAAAGTGAAGGGTTTCTAGCCTTTACTTTGGAAGTGTAGAAACCCTTCAGAAGTCTGACCTTGACTATTTTCTCCCTGCGTTTTCCCAGCCTAGTGTCACACTTAGGTTTTATTAGAAAGTCACCATTGTGGTTTGCCACAATCACAAACCAGAGGCCACTTGCCACAATTGCAGTTTCCTGGCCCAGATAATTAAATAACTGAACTTGCCAGTTTCTATAGGAGTCCTGGGCTCAGATAATTGCAAAATAGCTCAGCAGTTCTGGCATTCCAGTTCCTGCTGAGACTGTCAGCCCTTAACAGCAAGAGGACAGCGTTTAAGTCATCCCAGAACCACCCCTTAGATTTACAGATGTTCTTCAGAGATTCAACTTCTCAAGGGTTCACTTCTGCCAGCTAGACGGTGCAGGCTGCTTATTCTTTTAAGACCCCAAGTGCTGTAGGGTTGACTGGTGATAGGGACGGGCATTCTCTGAGCAAGCTGGGGGCTGTTTTCAGACAACTATACCACTTGGGTTCTTGTGTAAAAAGTCCCCCTGAATGGGCATCATTAATCACTCAATTACACTGTCATCTCTTTAATCTGTGGCCCCCTATTCACAGAAGAACTTCGTACTTCAAGTCCGGTCTGCTTTCCTAGGGATTTGAGTGTCCATCAATAAGCTTCCCAGGACTTCTGCCATCTGATTTTAGGTGCCACACCCAGGCCTATATTCTGCAATCGATCCTCACCCAGAACTGTTCAACTTCAAGTCTCTCCACTTTTCTAGTCTCCATTCACAACACTTCTGCTCTTCTGGGTTCTCTCACCGATTTCTCTCTAACCTAACTGCATCCTGCAACCCTGACTTTCTCCTGGCCGAGGAAGCCTCTTGGCCTCATTTCCCCTATCAAGTCTGTCTCCACTTCTCAAAATGGCAATGAACAGGAGTGTCAGCATTCACCTGAGGGCTTATCAGAAATGCAGAATCTTCGACCCTCACCCAAGAGATTCTGATGCCCAAAGGACATGCATATTAAAGCTGGAGAACTTGAACCAGTGTATCAGTCTTACAAATAACCTCTCTTACACCCACCACCAGCCTTGCCAGGACACTGATCACAGAACTCTGGGAACGCCTGGGTGGCTCAGTTGATTAAGCATCCAACTTGAGCTCAAATCATGATCTCACAGTCCAGGAGTTTGAGCCCCACATCAGGCTCTGTACAGCCAGCTCAGAGCCTGGAGCCTGTTTCGGATTCTGTGTCTCCCTCTCTCTGACCCTCCCCTGCTCACGCTGTCTCTCTCTCAAAAATAAAACATTTAAAAAATTTTTTAAAACCTAAACAAAACAAAACCAACTTCATTCTGAATCCTACAATGAGCCTTCCCAACCACACACCCAGACAGCTGCTATTGCCAGGAAGCAAAATTACATATCCCTGCAGATTGGTAAACTCAGGACTCATCAGGGTCTTCCACGTGACTGTCTAATCCTGTAACCTGTCCCTTAGTTAGCTCCTTAGGTCAACAGCTGTCCTTCATAGCAACAGGCCCAAACTTAAACCACTCCTATAGCCTCTCCTTATCCCTCAACCTTTTATTATTCTCTGCAGCTGACCTCACCTCTCACTTTAGGAAAACAGACCCAACTGTAAGTTGCCCATTCTCAGGCAGATGAAGTATCCTCTCCCCTTTATTCAGAAACAATACTACAACTTAGTGTCCCCATCGCAGCCCTTCTGGCCTCCTCCAGGCTCTTGCTCAATCAAATCTTTAACTTCTAGATTTTCCTCTTGGTCTGCAAGCCTACCTAAGTTTCCCAGACTTTAAAAAAAGAAAAACAAACACTGATCCACCACTTTTCCTTTTTAACAAAGCCTCACACATACCTATGTGCTTTATTTCCAGTATTCTCATTCACTGCTCAATCCACTTGAAATCACCAACACTTCTTTAAAAATTTACCATGACCTCTATACCATCTAATCCACAAATACTTTGAGTCTTTTTCTCTGATATTCCGACACTTGAGGCCACCTAGTCTTTTCCATGCAACCTGAATACAGGGCGATGTAGGCCAACAATGGATTCCTAATATTCTTGTGTTTAATCCAGCCAAAGGTATTCTGCTTACTGGCAAAAGTGGCACTGCCCCATGGTGAGAATATAAAAACAATTACAATTCACTCTACCCACCGGCTTTGAAATACCTTTCTTAGAGAATTTTAAAATTTTAATTTGGGAGGGAGGACAGGAGAATTTCTATCATTTCAAGTTTTGCACACAAATTATTAATGTTTATGCTGAAGTATCTGAAATCTGAATATAACACAACACTATAGCTTTTCCAATTGTCCACATTCTTCAACATGGAGATCTGTCGAGACCATTGGTGTGTCCTCCTCTTCAACATATGCCTCATACGCTCAGATGCTCACCAGAGCTGTCATTAACCATCTCTTCTCTTTCTCCATGCTCTAGACAGGAGATCCTAGCCTCATAGTTTTAACCATCATCTATATACTGATTTCCAAATCTTTATCTCCAGACCTTACCTCTCTGCCCTGAGCCTCAGACATGCACATCCAAATGTTTCCCCATGAGTATTTAAATTCCTGAAACTCCATGTATCCAAAACCAAATTCCTTATCCCTTCTCTACCTCCCAACCTGTTGTTCTTCCTGTATTTCCTACCTCAGTTAATGGTACTCCCATCTGCCAGCTGCCTAGTCACTCAATCCAGGCTTCAAGAATCATGCTCAACTCTTTTTTGTGCTACCCTTACCATCCATTTCAAGGCCTCTTCCTTACCTTCCAGGACCTTATATTTGTATCAGTCATGAGTCTGGATAATTTTACTCCCTGAAGTATTCTTTCAAGTCTGCCCTCTCCTACCCTAGTTGAAGCTCTCACCATGTACTGACTAAATTAATTGAACAGCCTCCTAACTAGAGAACCCCTGCCTAAAATCCAACCTCCATGCTTCAGCAACTAATCCGTGTATACACAGATCTGGCTGTCACCCCACTGCTTTAAACTCTTGAGTGGCACCCCACTGCAAACCTATTTAAGCCCAAGGTGCTCACCACGATAATCCTCCAAACCTCATTCTCATCTCACTTCTCACCTCCCAGTGTCCTCTAGCTTTGTACTGGAAGCTCTACAACTGCTTCTGTGGCTGGTCCCTAGTCCTCACCATGTCATTTGACATGTCTTTGCTCTGGCTGTTCCCTCTGCCTGGAAAACTTAATTTCCTCTTGATCCATCACACTAACCCTTACTACTGTAAATAGTGGTTAAGGTGTGGTTTACTTCACAGAGCCTTCCCTGAGCCACCAACATGCTGGATTAAGTGCATATCACCCCGGCTCTGTGTACACCAATCTTCACACTCAACCATATTAAACTGAAATTACTTACTAAGTCTGCTGATCTTTAGTTTTGTGCCCTCAGCTCCCAAGACGTCTGCCACAATAACAGAGATTCAAGAAATGAACAACCTAATGTTCAAAATGATTCATCACAGATCTTGAAATTATAATGGTACAAAGATCAAAGAACCACTCTACTCATTCTTATCAACCTCATACTTCAGTGAGTTACTGTTGGAGTATCTGGTACATAAGCTATGATTTCTCTTTAAAGAATTTTCCCAAAAAGACCATTTTCACCTACCTTACATTTAAGGGTACAAAAAGGAGCCAAATCTAAGATTTCTGGAAATTTTACGTGTTTGTTAACTTTGCGTAGGTTAAAACCAGCCTAAAAGAGAGAGATAATAGATTGAGTTCTTTTCCTAGAAAAAGCTGTACACATTAAGTAAACTGTAGACTCACCCCAATGCACAAAAAAACACCAACATTGAACCCTAGCTCAGTCTTCTCAGGAGACTCTCTTCTTTCTGACCGCTCAATGAGTTTTGCTAAGTGCACACCAAATACACACCCCACACCCCAGGGGATTAAGAAAGCTGCTCCCAGGGTGCCTAGGGGACTCAGTTAAGCATCTAACTCTTGATTTCGGCTGAGGTCATGATCTCATGGTTTTTGTGGGTTCAAGCCCTGCCTCAGGCTCTACACTGACAGTGCGGAACCTGCTTGAGATTCTCTCTCTCTGCCCCTCCCGAGCACGCATGCATGCATTCTCTCTCTGTCTCTCTCTAACTAAATAACCGTAAGGGAAAAAAAAATCTGCTCCCATGAGAAAATTCTCAATGTTTCTGCTTTAGCTACCCAGAAAAGCTAGATTAGACCGGAGGTTTTAAGTGCTTTAAAACTCAGCAACTGGAGAATACTTTCCTGTAAAGCACACACGCTCAGTGTCCCTCTGTAAACAAGCTTAGTGCTTATTTCAGAGAGACCCACCCAATTAGTCAAACCCATATACCCACCACAGGAGGGAATACATTTTTAGGGTACTTTGGGAATTTGAATTTAAAACTTGTACTGCTTACAGTAAAAATCTTGCAGAAAAGACAGGGTCACCAAAATAATGACAATCCAAGGTATCAATGTCTTTTTAGCAAGGGTCAGTCAGTACAAATAACGTACCACACGCACAACAGAAAAACAGCACTGATTTCTTAACTGTGAAATACAGCTAGTAAAATGGACTTTTTTTTTGGCCTGAAATTAAGGATAGAGTAAGATACTCATTTTACTAAAAAAAGAGCAACATCAGTTCTAGTAAAACTGAGGAAAAGATTGTGCCTAAGTTTCTCCTCCACCTTGACACCTATCTTCATCTAAGCTTTTGTCACACCCATATACATTTATACATTTACTTCCCTGCTTTTTGAAAGTCGAAATTAAGAAATAACAGAAAACCAAAGAAACACAGGAATACGGTGAGACAACAAATAAAGCATTACGTAGTTAAAACAAAATTTGAGGTAACAAAAGGGTACCTGCTGAAATCTCTTTAAATGGAGAGTGAGAACAGGGGGAGCAAGAGAGATGAGCATCTGCTTTTTGGCATTGGTATACACATGTCTCCTTTCGCCTGAAGAAGAAAAGAAACTTCAGCAGTGTAGAAATGATTTTAGACTTCTAAAGCATTCACATTTGCTATAAAATCATTTCAAACACCTAAAGCAATCAATCATCTTTAACCTTTCTGGAAAGGACCAGATAATAAGTATTTTGGGCTTTGTGGACCAAGAGGCAAGATTAAGTATATTTTGTAGGTATCAGTAAAAATTTCCACAAATTCCCACAAGTTTTTACTGATATAATTCTAAATGTAGTAACAAGTGAATAGGACTATAGTCTACTGAGGAAAAAAATGAAATTATTTTTGAACAGATACCATTTAATTCATTGGGGCTCATACTTAGCATTTTCTACTCTCAGATCATTTGCAAATACTCATCAATAAAAACATGTCTAGACCCCACATAAAAACAGATGGCAGACCAAACGTGGCCTGTGGACAACAGTTTGCTGACATCTGCTCTAAAGCAAACAGAATTGCTATAAAATCAACACAATTTGCTTTCGGTATCGACATGCAAATAAATAAAAAGCTAGACTTTTAAAATGTTTCATCAACTCGAGGAAGAATCCTTAGGAATCCATTATCCTGCCTTACCCCACTTAACTCAAGTTCAAAAACAAAGGGGTGTGGGGAGAAAGGGAACTGTCCGTTTTTCCTGTTCTGTATCTGAGGGAGATTAGAAGCAAGCGCTGTCCTCCCAGCGCCTGGCACGTGGCATGTCTCGTGAGGACACTGATGAAGTGAAGCTTCCCGGATACAAGCGAGGTGAGGGCCCTCGCAAATGCTGACAAGAAACAGCATGCAGAGAAACAGCCACTATCTCTAAGGGGAAGGACCCTGTTGTGATAAATCCCAGGGGCATGACTGACCCACAGAAAGGGGTGTTGGAGAGCAAACTGTCCCGCTCTATCTGCTGTCAGGCTGCCATTGAGCATCAGCCACTTCCATCTGTTTGTCCATCCTTCTATCAAATATTTACTCAGGAGAAGGAACATCCAGATGCCGTCCATCTCCTGATACAACTACAATAGCTGTACTCTACCTATGCAGTGCAAAATGTGTCCCTGAACATTATTTCACTTTCAGAGAGAGACTCTATATACCTTTTATGTTTGTCCTTGGTCCACTATACTGTCTCCGGGTGCATACTTCACAAAGCAGTTTATTTGCATCTCGAAGTTTCTCATTTCGGGTGAACTGATATAAACAATGTTGGATTGAACATTCATCAGTATGGAAAGCTTCTCTGTTTGCAAGAGTACAGAAAGCAGTCTCTGGATCTTCGTTTACAACTTCATATACCTTGGTCCCCAGAGAATGACTCTCATTCAGAATCTCTATATTTATTTCATCAGGTTGAAGAGCAGCATTCAAGTTAAGGTTTTTGAAATCACTGGAAATGTCCACTTCTTCACTGCTCCCTTCTGTCAGATAGGCACCATTTAAATTCCTAGGACACTCAGTGGGGGAAGATGCCAGACCCTCCAGATCATTATTCAGGCTGACATTTCTCATCTCTACTTCCTCTGTAGATTTCTGATTGTCAGTTACATCTTCTGCCATTTTTTCTTGGCCATTCAAGTCTTTCTGATTAACACAATATTCTTTATGTGTGATTTCCTCTTCTGAGATATGGTTGGATTTAGCATCCACTTCCTGAAGTGACATTTCAGCCTCACATTCATCATCTTCAGGATGGTCAATGGTACGAATATCATTTAAATGAAGAACTTTTCCTTGAATTTTTTGTTGCCTTCGTTGGTTCTGTGCAAAAAGCATAAAACGTTTTTTAAAAATAGGAAGAGAAAGAGCATGCATGTACCACATTGGGCTTTCATGCTTATTTTGATTTATCAATCAAAGATAAGTTTATAAGGAAGGGTTCACTCCCAGAATTCTGATCCTAAAAGTTCCTTTACTATCAGGGATCAAATAAATTATGAAGAAAGTCCTTTAATTGAAAGCAGGAATAAACCATCACCAATCATCAAAATACTATCACACGGGGCAAATAAAACTCTGCGAGACATGGTCTGTGCTCTAAGAGAAGTGGCCTAGACAGAGCGGCAGACTAGATGGAACCGTTAAACCCAAGCAGTACTGAACCAGGCGGGGGTCTGACTACACACCCAATAGGAAGGGGTATCCCTGTGCGAGTTAGGATTACTGGGTCAAAAGTTCACTGGGGGAAGAAAAAACAAACTGAAAACTCAAGGATGCACAAATAAATACAGGACTGCTTTGGGCAGGATGGAGAACATTCCAGGAAACAAATGGCCCAAAATTAGGGAGCAAGCAAGGAAGCCTCGCATACAGAGGACGACAAAGGACTTCCCTCCTAGGAGCAATTTATTTTCATTTGCAGCCTATTTGCACGTAGAAGGGGGAAGGCATGTCAGCGCACTCCTGTCACTGGACTGCCTGAAGACGCCAGGCAAAATAACAGTCCCTGTGAAGCTAATCTGTAACTCCAGGTGGCTGAAGGACAACACGCAGGACACATTTTCTAATGTGTTTCAGTTAAAAACAGAGATACACCATCAAAGAAAAATGGAGAGCAGCTAGAAGCCAATACTGCAAAGGAAAGGGAACACAAATGACTTAAACATAAAAACATACTTTACTTATATTAAAATAAATGGAAAATAAAACCGCACTGAGATAGTATTTTTCCATCAGACTGGCAGAAGTCCAGAAGTCATAGAACATAAATGCTGTCAAGGATAGAGAGAAACAGCAAGTCTTGTGCGTTGCCGGTGGGAATATACGTTGGTACAACCTATGTGGAGGGCAGGTAGATTGCAAATGCAAGCCCGCTTGCATTTTTGCATTTGTCTCAAAACGTGCCCTACAGATGACAGGTGTACAGGGCTATTCACTGCAGCACAGGTTATTACCTAGCAAAAGCCTACAAACCTAAATCAACAGGGGAACAGTTAAATGAACTATGGTTACATCTATAAGACAGAATAGCATACAGGTGTTTAAAACAACTGAATCCTTGTGTCCTGAAGTGGAAAAATCTCCAAGAATCTAATGAAGTAGAAACAAACAAAACACAAGGTCCAGAATAGTGTGTAGAATTTTTTTTTAATTTTTTTTTATGTTTTATTTATTTCTGAGAGAGACAGACAGCGTGAGCAGGGGAGGGTCAGAGAGAGAGGGAGATACAGAATCCGAAAACAGGCTCCAGACTCTGAGCTAGCTGTCAGCACAGAGCCTAATGCGGGGCTCGAACCCACGAACTGTGAGATCATAACCTGAGCCGAAGTCGGACGCTTAACCGACTGAGCCACCCAGGTGCCCCGTGTGTATAATTTTTTAGAGGAGGCGAAACCAAGACTATGTATTTGTACTTGATCCTATTTTCCAGAAGAAACTGCGGAAGGACACATGTGAAACTAATTAAGTGGTCACCTATCTCATAAGAGGGCAGGCTTGGAAGGAGCCTCTCGTTCATCTTCCTACATTTTTAAATCTTTACATTTTAAGAGCTCAAAAAACTGTTAAAAATGAACTAATATTCTTAGAAGTTCTCACAAGTAATGCAAGATTTAAAAAAAAGCACAACCTTTTTTTTTTCTTTAAATTTTTTTTAACGTTTATTTATTTTTGAGAGACAGAGAGTGAGCAGGGGAGGGGCAGAGAGAGAGGGAGACACAAAATTGGAAGCAGGCTCCAGGCTCTAAGCTGTCAGCACAGAGCCCAATGTGGAGCTTGAACTCACGAACTGCGAGATCATGACCTAAGCCAAAGTCGGACGCTTAACCAACTGAGCCACCCAGGTGTCCCAGAGTACAACCTTTTCTTTCAGTCATTTGGACTTCAAATGCAACAGCTGCAGATACAAGAGTAGAAAAGCACAGTTTTCTTCCCAGTTACCCACCTTGGCTTGCTTTTTGGCTTGCTTCTTTGCTTTCTTCTGTAAGTGCTTACTTGTTCCTGAAGGAATATCATTCCTCTCTTTCATGTAACTGTCGTTATCTTTCTCTTCCTCACTGTCTTTATCTTCATCCTCCATCGTCTTTTTCAAATTTTTATCATTTATACTTTTCTTACCACTCTTCAGATATGGGCCAAAAATAAAATGTTACAACTACTATTTGGTGAAGAGATTTCATGTTACCTAAATATTCTTCTACTCCTATTTCATGCTACATTTACTTCCCACAATATTTGGAAATATATCCAGGACAAAATTCATTCAATTACTAGAAAGCAATCCTCACATGCTGAGAAAACAAGGAAACAAACAGTAAAAATGGCAACTTCACATGTGAGTACACTAGAAAGAGACATAATGAATGTTATTAAGTATATGCTGTATCACACTGTAACTGTGTCTATTTCTAAATGCACTTTGTGTTTATCAGCGATCTACTTGTCTCATTAAGGCAGCCCTTCTTATCCTTCTCCTTTCCATGTAAAAGAGTTTTAGAAAAAGAAAAAATAAAGTTTGGTAAGACTTTAATCATTAAGTAACAGTGATTAAAGGGATCTCTAACTCATATTAATTTGAATAATGATTTATCCAATTTTTATAACGTTTTCTTTTCTCCTACTACTACTTAATAGGAACCAAATTAATATGGCTAAAAATTGAGATACTCTCCATTAACATGTATGAACTGAAGACTGTAAGGAATTTGTGTTTAGTCTTCAATAATGAAAAGAAACAGTAACTTTTAACATGAAGAAAACACTTCCCTATGTGCATACCAGTGAAGTTAATTATCTATAAAGAACTCTAGACCTACCAACTATCCTCTTTAAAAAAAGGCATTTACCCCAATTTTGATTCAAATCTTTTAAGGTCTCCTATCTCATATACATTTTTAAAAATTTCTACAAGGGCTAATGTACAAACTTGGAAAAAAGTGACAAGGCTTCCCTCATAAAATCTAACAGTGGGAAAATATCTACTTAAATAAAATAAATTCAGTAAATCTTACCTGATCATCTAAAACTGGTAGAGACAAATCAAGGAAAGATTCATGAACCAAAGAGACCTTAATCAACCCAAAAAAAAAGTAAAGGGAAGAAAAAGATTTACTTTAGACATTATATAGTAAGATCATGTGGAGAGGGGGGCATTTTAAAATAAAGGCTTAAGAAAATGAAAACTTACACAACATTGAGGACTTTGGGTTAGGGGAAATAAATTAAAATGTTAAGCTAACTTCTTTCAGATCTAAGGAGTGTTCATAGTCCCAGGACAGAACTATATAGATTTGGGCAGTTCAACAAAGAATAGCTTATGACTAGATACTTCTGTTTTTGAAGGACACAACCCACAAACTATGCTCCATTAATCTTAATGCCTGGATCCAGTCCACACCACAGCCACTTACAGTTCTGCACTCATCACACATGATTGTACTAGTTAGTTCACCACCAAAGATGCGGTCCACAAAGCTTGGTACGGATTTTTTCTTTTCATAATCTATGAAGAGAAAAAAGTTTATCAATTACCCTTACATAATTAATTAAGTTAAAACTATTTACTTACCTAACTTTAAAATTTCATTTTTAATTTCTGAATTTCTCTGTTCCTAATTACTATAATTTCTATTTTTATGCTATAATCAGCAGGATATATCCACTTTTGAACATAACACAATTTAACACAATCATGCCTTGTGAAAAAGAAACAGTTCTTACCCTAGATCTAGTCAGTGCAAAACAAACCGTGCAAGTCAGTGAGACTTTCTATCAATCCCTACTAGTCAAATTAACAGATGCGGCTAAGCTGGATGATATTCAAGATCACTTCTAGCTCTACCATTCTAATATTCAACAGCAAATTTAGGAGAGAATGCATGTAACTTGTTTTGTAAACTATAAGGCTGAATTCCATTTAAAATCAAAACAAAACAGAAAAAAACCATCAGGAAAATGTTTCAGACAAAATCTTTCTTTTGATTTTCCTATGTTCCCAGAAATAATCTTAGTAAGTTCAGTGTAAGGTGACAATTTTACTACCTGGCCACCCAATTTTCTCAACACATAAAATGTAGTAACTCCTATTCAAATGACAGGTGTACCCATTTATACAGAAACACACTTGATGACAGATAGTGCCAGCAGGGCGGGATTCTCTCTGTGACTGGCCTGGCCCTAAAAGACATCAAGGAGGCAAACAGGTGCTATGTGGTGATTCTAAACTGTGATTTACAAGTGTGCCTGGCTCTATCAGTTGGTTGAGCATCGACTCCTGATCTCAGGGTCATGAGTTGAAGGCCCACATTGGGCATGGAGTCTACTTTAAAAAACCAACAACTGTGCTTTACAATACAATAGCCACTAAATGCTTGTGAATATTAAATTTAAATTAATATTAAATAAAAATAAACATTTAGCTCCTCAGTTGCCCCAGTCACATTTTACGGGTTTAAATGGCCACATGTGGCCAGTGGCTGCTGGATCAGACAGCATAACTATGGAAGAGTTCCATTACCACAAAAGTTCTATTGGGCTGATCTGTCCTAAATCTTTAAATGCCACACCAAACAGTAATAATGAAGTTGTTCCACAATTAATAAGCCAGTTACTGACAACTCACAGACAAGTCTAATTTGCATATCACGCTCATTAGAAATACAGTTGACCTTTGAACAACATGGGCTCGAACTGTGCGGGTCCATGTGTGATTCTTTTCAATAAATACAGTACAGTACTGAAAGTGTGTTTTCACTTCCTTATGATTTTAACAACATTTTCTTTACATGATAATAAGAATACAGTACATAATACATATTACACACAAAATATGTGCTACTTTAGTATTTATGTTATCAGTAAGGCTTCCAGTCAACAGTAAGCTATTAGTAGTTAAGTTTTTTAGAGAGTCAAAGGTTCTATATGTAGATTTTTGACTGTGTGAGAATGGGGAGGGAAAGGTCTGGTAGCCCTAACCTCTGCACTGTTCAAGGGTCAACTGTGTAAGCTTTTGAAAAATAAAACTGTGATATCATCTTAGCTCTATCTTTATAAATTTCACTACAATACTCCATACAAATACACTAAATGTAAATTTTTCTAAAATATTCACCTTTGTAGTTCTGAATAATTTTTCTAAATCAACAGTGATAGAGAAAAATTTATGTTAGTAACTGTGAATTTGAAATACATGTGCCAGCAATCTTGTCCTAAGATACAGAAGAATTCGACTATAGTGTTTTAGTTCAAAAAGTCAGACATTACCTTTAACTTTATTTTTTAGTTCTTCATCCAATTTTTCAGTAGAATTACCAAATGCTTTAAGAATTCCTTTACTCACTCTCTAAAAGTAATAAAATGGATATATATATACTATTAAATTTTTAAAGGTTTATAGTTTATTTTCCTTAGAAAATATGTAATCAAGTCAAGAAAGTGATCAAGAATTAGCTCCCCAAACTTACTGAATAAAAATCAGTATTTCTAAAATCACATTTTCAAAATTAATTCAAGGAGCTAAAAAGAATTATAAAACAAGCACTAACCCCTGAACAAAGGCACTGTCTTACTTCAAGATTTTAATCTATTCAAACCAAAGCTTTTCAGCACATGCCCACCTCCTTTGGAACGACCACTGAAATATCATGTCCTAGAAGCAGACTGTTTAAATGAGAGCTACAGGGGACTCCAGTGCTCAAAGCCAAGCGCCATCATTACCAGGTGACCCTGAACCAGGTAAGGTACTTTTCTACACCCCAGTTTCACAATCTATGGAGAAAATGATTAACAGCATCTACCTCAGAGAAAGGCTGTAAGGACCAAGTAAGGTAATTCATATAAGATTCTGAGAATAGTGCTCAACATAAAATAAGAGCAAAATAAATACTACATTAGTTGTCACTTGTAATCACTAGTATTATTACATTTATTAATTATACTCAACATCCCCCAATACTTTACTTTATATCCTGGCAATTTACAAACATTTTTAAACGTAACTATGTTCGCTGACTCTTATAAATGAACATACTTCCCAGATTCAAAAAGCTGTGTTAAGTCATACTCAGAATTAAGAGTAAGAATGCGCTGCAACTGGGAACTGTTTTGGGAGAAACATTTTCCAAAGCTTTGGAGCAATCTGGCATAGGCTAGTACAACAGAATTCCTAAAGAACAATAATGACCTAACCAGCAAGGAAAACAGAGCATCATGAAAAGGAGAATCATTTCTAATTCTCTTCATTCATCCTACTTAGGAAACATACTGGTTGAAAACACTGGTATAGAAAAAAAAAGCTTTAAATACAATGGCCTCAGTAACTAGTTTTCATTGCTTTACCAACCCTTAAGACATCAAATGACAGACAAGTTAATGAGGATGGGATTATAAAATATACGGATTGAAATATGCTAACCTGTTGCTCTTCTGCTCTCATTCCATCCAATAAATAACGAAGCAGCTCCTGGCTGTCTTGCTGCTGATAGCCTTTAAACCGTACTGCTCTACAGGGAAAAAAAAAGAAAGAAAGAGAAAGAAAGAGAGAAAGAGAGAAAGAGAGAAAGAGAGAAAGAGAGAAAGAGAGAGAGAGAGAGAGAAAGAAAGAAAGAAAGAAAGAAAGAAAGAAAGAAAAACAGAAAAGAAAATAAAGCAATGATGAGTCTATTAAAATATGAAACTATTTTTACAAAAATCTTAGTATCATATCCAAAATGTCACAGTGTTCTAGTTTCTCAAAATTTCCCTTTAGTTCAACATCCTTGGCAGATTTAATTTTCATATAAAGTTCATGTTTTTTAATCTAAATGAAATAAACCATGCTGTAATATATGTATTGGGTTGACTTCTAATGAGTTTTTCATATTATTTCTCAGCATCCTAATGATGCACTGAAAACATAATCAAGGCAGATACTCACTTTTTACAGACCTGAGAAAAGAGTTCTTTAGGTGTCACGATTCCCTTTTTGGTCTCTTGCATCTCATTAAGAAACTGGCTCATGGCTAAAGTAAGAGGGCCTGGAGGCTCAAGGTTTATTTCTAAGGGTTCCTGAATATGGGAATAAAAATTACTTTCTTCAGTCAAATTTTGGAATCATTTATATTATCAAAACGTAGCTAGCCCTGCCTGCATTGCCAATGTTCCTAACAAAACCGTCCCATTTAAAACTGTACAGGGGCACCTGGGTGGCTCAGCCAGTTAGGCATCTGACTTCGGCTCAGGTCATGACCTCACGGCTTATGAGTTTGAGCCCCGTGTTGGGCTCTGTGCTGACAGCTCAGAGCCTGGAACCTTCAGATTCTATGTTTCTCTCTTTCTCTGCCCCTTCCCTGCTTGTGCTCTGTCTCTCTCTCCTTCAAAAATAAATAAAACATTAAAAAAAAAAATGTCAAATGTACATCCAAAAACAGAAAGTTCCTGGTCATAGACTATTGATGAGAAATTCAGTTCTACTGTTTTAGCTTTAGAGTATCAGGAGCTCACCACCTGAGAACTGAAAGAGCCAGAGCAAAATATGAATACTTAAAAAAGGGTAGGAGGGCACTTGGGTCAGACTCTTAGTTTCAGCTTCGGTCATGGTCTCAGAGTTCATGAGTTTGAGCCCAGCATCAGGCTCCATGCTGAAGGTGCAGAGCCTACTTGGGATTCTCTCTGCCCCTCTCTCTCTGCCCCTTCCCCACTCACACTCTCTCTCTTTCTCTCTCAAAATAAATAAACTTTAAAAAAATACCTGATAGGGTAAAATTCATTTGGCTACACAGCATTTAAGTCACCTTAAAAGCTGGTAAAAAAAAAAAATAATAATAATAATGCATGCCTAGGGCTTCACACATATCAACAACTTCCCCAAGAACACTGAACACTAGAGCACAGCAGAATATGACATACACATAGCAAATAAATCTAAAAGCTAAGTCTATTAGGCTGTAAATCTTTGACTCAGTAGCCTAAAACAAAAGCAAACAAAACAAACAAAAATGGTGAAAATGAACATCAATTCTTTAAAATAATTTAGAATGTGGGGGCCCCTGGGTGGCTCAGTCAGTTGAACGTCCAACTTCCGCTCAGGTCATGATCTCGCGGTTCATGTATTCAAGCCCCACATTGGGCTTTGCGCTGACAGCATGGAGCCTGCTTCAGACTCTCTGTCTCCCTCTCTCTCTGCCCCTCCCCTGCTCATGCTCTCTCTCTCTCTCAAAAATAAATAAACATTAAAAAGTAATAGTGATAATAATTTAGAATGTGTATATTCAGAAAGGAAAATTACTGACTGTAAAAGAAAATCCTGGGGCGCCTGCGTGGCTGAATCAATTAAGCATCTGACTCTTGATTTCGGCTCAGGTTAAGATCTCCCAGTTCACGAGTTCCAACCCAACACTGAGCTCTGTGCTGACAGGCGAGCCTGCTTGGGATTCTCTCTCTCCCTCTCTGTCTGCCCCTCCCCTGCACTTGCATGCAAGCTCTCTCAAAAATAAAACAATAAACTTAATTAAAAAAAAAGAGAAGAAAAAGAAAATCTTAAAGTACATACAGTTAGTGCCAAATCAGGTGGTTCAATTTTTACAATTGTTCCAGACATTTTTACTTCTTTTAATAGTTCTCTCAGCACTGGTGTTTGTGACAAATTCTGAAATGTAGGATGGAAAAGAAAAGGAAAATAATTTAAAGGCAAATCAAATATTTATTTCTTCATTCAAATATTTAAATAATCCAAGTTTTTCTTAAGTAACTATTCTATCAAAACAGAAAATCACTATCAACACTGAAGCCTTTATAGCCTCTCTCTCAGGAAACAAAAAGCAATGGTATGCTCTTCTCCCTACTTTACTTGGCTCATCAGTGCTTCAGTTTAGAACTTACTCCTCACTTCCAAAGGGCACTGCCTACTACCAACATGAAGTATTACCCTACCAGCATCACCACTGGTAACCAGGCATGTTTTTGTACTAGGTTATCCTGTGCTTCCCCCACCCAACTACAAGTTCTGTGAAGGCACAGGCCACGATGGTTTTGGATTCTAACGCACCCCAATGCTTAACACTGTGTTTTACTGCCATGTGAAGTCAACATTTCCTTAAGTACTCTTTAAGAACCCAGAAATAAATTACTAGGGAAAAAGAAACCAATACTGTAAGTAACAAGTATGCAAAAACATCCTATAATATGAGGGGAAAAAAATTTTAAGAGGGGGAAAAAAATAAAATTGGCACCTGCATAACTGCGTTGAAGAAACATGTATTTCCCAAATTACTGAGTCCTTTCACAGTTATTTGAGAAGCAGAATTCATGGAAGGATTTTCTTTAGCCAGGTTTTCCTTTTTTTCTCGCTCTTGTTCATTTTTACTCTCCTTTTCTAATTTTTTATTTTCAAGTTCAATGCTACCATCTTTTGCTGCTTTAAAAAAAAAAGAAAAAATTGGCAAAATGTGTACTACAACTATACTAAATGCAAACTAATACTTGGGACAGAGTATCTGTGAATTTTATCCAACATTATTCGCCAGCTGTCTGATTTTAAATGTTTTCTAATAAATCTAAGTAAATTACCAACAAAAGAGAAAAATCAATGGAAAAAACTTCAGAAGTGATATAAGCAATAGTTTGGCAAATAAAATCAAACAGTTTATGTCTGGTACAAATATTCCATTTCTTACTACACGGAAGTTTTTCACAAATGAGCAAGCACATCCTTACGAAATTAGAGTAGAAAGCAATCAAGTAAAGAATGTAGACATGAAATAAATTTTTAAATGAAATTCCATGTGTCAAAAACAAATCCTGAAGTTAAGAACAAACAATCCTGGCTGTGCCAAAGATACTTCTGTGACTGTGAAAATCAAAACAAGGCTAAAGCAGATGATGTATGCCAACCCTATTTAACTACGTATGCAGAAAATCTGTGAAATATCTAGCCTTTTGAAGGAGTCACAAATACTTCACTTGTATATCATCCAAATATAACAAAGCAAATTCAGTGTGAAGCACACCCACCTGGAGGCCCGTACAGAAAGGGCACCACTGCTCATTACTCACTCCAGACTCATCACACACTCCATCATATCTGACTAGATTGTTTCTGAGATCTATTCCCACTGTTCTACATTCTTAACCAAAAATAGTTTCACACTTCAAAATCAACCACAATTAATGTTATTCAGAGTTATGTAATGCCTAGTACAGTAAATTAATCTAAACACATTTATAAGACAGGTAAGATATAGAAGTCAACATTACAGAGTATATTGAGAAAGAAATTATTTTACCTGATTTTGGAGTTGTAATTCCAGCTTGTTTTCTAACATAGTCAACCACCTGACCCAATCTGTTTGAACTACAATACTGGACCTCATCATCACATAGGTAACACCTGTGTGCCAAAAGATCATAGAGAAGAAAAGTGACAAAACTGTCAACCAAAAAAGGGGGAAAAATTATAATTCCTGTAACCCAACGTGTGTAACAAACAATTTATTCTATTAAAGAAACTGAACATAAAAATTCTGTGTTTTATTGAAGAAGGCTATCCGTAGCGTCCAAGCTTTACTAATAGGAGACTAGTAGTAAGGTTAGCCAGAACCATGGCTACATATAAATACTGTGTAAAAACTCCAAATATTTTACTGAAATAGCTATTTACAACGTTAAAGTCAAAAAATTTTTCTACACATATTGCAAACTACAGATCTAGATCATCAAAATTAACAGTCTTACAACTGATAGATGATGCTCAATGTACACCACCGTGTAAATGGTTTTTAAAGATGGGAAAAATTGTTTTGATGAGGTTACAATACGGGAAATGTACATACGAGCCTCACATTTATTGTCATGCAAATTCACTGCCAAAATTTTATTATATTCTCAGTTCATCTGAAATTTGTTTTTAGTGTCCAAATTTTTAAATAATAACCCACCACATGCCATTTATAGTACCACAAGCAAGAAAAACAAAAGGATGAAAGACTTAGGTCTTCTACATGCAGTAATTTCTACATGTGTACAATATGAAGCAAAAGGTACTCAAAGATTACATTCTCTAGCCTCCTAAAAGTGATGGTATTTAAACAAATTCTACAAAAATTGTCTTTCTTGCTCTCAAACACCTCCACTCTCCAATACTTCAAATAGTTTCCAGTCAATTGACAAGCACAAGAATTGAAACTTACCATACACTCCAGTTGTCCAAACTAAGAACTAGACAATGAGGTTCAGACCTTGGTGTCATATAGTGCTTCAGTGCATGCTGCTCCTGAGAATCTCTGCCACAGCCCTAGAGAATCATAACCATAAACCTCAAAGCCACAGAAGTTCACCAAAAGAGAACTCATAATCCATAATGCACAAGGAAGTGGCCTGAGAAACTCATTCTTAACAATTTTGGAAATAAGATGTTAGATTCTAGAGAGAGTCCAGATTTTATGAAAACTTAAATACGAACAGGCAACTGAGGACAACTAAAGAAGAACGTATTTAGGAACTGTGCAAAGTACTCTTCCTCTCCAACTTGTCCTTTCTAGTGCCAAGTACACCATGCTAACGCAGTCATTCACTAGGTGTGGTCTGAACAACTTAACACCTTCCTAAGTATTTTTCTCACCTCAACTTCTTTCTTCACATTTATATTTTTTCAGTTTATTGGTATCTAAAACAAAGTTCTGTTCATACACTCCATTCAAAAATTCCAAGTTGGTTTTAAAACCTTAATTAACAAACCCGATACCACCTGACTTCAACCTACCTTTCCAGGGTTAACCCCCATATTGTCCTATATCAAATCCCACCCAGTCTTCAGGATCTAGCTCAAAGGCCTCCTCTCAGAAGCCTATGCTTCTCCTCCCAGATAAGAAAACACTGTAGTCCTACTACACAAAATATGGTGTAAATTCCTGGTGGCATTCCTAATTTTCCACTTTATAGTAAAGTTGTTGATATTTGTATCCTTCCTCCCCTGGACTATAAATATTGAAAGTACAAAAAACAGAAGTAATCTGTTACCCAAAAAATTTAGCAATGGAAGGTCAATAAGCATTCATTGAACAAATGAATGGGAAATTTCCATCTACAAGATGTATAGGCTTATTCATAAAAGAACATGACTGGATTTTCTGCCTTTCACTGGTCAAATCACTGCTAAGAATCAAATCTCCCTTGTGTATGCATCTGAACCAGGCCACTAACTCACTCCCCTGGACTGCACTACAGAATTGGTCTTGTTTCTATAATAGCTAAAAATATATTCTGAAGGAGAAATGTTCATTAATCCTAATCTTTCACCTATGATATCAACACTACTGATTTAATTTATTCCACTCAACATTCAATTGAATAAATAAAATAAATGAGTTAAAATTTGACATTAATTTTGAAATATTTAACACCATTTAAGACCACCTGAAACCTAAGAATGAGGTCACCTCTCCTGAGAGAATCACCTGCTAATATTGCAAAAGCTTAACTATAGTAAGACAAAAGTTAACACTTGATAGTGATACTGTCTTACCCTTAGGAATTAAAAAGATAGCAAAATCAAATGTATAATAGGAAATGTATTCTGGAAAATTTTAAGTAACAAAATATATTCATTCTCACCTACATATTTAAGACCTTCAGTGAAAACCTTTCAAATACAAATAATACATATGTTCTTTGCAAAGATTCAGATATCATCAAATTGACACATGAGCTATCACTATCATAATGATTAAATGAATGATTTAAATAAAGTCATCATGATTTTATCAGAATGATTAAAATAAAGTCATGACAATACTAACTGCTAGCATGAATGAAGAGAAAGTTGATCACTCATGCACTACCAGTAGGAAAAAAAAACATTACAGACACTCTGGAAAAGTTTGGCAGCTTCTTAAAAACTAAAAATTCAAGTAATGCATGACCTAGTAACTGCACTTTTGGGACATTTTTCCAGAAAAATGAAATATTACATTTACACAAATGTTCACAGTAGCTTTATTTGTAATCACCAAATTTGGAATGGTATCAGCCCAAATGTCTTCAACAGGGGAACAGGTAAATAAACCGGGATATACCAGGGATATTTATACCAGGAAATACCACTCAGAACAAAAAAAGAACAAAAAAAAGAAACAAACTATTGATGCACACAATTTAGATGACTCTTTAGGTGACTGAGCTAAGGGAAAAAAGCCAATCCAAAAATGTTGTATACTGTATGAATCTATTCATGTAAAATTTTTGAAATGACAAAATCTTAGAAATAGGGAACACATTAGTGGCTGTCAGGGGCCTGGGGAAGAGATGACAGTAGGGAAGTGGGTATGGTTAAAAATGGGCAACACAAAAGATCCATGTGATTTGAAACTACTTGGTATCTCGACTGTGGTGGTGGATACATGAATCTTCACAGGTGACAAAACATCTGTGACATTTGTAAAATGTTGCCACTTGTAGAAACGGGGCAAAGCATACACAGATATCTCTACTATTTCTTATACTGCATGTGAATCTTTAATTATCTCAAGAAAAAAAGTTCTCTGCCTCATCTTGAAGCTTCAGGACAGGCATGCATAGCAGACCAGTTGCCTAACATATGAACTTGACATGCCACCACTAACAGAGACTAAGAGTCCCTGACCTTTAGCACCTTGGCAATATCTGTCAACTGTTCTGTTACCTAGATACCCCCAAAATGAAGTTACCCATTCACCCAGCTGCCATGAATGCGGCCTCCTTACAGCTCACAGTTCAGTCTGTCCATCCCCAGGAATTATCCTCAGTAGAATGGAGCTGCTTGCCCCTCCTCAGGGGCATGCCACAATCCAATGCTTAGCCTGTGCACAAGTACAGACACCTGGCCCCTTGCCTCAATCCAGGACCTGTCTGAAGGCCAGAATTCACTGTAGGATCAGGTGCGGTCCCACAGCATTTCACTTAGTTCAACTTCTCCCTGTGCTTAATCCTGCTTCCCTAATTCTCCTCCTGGTTATGGTACCAGAAAACACTCTCCAGTAAACCATCTACCTATACACAAACCTCAGTCCCCAAGTTTGTTCTCCAGGGAATAGGGCCTATGCCAGCTGGCACCCTACCTACCCAAACTGGTTTTAGGTAATAGCTTCTAAAATAAATTCAGAGTTTTACAAAATCCCACGGTGTTCAAAACCTACGCATACCTGATGGCCACATTTAAGACACAGCCAAACTGAAGGGTTTTCTTCCGTTTCTTCTTCAGATTTATCTTTTACTTTATTGTCCGTCTTACAATCTTGACAAATATTCCATTCCACGTTCAATAAAGCCCTTTTCAAATTACCTTGTTCCAATCCTTTCCTAATGTGTCTGCACATAGGTTCTATTAAAACAAATAATAAAGGAGTATGTGAGGTAAAATAAAGCTTTCTGTGGTTAATCTCAAAACTTACCATTAATTTGAACATCAAAAATGAATTTACTCCATAAACAAACTGTTAGATAATCTAAGAACTTAAATTTCTGCTTGATACTTGAATATTATGATTATATGAGAAAGAGATTTTATACAAATTTGAAATTTTGTTTTTTGAAGTCCTAGGTAAACTATCACCATTCTAAATTCACTTCTATTTATTTAACTGTTTCCTTTAAATTAAGGCCTTTATCATATTAGTTATTCTCTTGATCTTAAAAGGTTCACGGAGAAGGTCCTTCATTCAGTCAACAATAAAACTACTGCAGGGCCAGCGCTGTGGTAAAGGCCAGGGAACCTAAAAAAGACCAAGTCACAGCCCTTCTCTTTGAATAGTTTATATTCTGGCAGAAGCAGATAAATAAATACATTAAGAATCTCCAAAATGTGCTAGAACAGTACACGAAGGGCTAAAAATCAATAAAGGTTACATACAGTAGGTAACATCTGCAGTCTTGATAACAGTAATAAAATGCTGACATTAAGTACTTACTATGAATCTTACACTGTGCTAAATATTTTGCATACATCATCTCATTTAGTTCTCAGATCCCCCTACAAGAAGGACACTACTATCCGCAATGACAGATGAGAAAACTAAGATTTAGTGCCCAAGATCACGTAACTACCGAGTGGCTATGCCAGAATTTGAGCTCAAGTCTTTCTGACCTCAAAGCTCCCACTTGAAGCTATGAAGTCAGGGAGTGAAGAACAACTGAAAAGGCCACATCCCACAAACCTAAGTATGAAGGTATAAAATGTCAAAGTGCATTCTGTCTCCTCAGACTGGCAGTCACACGTGTGTAAAAATGAGCAGCTGGACCTGAAACTGAAAACCCTATTGGGACCAGACCATTAAGGGCTGTGCAAGCCACTCTAAAGCGCTTCAGTTGTTTCAAGGACCCGAGAGGTTCAGAAACTAGTCAAGTGGCACATTTGGCTTATGCACAATGAACTTGCATCAAGAGAAAATAAATAGAAAGGAGATCATATTAAAAAACTACTAAATCCCAGCAAGTGGCCAAAGAAACACAAACTAAAAAAAGAAAATACTCTTTTCAACTAGCAAACCAGCAGATTTTTACAAATGACACTAGCCAGTATTGACAAAGGTTGGGGAAATTGGCACTTTATTTCACGCGAGGGGGCCTGTAAATTAGTAAATTATTTTTGGAGAGCGTTTTGGCAATAAAACCAAAAGAGCCTTCAATATATTTATGCCATTTATTTCAGCAACTCTACTTCTAGAATATGAACTAAAAAGATAACTGATGTGCAGAGAGATTTAGCTACAAAAATATTTTAGATCACTCAATTCACATCGCTGAAAAGTTAAAGGTTATGTAAATTTATAACAGTGATGAATTACCTAAGCTACGAAATATGTACCCCTGGTCCTTTACATCAATAGAATATTATGCCATTAAAAATGTTGTCAAGGGGTGCCTGGGTAGCTCAATTAGTTAAGCGTCCGACTTAAGCTCAGGTCATGTTCTCACAGTTCGTAAATTCGAGCTCTGCGTCAGGCTCTGTGCTGACAGCTCAAAGCCTGGAGCTTGCTTTGGATTCTGTGTCTCTCTCTCTTTCTAACTCTACCCTCCGCAACTCATGCTCTGTCTCTCTCTCTCTCTCTCTCTCTCAAAAATAAACATTAAAAAAATTTTAATGTTGTCAAGACTATTAAATGACATGTAGATATAAACATTAAGTTAAAATGCAATTATAAAAGGATAATGTTCACTTTGATCCCATTTGTACATATTAAAATATATGTCCACTTAGGGATATAAACATAACTTTAAAGATTCAATTGGTGAAATATACCTAAAGATTCAGAAGAATCATCAATTGGAACAGTTTTTCCCTTTGTCCGTTTCTTTCCCATGTTGGCACTTTATGGATTACTTACTGACACAAAATAACAATCTAGAAAACAAGATAAAGTTAGCTTGAAAAAAAATAAAGGTATGTTTTATATTTCTCTAGGAGATAGTAATATAACTAAGTTACATACTTTGCATGCCTATCACACTTTATAATATACAAAGACCATTCACATATTATCACATACTATCTGAAGTAGATAGAATAGTATTACCCCTGTTTTTCATAATTTACAAATCTGATTCTTAACAAGGTTTAGAGTTTGGCAATGAATGTAAAGGTCAGGAAAGAACCTGTGTCTTTCTTGAGAAGTCTCAGCACTTCCACACTATTAGGAATTCAGTTTCTCATTACATAAATGTGGAATGGTGGTACGCACTTTGAAACAGGATAATGTCCCTTCCTTCTAAACTATCCTTCTAAGCTCTGCAATCTAAACTGATAATTTCTCCAAGAAAAAAATTTAAAATTAAAGTGAAGATACTCTACTAAAGGGAGTTCAAAAATTTACAAGAATTTCAAAGCCAAATATAAAAAGTGATCCACTGTTTCACATTTCCCATACCAGGACTTCCTATGGATACTAGCTGAGAATTTATTACAACTACATTCTCAACTGTTTACATTATTATGTTATGGCCAAAATCAGGTTGGAAGACTATGACAAATCTTGCTGCACATCAAATCTTCACGTCCTTTGTCAACAATTCAAAATTAGAAAACATCAAAAGTGCTGAAAGTACATGCAGGTCTATGTAACTAAATAATACTGATTTTAAAAACTTGTACTTCACATAAAATAACTTAGTGCCAAAGTCAACTAAATGACTATAATAGTTATTTTACCAGTGATGCTTATTAAAATTCTGATTACATAGTGGAAAGTAGGACCTGGAAGATATATTTTGAAAACAATTCCCAATTAATTTGATACTTAGCTGTCATCCTGCCCTGGCTTAGCATCTTAGAAGTACTCCTAGCTCTTAATTGGTTAGTGCAAATAAGAGTTTTGAAATATAGTTAATTCAAAATAGTTAATGGAAAATGACTGCCACATGGAGTAACTGTTAAACTTTCCAAGGATCATCTAAAATGTAACAAGTCTCCATGTCTACAAAATACATGAATTAACTAACAACAAAAGAACACAAAGTATATTGGTATCTATAAAACTAGGGTATATTCTGTGTACATTTTGTCGCCCTAAAATAACATGTTATATAATTTATCATATTCAGAATTGTAGATTTTAGAGGAAAAAAACAGTACTCAAGTTCTTGCCTCCACTCCACTACTCTACTCTGTGCTGCATTCCAGTACCAGATATATCTTCTAATACTATTTTCATCACATCCATGCTCCTGAGCTGCGCGCTCATGGTCCCTTTATAAATTGTCCCAATGCTCTGGTAATCCTGACTCTCATTACTTTCTCAGAGGACCACTAAAGTTTAATTACACAGTGCTTTTGATCTTCCATTTAATAAACATTATCTTATTTGCTTTTCACAACACCCCTTTAAGGGGATCATTTTGCTATAGGAAGGAATTCAGAAAGAAAATGACAAAAGATTACAGGGTGGCAGAGATGGAATTAAAACACAGGTCTTTCAATTCCAAGACCACCACTATTTACATTCCAATCAAGCCAGTCTCTCCCCTAACATCCCCTCCAAAACACCAGGGCCCCATCTCTATGCCTTTGATCTCTAGCTGGGACATTCTCTCCATCTATTCAAATCTAATCAATCCTCCAGGCTGTCCATTTCAATGAAGCTGTAGACAATCATTCTACTCTAAATAAACTTCTCAACTGAATTTCCCCAATTCGCTATAATGTGCGCTGCTCATTTGATCCCCTAACTTGAAACAATAATGGGCTGCTTCTTAAATCTTTGACCTGGACACGTGTTATTTCTATCTGGAATGTAAAGTTCTAGGGCGTGTTATTTCTATCTGGTATGTATAGATCTAGGAGAAAAAAAAAGGTTTTAGGCATTAGTTCCGAATTACCTAAAGCATCTAATGATTGTGAGTGCAAAGTAGGTCCTCAAGAAATACTTCTTGCATCGAAATAGAAAAAGAACACAGTACCTGAGACAAAAGGTGATTACAAGGTACAAAGATAGGCACACATTAGAATGAAGCAAACAGGTTCCGGTGAAAAAGAAAAAGGTAGGGGCGCCTGGGTGGCTTAGTCGGTTAAGCGTCCGACTTTCGCTTAGGTCATGATCTCGCGGTTCGTGGGTTCGAGCCCCGCGTCGGGCTCTGGGCTGACTGCCAGCTCAAGAGCCTGGAGCCTGTTTCAGAGACTGTGACTCCCTCTCTCTCTGACCCTCCCCTGCTCACGCTGTCTCTCTCTCTCCTAGAAATAAATAAAACATTAAAAAAAAATTTTTTAAAAAGAAAAAGGTAAAGAATGAAGAAGTCTCCAGTAGTGAAGAAAACAGAACTAGCAAATCCGGTTTGAGGACTGCAGTCGCCCAGACTCCAAAGAAAACTTGAAAGACTAATTGTAATTAGTTCAGGGAGAGGACAGTAGGGGGGGTCACTGCAAAGCTGTGGCAAACGCTGCAATAAATCTTTAGAAACTATAAAGGGCATCAAATGAATCGAGAAAAGAGACTGGTGAGTACCATCAGCTATAAAACATCAATAAATCTATTAAGTTTTTCAGGGGAGTCTTCCAGATGAGAGTCAGCACCTTAGCCAAATTACTCTTTGCAGGACTCCACACAAGATGTAAATCAAAGCTGGCCTCGACAGCTCGCGTATGAATCCAGTTCCCTTCCCTTCCCAGTCTTCCCATCCCTGCTCGATTCCATTAAAAAAAAAAAAAAAAAAAGTAAGGGTTTGGAAAACTTTTGTCAGCCGGTCTTCAACACGGCTTTCAAGTTTGGTACAGACCTGACCTACCCTAGGTTCACTGGCTAAACCTATCATCTGGGGGATGACAGATCCTTTTTCCCACGAACCACTGCATGGACGCGGCAGCAAACCCAACCCCAACCTGTAGAGCGCTCCCGGCCGCGCGGCGCCCATCACACCTCCCCTTCCCGTCCAACTGCTCCGCACCCACGGAGAAACCTCGGGGTCTGGGGTCGAACAGGGCGCCAGCACCGACAACTCATTGGCCAGCTCCTGGAACTGACAGGACATGAAACCAATGAGAACGCGGTACCGGGCCGAGGCCAGGTAACGTGCTTAAGGAAGAGGAGCCTTCGAGAAGAGAACGAGGTCAAGGCAGGAAATTCGGGCTGTCGGAACGCAGGACGTGCTGCGAGCGGTGACTGCGAGTCAGTGGGAACAGAACTCACCCACGGCGACAGCGCCCATAGCTGCATCCCCTAGTGGGCCTTTGGGCTGGGCAGCCTGCTCCGTCTTCCTCCTGGTGACAGAAAGAGAGCGACAGGGCCGAAGCCAGAGTAACCCCCAGAAAGCAACAACTTCCGGTGCGCGGCATCATGGGAAGTAATTTAGCCCCAAGGGCCGGTGGAGCCCACGCTGTTTTATTGGCGCCTGCGCGCGGCTGCCTCCGGAAGTTCAGACTCAGCTGCTGGGAGGAGTCTAGCTGTCAGTTTTCACCACTCTGATTAACGATGGGGTTGTTTAAATGCTCCGGAAGCATGAGTACCTGATGGCGGTCAGAGTTTTGGGATGTCCTGGATGGTTACCTTATTCACATTACATAGGAAGGCTGGCTAAAAGGGTAACATTTACATTTCACACAGTTCCCCTAATTCTGTCCAATCGACTTCCGAAGTTAAGTACATACCTTGCCGAGGGAGGGTAAATTTTTCAAACATTTACTGTGTGTTCGTTTTCAAGATGTGTACGTGCAGAGCCCGTGAAGTGAACTGTAGTGAATTAAACAAACAGGCTCGCTGCGCTGGTGTTTATTTAGTCTTCTACAGAAGACACATAATCACTTTGGGGGAAAAAAAAAAGATAGGAAATGGTCACCCATATTAGTGATCATATTAAAAAAAAGAGAGAGGTTAAGATAGTGGCATCCTAACCTGTCGAATTGGCCAGAGTAACAATGGTTACATTTGTAACCTCCAGCTATTTACCGCTGATACAGTCTTCTCTCAGCACACAGGAATTTTTTTTTTCCATTCTAAAACACAGCCTTATGGACATTGTACCACCTGCTTCCTCTGCCTAGAATGCTGCTCCCCATGATCTTCTGTGGTTGGTAATTCTAATTCTGTTCACACCTTAAGTCACTCACAGAGAAATTGGGTGGGCAATCTAGTTATATAGCCACCTGATCACTTCCCAGCAGTTGTCACTACCTAGTATTTTTTTTCCTCATATTTACCTATATATTTCTTCCCCGCCCCATTCACAGAAATGCGCAAATGTAAACTTTGAGAGCTGGGACATCTTTGTCTTGTTCATGGCTGTCTCTAGTACCCAGAAGTGTCGGGAACATAGTAAGTGCTTAATGCTTATTGAAGGTCATTAGAAACGAAAACTTTTACAAGAATGTTCACAGTAGCCTTACTCATAATAGCCAGCAAATTCTTTGTTGTAGGGGGATGTCTTGTGCACTGCCGAAGTCGAGCAGCATGGCTAGGTCCTATCCATTCGATGCCAGAAGCACTCCAGTTGAAACAACTCAAAGTATCTTCGGACATTACCAAAAGTCCCCTGAGACATTGTTGCCTCCCTGGGCAAAATCCCTCCTTCTCCACGCCCTTAAAGAATTGTTACTGTTTCACTGTAAAATTCTCTCAACTTTACTGTATGCTTGAAATTTTTCAGAGTAGTTGGAGAAAAAAAGATTTAATGACATCGAAAAATGCCCACAAAGCACCAAGTAAAAGATAAAAGGTGCAGCCATGAAAACACGTGTACTAATCTTATTTTTGTAAAAAAGGGGAAAAAAGTTGTGCACTAATTGGTATTAGTTGGAACACTGTGAATGTGTTCACAAAAAAAATCTTGAGATTTCTAAAAATATGTAACAGCACAAAGAAAAAAGTGCATTACCGATATTGAGATTGTAAAAATTATTTTAATGGTGGGGTCGCCTTCAAACTATCCTTTAATTAGCCGAGATAAATTTCCATGCATTCACGTGGCATTTCCTAACGTCACCACAACCACTATCCAGGCTCACCTCTGCCTAATGCCTTGGCCTTCAGGGGACAACACCATCCCCATTGTGTGCGAAGACATTAGGAGCGCAGAACAGGGACCCTACATCTACCTACCGAACCCTAAGCTGCATGAAATCGAATGATTCCTACACGTGTTTGAATCTGAGGAGCGTTTGTTACTCTAATAGGCCATTTCTTGACCCAGGAAACAATGCTGGCTAATACTTCTCCGTGACAGCGGCAGCGGCTGGGAAATGCCGTAGGATGGAATAAGAAGTCTGTGCTAGGGGCGCTTGGGTGGCTTAGTCGGTTAAGCGTCCGACTTTCGCTTAGGTCATGATCTCGCGGTTCGTGGGTTCGAGCCCCGCGTCGGGCTCTGTGCTGACTGCCAGCTCGGAGCCTGGAGCCTGTTTCAGTCTGTGACTCCCTCTCTCTCTGACCCTCCCCTGCTCACGCTGTCGCTCTCTCTCTCCCTCTCCTAGAAAAGAAAAAATATTAAAAAAAAAAGAAGAAGAAGAAGAAGAAGAACTCTGTGCCTGAGAACAGCAGAGCCTAGAATCCCAGTCACCGAGCAGCTGGGCTTCCGGGGCGCGCCGCCAGCGAGCGCGCGCATGCGCCAGGCCGGGAAGGCGTTGTCTCACTTCCCCTAGGCCGCCCCGCAGGAGTGGCTTGTAGCCTTCGGATTCCCTGGCCCTGGAATTCCGAGGCTCCTTCTGGACGAGACCTGAGCTGTCCATGCAGCCAGAAAACCCGGTGTTCCAGCACAGAGGGGGTCCATCGCTCCAGGTGAGTCTACCGTCCACTGCCTCCCAGCCGGATCGGGGGTTCCCAGGGCGCGGGTTCCCAGGGTTGCGGCTTCCAGTTTCACCCTCCGGGAACTTCACGACGCAGTGGCACCGCCTCCCCGCGGGCTGCACACTGCTCATTGGTTCCAGCCGGAAGTTCCTGACGCCGCCCGCATTCCCATCCCCCCCCCCCCCCCCGCTAGTCGGTTGTTAGGGGCGACGGCGCCTGCGCACAAGGCTTCGGTAGTATGTTTCAGCCAGTTGACCGGTGTCAGGTCTTGTGCAGCCTGGACCCGATCTCCTCTATAGAATAAAAGTCTACGAGGAAAAAGAATGATTCCACTTAGGAAGCTCAAGTTTTATTCTGCATTCGTACAGCATTCATTGAAATCTTGAGTCGGAAATTTCTCCTCAAGGTTTTTTTGTTTGTTTACCTTGAAATGTCATCAACGGAAATAAGTCTGACAAGTAAATTATATACTTGTGACATCACTCCCATAGTTATCTGCACACGGGTCGCTTGGCCCCAAACTTCTTTGCTGGCTCCATCTCATCTTCCAGACCTCCAGACTCGGTGGGACTTTCTCCCAACTTCACTCACTCCCTGAGTGACCAAACAAGCATGCCTTTCACTATATGTTGGTTACTCGCAAAATTAATCTCCACCTGGATACCTCATAAACTACATAATTACATCCAACTGTCTGCTGAACATCTCTACTGAATAGGTGTCTTAATAGGCACTTCATTCCATATTTCTTTTTTTAATGTCTTGGTAGAGAATTATTTATTTTCATTTTTTTAATGTTTATGTATTTTTGAGAGAGGGAGTGGGGGGGGGGGGGAAGGCAGAGAGAGGGAGACAGAGAATCCCAAGCAAACTCCAAGCTGTCAGCACACAGCCCAATGCGGGACTGGAACTCACGGACCATGAGACCATGAGCAGAAATCAAGAGTCGGCTGCTTAACCAACTGAGCCACCCAACAAACTCAGGACTGTGAACCTGAGCAGAAATCACAAATCAGAGGCTTAACCTACTGAGCGATCCAGGCAGCCCCATTCCATAGTATTTCTAAAACCAGACTTCAAGTTTCCACCATTTTCCCTACCTAAATAAATGCCAAATCCATTCTTCCAATCTCTTAATGCTTTAGGTTCATTATTCAGTCTCTTCTCTATAGTCACCTTTAGCAGAGAGGTGGTCCCTGAGTACCCTGTGTACAGTTGAACAACCCTCTCCTCCCTCCTACCCACTTGTTCCTTATCCCCCTCATCTTCTTCAGTCTTTATCATAACAGTTATGCTAGGCATACATATTTGTTTTTTTGTTGTCATGGTCTTCTCCCATTGAATTAAGTCTTAATGATAGCCGAGATTTTTGTGTGATTCTTGTTCATTGTTATAGTCTTAATGCCAAGGACAATGCTTGACACACAGTAGGTACTCAAGAAACATTTGTGGATGAACAACAAATAACAATAATAGCAACCACTTTTATAGTACTCTGTTGCCACACGTTGTTTTAAGCACTTTCCACACATCATCATTTAATCCTCAAGCGACCCTATAGAGGTGAGGAGATTGAGGCACAGAGAAATTAAGTCACCTACCTGAGGTCACACAGTTGGTATGGGCACATTGGCATCTAAGTCACAGAGTACATACTTAAACCACTGTGATGAAAAATACAAAGTAAATTCACTTCCTCTAATAACCATCTACTCAATTGTTTCTTGGATTCCTCAACTTTAAAACAGATTAGGGGTGCCTGAGTGGCTCAGTCAGTTAAGTTGTATGGCTCTGAATTTCAGCTCAGGTCATGATCTCACAGTTGGGTACCTGAGTTTGAGCCCCATGTAGGGCTCTGCACTGACAGCACGAAGCCTGCTTAGGATTGTCTGTCTGTCTCTTTCAGTCTCACCCCTTCTCAGTCCGTTCTCTTCTCTCTCTCTCCCTCTCTCCTCTCTCTCTCTCTCTCTCTCTCTCAAAACTAAACATTTAAAAAATAAAACAGACTAGAAAAGATATTCATGGAATTCCAGTGAGGTCAGGGATTTTAAGTACTTACATGAATATTTTTTAATAACAGAGGAAATGCGTAAGGTATGATGTCAAATGGAAATAGGATATAAAATTATATGAAGTCATTAGTTAGTAAAGGAAACATTGTGTTTAAGGGAGGGAAGTGTTTGCTGCTCTAACAGGTTTTGTAAAGAACTCAAAAATGGTAAGTAGCATTGGTAATATTTAAACTACTTGAATTGGGGTGGCCAGAGGACAAAGCAGGGGTTTCTGATCTGTGTAGAAGAGAGCTAATATTAGGTCTAGGGAAAAAAAAAACAAAAAACAAAAAAAACGTTCTGGGGTCAAATAGGTTTGGGACACTCAGTATACTAAAACTTCTTAGAAATTCACAATGCATATTGGAATCTAACAACAAAGATTGAGATGCCACATACAAAAAGTGTGTCCATATAATTTGTTTTCCAAATGGGGTTATTTTTATCTAAGATAAATGCTAACCTAGTTGGTACAATGGCATGACCCATGGTCACCCTGAAGAAACTTGTTAAACTTAGTGTCATTTAGCATTTCCAGAACTTATTTGAGCAAAAAATGCTTTGTGGAAATTTTTTTTTCCCAGCATGACAGTGGCACCCTGATAAACAGTGTTTTAATGACTTTAAGTTGAAAAAGCACTGGGATTAGGAATGAAGTATTGGCATTGATTTATACTCTGATCTGTGGACATAGCCCAATGTGTGCAAGAGTGCCTCAAATTGTTCTGATTCCTATCGAGTTAATCCTAATGAACTCAACACCCCACCACATTTAGTCATTCTCGTAATCCTTGATGTGTTTGTGACAGGACCCACTACTGTTACTGATCTAAATTACCTGTGAGTAATTTACATTTCTATTTAAGTAGAGCTTTTTCATTCTTTAGAAGTACCATATAGTGAACTAGCTCAACTGTTGACCAAATACCATTTTCTAATATTAAAGAAATGATCCAATTGTATTGGATACAATAAAGAAGATTTGAATAACAGGAGAGACATGTTCCTAGAGGGCTTGATAATGGATCATCCAAGGCAGACTTCGTAAACGGGATCCACTCTACGTGTGCTGGCATTTTGTGCCACCAGTCTGTGAAACTCACAGCCAGATCAGGAGCTGGAATAAATTCACTTCACTAAGTAGCTGTCAGGGTTTTTGGCTAGTTTGCCTTCAACTAAGGGAAACCTAACACACCCGACTCCTCCTCTCAGACTGCAGCCCTCGTTCCCAATCACAAATCATGTGAACATTTTTCTATTAGATAGACGGTGCCTTCCTGAGTGTCTTGTAGACCTCTGTTAGACACTGCATACAATACATATAATGGCAATATGGAGTGTGAGTTGATGGAGGCAGAGTCTAGATAAGAGGAGTCAAAGTTCTAGAAGGCGACAGATACACACTCAACTTTGAAATCTTGAAGAGACTGCTTAATAAAGGGTCTGTTTACAGAGGTGTGGCCAGGTTTAAAGAAACCTCCACTACCCAGAGGCCTGAAAGGTCTGCTGGAGCTGAGGAAGAAGGACTTCCCACAAAAGCTATGGTCTTAGAGGGTCATGGCCATTGTCAGAATCCCACCAAAACAGGAAAGGAGTAGTGGAGAAATACTCTAGGGTCTTTCTCCTGCCATCTTCCTTCACGACAGAGCCATTAGCTGAACCTAACCGTAAGAAAGGCAGAAAGGTTGAATGGTATAGGCTACAGGGGTCAGTTTTTCAGAGTCCAGAGCAGGGAGAAGAAGGACCAAGCATGTGTTTAGGGGACAAACAAAAAGTAACTAGCACAAGAGAAAATAGTCCAAATGATGAGCCCCTGAACCAGGCGTTGGTAGTTGGGGTTGTGAGGAAGGGACAGGTTCAGGTCCATACCAATTTTCTTGTGCTTTCCTGCCTCGTGGATCTTTCTTCTCTCCTCACTATGCCTCCTTCTCTGCTTGTCTCAGCCCCTCTTCAGGATTTGACTCAGATCCTGTCTCCTTCCTTAAATCTTTCCTGATAACCCATTTCATTGATCATGCACTCCTCTCAATCCCCACGATAATGCCTGTACTAGTCATTTAACACTTAACCTTTTTATCTTCATTGTTCTATATCTTATTAGATAATATGTCCTGATCCTCAAACTAAATAGAAAACCACAGGAAGGAATGAAGGATGAAGCTCTACATATAGTAGTTATTCAATAAACATTTATCAGAAGTGAGAAGAGTTCCATGAAGACAGCATTAACCAAGATAACGGTGCTTGATTTCACAGAGTAAATTCTCTTGGAGAAGGTAAGTCATGTTTCCTTTGCAGCAGTGGGACTGAGCTCTGTTTTCTTTTCAGATGTGTAACCTTTCTTTTTTTCTGAATTCAGAAGCACTAAATACTAATCCTAAAACTTCAAACAATATAGAAACATACAAATTAGTCCTTCCCTTCTTCCCTCTACCCACATTTAGCCAACTGTTCGTAGTTTGGTGAGTTATCTTTCTGACTTTGTTCATGTATGTGTAATGATGTAACAAGGATAATAAGACCATAACCATTTATATCCTTCTATAATCTGCTTTTTTTTAGGTAACCATGTATCATGAACATCAGTGTTAATATACATTTTCTAATGATCTCATGATATGTTTACTATTTATATGTATATTTACTTAACTATCTATTGTTGAACATTAGGTCATTTCTGATTTTTTTTATTATAAATAATAAGCAGTAAACATCCTTACAAACACTTTTTTTATATAATGTCTGATTTTTTTCCTTAGGTCGGTTTCACAGAATTGGAATATTTAGATCAGTTTTTCCTATAGCAACCTTTTCTTCTATGACAACTACCAGACATTAACCATTTGTGTGTGCGTGTCTGTTGCGGGGGAGGGGGCGTGCGCACGCACGTGTGTGTGTACATGCCAATTTGGTAAGTTAACAATATTGTGTTGACAGGACTTCCACTTTTGGAACAACAGAGTAGATATATTTTTCCTAATTTGTCCTGCGAAGTACAACTAAGGATCTTGAACATTATTTCTAAAGCAAACACAAAAGACTCTGAAACGTGGAGAAGAAGGCAGACCAACTAGGGACCTTGGGACCCAAGGAAAGACACAGTGGTGACTTTCTTCGGTATCCTTTTTTGCCTTAAATATCCAAGACTTGATTTAAAAAGCAGCAACCCAGAAATGCCAAGGGTAAAGACCAAAAAAGAATTTTAAAGCCCCCCAAAAGCCTGCTCTTTCTAGCTAAAGTACCAAGAAATGTCCAGCTGAGCAAGACGGAAAACATTTAGATAATAAATGCTCTACACCAAGCAAATACGACAGAAAACACTGTGTCCTCTCCCCCAACCACACCAGCAAAGGGAGCCTTGATTCCACTGTCACGACCCCGTAATAAGCACTTCAATTCCCACTCCTTGTCAGGATGGTATCAAAAACAATCCGATTAGGGACCCAGGACTTTCCTCCCTGCCTGGTGATAAGAAGGACCTTACCACAGTTTTGGTGTTAGACCCCATGTCAGGTCCATGTCAGACCATATGGGGAGCCTGTAATTCCACTCTGATGCAGCGATAACAAGGTATCCCTCCTTCACCTTGCTGGAGTAATGTCCTAGTAGGGAGGCCAGACTTTCACCACTACCTGGCAGTAGCAAAGCTACCCCTCAACATGGTGTTAGTGGAGGCCACATGCGTAGCAGTAAGGAGGCCCTCCCACCGCCAAAAGCTCTCCCCCCACCCCCCACCCCCGCTTTTTTTCCTCCTTTCAGGAGCAGTACCAGAAAAAGTATGCTAAATGGAAGATTTGAGTAAAATTCAGTCTCATAATACCTAAAGTCTCATAATACCTAAATAAAATAAAACACTTGTCATACCAAAAACAAGGAAAATCTCAAACTAAGTGAAAAAGACAATAAATAGATGTCAATGCCAGGATGACAGAGATGGTAGAATTATCTGACTTTTTTTTTAAAGTAATGTCTGTACCTGTCTTGGGTCTCAAACTCACAACCCTGAAATCAAGAGTAGCATGCTCTTCCTACTGAGCCAGCCAGGTGCTCCTGACAAAGATTTTAAAACACCATTCATAAGTGTGCCTGGCTGGCTTAGTTGGAAGAACATGGGACTCTTGATCTCGGGATCATGAGTTCACAACCCATATTGGGTGTAGAGATTACTTAAATAAATAAATAAAACTTAAATAAATAAACAAAACACCTATCATTTCAGTGGGCAATGACAGAGACACTTCAAGCAAAAAAATTGGAGGTGGTGCAGCTGGTGGCTCAGTCAGTTGAGCATCCAACTCTTGATTTCAGCCTAGATCATGATCTCATGGTTCATGAGGTGGAGCCCTGAATCAGGCTCTGCACTGTCAATGCACAGAGCCTGCTCAGGATTCTTTCTCCCTCTCTCTGCTCCCACCCCCCCCCTTCTCTCTCTCAAAATAAACAAGAGTCTCAGTAAAGAAATAAGATATACAGAAGAACCAAATGCAAATGTTAGAACTTAAAAATGCAATAACCAAAATTGAAAACACAGTAGATGGACTCACCAACAGAAGGAAGGGGACGGAAGAAAGGATCAGTTAACTGGAAAACATAATAATAGAAATTATCCAGTCTAAACAGTGGAGACAAATAGGCCCAAAATAAATTAACAAACAGAGTTTTAAGAGCATGTGGGACTATAACAAAAGATCTAACATGTCATTCCAAAAGGAGAAGACAGAGCGGAAAAAGTACTTGAAGACATGATGTCTGAAAATTTCCCAAATTTGTCAAAAAGCATTAACAGATTCAAGAAATTGAATGAATGTCAAGCACAAAGAATTCAAAGAAATTCACATCAAGATATATCATAGTCAAGCTTCTGAAGACTAAAGACAAAGAAAAGGTCTTGAAAGCAAGCAGAAATGAACCGTAGCTATAAGGTTCAAATAAGAGAATATTTCTCACCAGAAACTGTGGGGGGCCAAAATGAAGAGACATGATATTTTTCAAGTGCTGAAAGTAAAGAATTGCCAACCTAGAATACCACATCCAGTGAAAATATCCTCAGGAATGAAGGGTAAATCAAGACAATTCTGACATGAAAGAAAACTAAGAGAATTTGTCACCAGTAGGTCTACCCTAAAAAATTGCTCAAGTAAGTTCTCTATACGGAAAGGAAACAAGAAAGGAATTATTATGGAAGAAATATCATGAAAAAGATGAAAGTATGGTCAAATACTTCCCTTCTGCTGAGTTTTCTACATTCTATTTGATGGCTGGAGCAAAAATTATAACACTCTTGTGGTTCTAAATGTATATAGAAGAAATTTTTAAGATTATTATATTATAAATGGGGGAAGGTAAAGTGACATAAAGTAACAAAGTTTCTGTACATCACTCAAGCTGTTAAAATAAGACACCAGTGATATTTATATGTGTGTGTGTGATGTTTTATATAGGGTGTGTAGAATAACCACTAAAAGAGTTATAAAAGTAATGCAAAGACATTATACATTAACCAAAATGGAATTTCAAAATATTTTCAAGCTACAAAAGGCAGGGAAAAGAAAACAAAGAAATTAAAAATATAGAAAGCAAACATAAAATAATATAGTTGACTTAAGCCTCAGTAATTGTATTAAATGTAAATCATCTAAATACAATAATTAAAAGAGATTCCTCCACCCACCCACCCACCCCGGCACACATACCCATACATACAAAGAATTATCTGGTCTGAAATATCAATAGTTCCAAGATTGAGAAATCCTAAACTAGAGTCTAGTTAAAGTCTAGACTCCAGACTTTCAACAAATTCATGTTGCCTACTGCACACTACATTGCTGCTTTCTAAGGTACCTGGTGCTGTTTCCTGAGCCTTCCTAAGGTTCTGCAGCTTCCCTACCCACCTGACCAAGCTTTCCAATAGAGGAAAGAAAGCTGAAATCTAAGTTAGTTATAACTCATTTACCCCTTTCCACCTTTCAAATTTTTGTTAATAGCTTTTGTTATTTCCTTTCCCTTTGTCTTTGAGAATTTATCCTTTTACTCTCATTTTAATGGGGTCACAGAGAAAGGGAAATATTTATACAAGGCTCATTCTCCATGTTTTACCAGAAGTCCCCACATGTTTTCTTGCAAATGAAATTAAATTTATATTTTAAAAAAGTCCTACTTGGGGGTGCCTCAGTCGGTTAAGTGTCTGACTTTGACTCAGGTCATGATCTCATTATTTGTGGGTTTGAGAACCAGGCTGAGCTCTGCACTGACAGTGTGGAACCTGCTTGGGATTCTCTCTCCCCCTCTCTCTGTCCCTACCCCACTTGCTCTCTCTCTCTCTCTTTCAAAATAAATAAATAAACTTTAAAAAAATCCTACTTGATTAGCATCTCAGTAACCTTTATAAGTCTGGAATGGGGAAGACTTTTATAACAAAGATTCAAAGTCCAGAAGCCATGAAAGCAAAAGTTGATGAACATGCCTAAATGGGGGAGGTACACATAGACACAAACAAAATGCCATAAAAAGACTATGTGTTAAGAATTCTTTTAGGGCTGCCTGGCTTGATCCAAAGAGTGTTCCAACACTTCATTTCAGGGTCGTGAGTTCGAGCCCCATGTTGGCTGTAGAGATTACTTAAATAAATTTAAAAAAAAATTTTTAAAAGAGAGGTGGTACTATATAAAAACGTAAACTTCAGTATGGCAACTTTTGGAAGGCAACTTGGGAATATCTGCCAGCATTTAAAATGTTGTACCTATTGCTCCAACAAGCCCCCTCTACAAACATATCCTTGAGTATATAGTATTAACAGTTTGCCAAATTGTATATATACAAAGAACTATTATATAAGTATTCATAACAGCAAAAGTGTAGAAACAACCCAAGTTCCCATCAATAGGTAAAGAATGCAGTACATTATGACATATCTACATGATTCAGTCTGACAGTCAACTACTAGAAAGAATGAGATAAACCCCTATGTACTGACACTGAATAGATCTTAAACATATATTTGGAGAGGAAGGAGTGGGGGAAGAAAGATATGTATATATGATCCCTGGGGATATATTTCGATTATATATCTCATTCTTTACATTCCTTTAAACTTTATACCACCATCTATTTTATACAGAGGTATATGTACAATGCCTAAAATGTCTTCTGTTTCTGAAACACCAAAACTCTGCCTTAGGTGGGAAACTTAGGCAGGTAGATCAGCAGAAACTGTATCTTCATTTCTCAACCTTCTACCATTTGAACTTTTTAACCTTGTACTTTTTTTGTTTTAATGTTAACAGGGGTTACTTGAGCTATGGGATTATTAGAATTTATTTTCTCTTCAGATTCTTCTGCTTTTAAAAATGAATAAACACTAATTTTTAAGAGAAAAATATTAACCATCTCTTACTAAATCTCTTACTTATTCTGTTCATTCTAGGTTTCCAAAGTGACCAGTCATAGCCTCTTTCCTGGCAATGTCATTGATAAGACTTTTGACTACGTAATTAGTTTACTTCAATGAAATTGCTCATTGTGGTAGCTCAAGATGCCAGATCAACTGTCTAGATACAGAGAAATTTGGTGCCTGGTTATTATTAGAGTTTTATGGCATTCACTGGATTGGCCCATGGTTTGGATCCTTAGCATATATTGCACCTATTTAAATTTCACATTTTATGAAGAAATCAAATACACTTTCAATAAGTACCTATATTGATCTATTAAGTTCTCCTAAGATTGTATTTGTAAATTATCTCTCTTATTATCTCATCTCCTTAGAAATTTATGGATATCCAAAAATGATTGAGATTGAACAGGCAGAGGCCCAGCTCTCTGAGCTAGACCTGCTCACCAGTATGTTCCCCGGTGAGAACGAACTCATAGTGAATGACCAGCTGGCTTTAGCAGAAGTGAAAGATTGTATTGAAAAGAGGACGATGGATGGACGATCCTCAAAAGTTTACTTTACTATCAATATGAACCTGGATGTATCTGAGGAAGAAATGGTAATTCAGTTTGCTTTTGGAAGAACTAAAACAAATCAAGACTTAAAACAGCACTTAGGACATGTTCTTTTTTTTTTTTTTTTTTTTAATCAGGTGATGTTTTCTCTGGCCTGTATTCTTCCCTTTAAATACCCTGAAGTTCTGCCTGAAATTACTGTCAGGTATGTTATAGAAACTGGCCAACACAACACTAGAGTTCAGATTTATCTGAAAATAAAAGCAATTCTTAAGTTTGTTTTCTGTTCCAAGAAAATTGATTTAATTTTTGTATTCCATATCTTTTCCATCAGATCGGTATCATTAAGTAGGTCTCAGCAGACTCAGCTGAACACAGATCTGACTGCATACCTGAAAAAGAACTGTCTCGGAGATGTCTGTATATTGAATGCCACAGAGTGGGTTAGAGAACATGCTTCTAACTATATCAGCAGAGACACCACACCTTCCCCTGCTCCAGGAAGTGCAGTCCAGCCAGTTGATCTCATTCTCACAAGACTGTGGATCTATAGCCATCACATTTACAACAAGTACAAAAGAAAGTATATTCTAGAGTGGGCAAGGGAGCTTTCCCTGTCTGGATTTAGCATGCCTGGGAAACCTGGTGTTGTTTGTGTGGAAGGCCCACAAAGCGCCTGTGAAGAATTCTGGTCAAGGTTTGCTTTCACAAATTTTGTATGCTGGGTCAATAATTTTAGTAGTAAGCAGGATACTAGAGATATGGAAATTAGTGTATCCCTGGGGCTGTACCTTATGGGGATTCAGTGTCAAGCCAGTGGATAAGACAGAGCTCACACATGGTCAGCATCACCGTCTTCCCTGACACAATGCACATATGAGATGTTCTATAAATAGCTATTAAATTGAGCCCCTGCCCTATGTGCTATGATCCCCTCCATTTCCATGGATCTGATTCTTCTCATTGATGGGATAAACTGTGCATACCCTGTGAAACAAAGAGATTTCTAATTTTCTCATTTCTGTACTGATTTCCTAAATGATTTTCTAAAAAAGTCCTGTTGAGAATTTGAGAGCAGTTTCCACATTTCTAAAATCTTGATATGAGGCAGCAGCAATAAATAAAGCTTGGGGATAGGATGGTGACCAGCATCATATTTGATTAAAATAACCTTGTGAGATAAAACTAGATTTCTTTACTTCCAGGAAAAGGCATTGATAAGTCTGTCATAGAACTTGTATTTTCAGTGCTTTAGAAGGTAAAACAAATTCCCAATATTTCTACTTTGAAACTTTCTTTTCAGACTCAGAAAATTAAACTGGAAGAGAATTTTAATTCGCCATCGAGAAGACATCCCTTTTGACGGTACAAATGACAAAATGGAAAGAGAAAGAAAATTTTCATGTTTCGAAGAAAAAGTGTTCAGTGTGAATGGAGCCAGAGGAAACCATATGGACTTCGGTCAGCTGTATCAGTTTTTAAATGCCCAAGGATGTGCAGATGTTTTCCAGATGTTCTTTGGTGTGGAAGGACAATGACTGGGCAGAGGAGTAGTTGAAAGTATTTTGTCACTGTTGGCCTTTGGACACTTTCCCCACTCTTTCCTGAACGATGAAGTAATTTTATTTTAGCCCCTTTGCAGAATGTTAGGGGGGAAAGAAAGAAAGGTAGTAGAGCTGAAATGTATCTGTTTTAAGTACATTCTTAAAATTGTTGATAGAAAATTCTTGACATAGCAACTACCCATTTTGAAAGAGAAATTAATTATACCAGAGGGAGAGGCCCTGCTTCCACTAAGAATGTGGAAAAGCTAGATGTTCACTCTTCAGCCTCTCTTGCAGCTAGGGGTGGTCTCAAGATGCGGCTTTGGGTGGGGGGCTACTGGGGGAACTTCTGCTTTCCCAGTCAGAAGGGCAGATGCAGCTAGAGCACCTCTGTTTCCCTGTTCTGCCACAAACACTAAAGAAGAGGCTGGAGCTGCAGTAGTTCTTCCAACCATGAAGGCAGGAAGGGCCAAGTGAGCCATGGAGATTCCTGTCCCCACGTTGCTGAGCTGCTGACCCAACACCAGCCCCCGCCTGTCTCTAGACAGCTGGTTATGAAATAAAATCAGTTTCATTTCGTTTTCTGTGCCTGTTACTAGCAGATGAAATCTGGATTGCCAAGTAGACTTCCCTCAAAGCTTTAGTTTTGCATCTACCCCAGCCGTTTGATACACAAACAGATGAAGTTTTTCTTAAACGGAGTTTGCAGTTCATCTCTGTTTTGGTATACTTCCCTTGCATACTTCCCTGTCCCTGGGCTCGCCTCACAGAAGGCTGAGGCACCAGAGCTCAAACTAACAGCCTTCAACAATTCATCAGATTGGTAATAGAGAATTTGTTTTTGGCAGACTGGATCTTGACACATTTTTCATTCTGGAAATGGCTTTCTGTAAATCTAGTTTCAACAAATTGACCTGGAGTCAAATAAACACACTACCTGGTTTTTGAGGCCCTCCAAAAATCAGTTACCTAAATACTTATTAAATAATATTTACTAGCTGCCAGCACTCCGGTCAGTACAATGCGATGAGTATTCCTTAAAAATTCAAACTTGGTTAGAGGAATAGGCGGGGGCGGGGAGCAGATACAATGCATTATTTAACTTAGTAAAAAGTTGGAGGCAACCTATGTGCCCAATTCTAAGTGAATCAGTAAGTGCAACAGATACATATTATGCAATACTTTGTAGACTTCAGAAGGAATAAAGCAGAACTAACAAGGCAATGTGAATAGATCTTAAATATAAAGGCAGTGAAACACCATTCTGTAAAAGGGAGTTATATGCAAAATGACCTCCAAAAACCAAATCCCTAAGACTGAAAAGGCCAATGAGTCCAGCTTGACAAGAAATGGTTTATTATGGGGGGTGGGGGGTTACGGACAGACGGGACAGAAGCATGTCTTGGAAGGCCACAAATGAGTAGATTGCCACAAGTACCTTTTCCCAGGACCTACTTTTATAGCCCTGGAGGCTGGGAGTGCTGGGGGACCACTCAGGAGGGAAGGCCTGAGAACAGCTGTATCTCCAGAGCACATCAAGGATGTTACGCCCCAAGGGTCTACCTAAGGGTGTAGTTGGGCCAAAAGAAAGAATGGGAGAGGGTGGCTTGTGCTCAAGAAGGGTTCCAGTCACAGAGCGGTCATCATGGCAGATTAGTCCAAGATGCTTTAGTCGGCTTCGCTTTAGTCGGCTTCACACAAACACAAATAAGAACTAGAATGGTGCCTATATTGGATGCAACTCCTATGCAGCTCTTCAGATTCCATGCCTACTGCCCATTGTTGTGTCAGTTGCCCTGTAAGTACCCATCCTTCCTTTGCTGCCACAACACAGCCAGATGGACCAGCTGTTCATCTAGGGTGTCTGCTCCCGTCACTTCCAAATGTGAATGAAAAATCTTATAAAGCAAAGGATCTGACATCCCTAGGAGCCACCAAAGGGGCCAGATGATGCAATTACTTTTAGCAGGACCAAAAAGCTAAAACTTTTTTCAGTCTTTGTACATTATTTTAATTTACATACCAGTTTTCTTTGTACAGATACACAAATCTCAAGTGTAACATAAAAACAGAATGAAATAAAGTAGCTTTATAAGTTTTCATCCTCAAGAACTTCTGTCAAATTTAGACATAGATTATTAAGACATAGCAAGAGGGGCACCTGGGTGGCTCAGTCAGTGAGACGTCCGACTTCAGCTCAGGTCATGGTCTCACGGTTTGTGGTTTGATCTCCACATTGGGCTCTGTCCTGACAGCTCAGAACCTGGAGCCTCCTTCAGATTCTTTGTCTCCCTCTCTCTCTCTCTCTCTCTGCCTCTCCCCCACTCTCTGTCAAAAATAAAATGTTAAATAAATTTTTTTAATAAAAAAATATTAGAGCTATAGGAAACATAGCTTCCTTAGACTATTAACAATGATTACATACTTGGTATATTAACATCCTTAATAGGTAAAATTGCATGTACATTTATTCCACAATGACAATGTATTAATTTGACATATATCATGAATTGGAGTCATCTACCAAGAAATAATGTTAAACTCTGAAAAGAAACTATTAGTCCCAACTCAAAGTAAGGTTAAAAGTTAAAAGGATATTTAGGAAACAAAAGTGTGGGCAGGAAACATTGGCCACATGTCCACTTTTATTTGTAAAAGTAACTCCTGTACAAACAATTCTTAAGTAACTTTTTTTAAATTGTAAAATTAATCCCATGAATCCAAATTAGTTGAATCTGCACTAGCAAGGTCAAAGCCACTGTTGTCATCTGCACATTAATTTGATAAATTGCGTTTTAAAACAAAACTGCACGTGCTGCTGTGCAGAACTGATGATCACTTTTAGCACTAATATAAAAAATTTCAGGCCTTTTTCTTTTTGGAAAGCTATATAGTAGGATATTAGAGAAACCCAACAATATGTCATTTGTGGAACTCCATAAAGACTTAGCAAGGCAGCTAAGAGTTTATGGCATTTAAGGACTGATGCACGTGTTACTTCCCAGGCACCCACCCCCTCCAACAATGATTACAACTATTTAGAACCAGCTGAGCCCATAAAAAGTTCTGCAAAGGGACACAATAAGCCTTCCGCGTAAGCACAATTGGCACAATTTGGCAACGTGCTCCCGTCAGGATGGGGGAGGGATGTAGGCATGTCTTTTGCCATCCCCACCAAATATCAAACATCAAAGGCGGAACCCTTCAAGAAGCACGAAAGGCGAGTGATTGGCAACCTGCTGACACCCAGATCCCCAGAGGTTTTCAAAAGCTCCGGGGCTTGGGCACTTTGACGTTCCACGGACTCTGCACCTGGAGCGCGCGGGACAGGCTCACCTGGAGCGCAGCCGGTCGGGGGGGAACCTCACGACGCTTTGCGCAGGCGCCCCACCTTTTACCGACTTGCCTGGAAACTGCTAGCCCGGTATCGGGGACCTTAGTGAGTGTGGGGGCCGATGGGGCAGGTTGCGAAACCTCAGCTACCAGAGCTGCATCTTAGGCTCTCCGTCCTACTGGAGATCTCACAGCCAGACAGGTGCGGCTGTGCTGCCAAATGGGCTTTTTATTTTTTATTATTTTTTCTTAACGCTTATTATCTTTTGGAAAAAAGGTATCGATCTGCATTCTCCTGGGTTTTCCCAGATGTTGCCGCAGTCGGAAGAATTGATGGAATGATGCTCTCTGGGATCCGGGTGATGCAGTCGAGGTCCACCGTGTCTCCAGATTATAATCAGGGAATTACATCAATGGAGGTTTAATCTACTTCCACCCCCTCATCCTATCCCCTGCATTTGGCTGTTTGGATTTTGTAACTCTCTTCTGTCTCGCTCCCCACCCCCACAGATAAATACGTATATAATGCATTTTTTCTAGAAAAGATGATCATTACAGGAAATGCAGAAATAACTGGATATAAAACCCACCCTAAGGGGTGCTTGAGTGGCTCAGTCATTTGAGCCTCAGACTCTTGATTTCCGCTCAGGTCATGATCACAGGGTTGTGGGATCAAGCCCTTCCTTGGGCTCTGAGCGGAGAGTGGAGCCTGCTTGAGATGCTCTCTCACCTGCTCCCTCTGCCCCTGTTCACCCCACTGTCACAGGCCTGCATTCCATCCCCCCCTCTCAAGTAATTAAATAAATAAAATCCACCCTAAGTCTGCCCCCAAGAAGACAATATTTTCTAGTATATTATTTTTACTCACGTGTATATGTAGTATATTCTTTTTTTTTTTAAGTTTATTTAGTTTTTGAGAGAGAGAGAGAGAGAAAGAGAGAGAGAGAGTGCGCAGGGGCAGGGAGGGAGAGGGAGAGAATCCCAAGCAGCCTCCGCACTGTTGGCACTGAACCTGAAGATGCAGAGCTCATCCCCTCGAATGCTGGGATCATGACCCCAGCTGAAATCAAGTATGACTCTCAACTGACTGAGACACCCAGGCGCCCCTGTGTTATTTTCTTTTTTAAGCAATTGAATTATACTGAACACACTGTTTTGTATCTTCCTTCTTTCATTAAACGCTAGATTTGGGGGCACCCGGCTGACTTGGTGAGTTAAGCATCTGACTTCTGCTCAGGTCATGATCTTGCAGTTTGTAAGTTCTAGCTCTGTGTAGGGTTCTGTGCTGGCAGCTGGCAGCCTGCTTCAGATTCTGTGTCTCCCTCTCTCTCTGTCTGTCTCTCTGACTGTCTCTCTCAAAAATAAATAAAACTTAAAAAAATAATTAAAAAAATAGATTTAAAATGTCTCCGTGATAGTGATATAGATTTTTCAGCAACATTGTCAAAGAGCATTGTATTTAGCTGAGTGTACTATAATTCACCAATTCACTGTTACGTTACAATGTCATAACCTTTTCCGGGTTTTATTTTGTTAATTTTCATTTTCCAATCCACAAAGGTATGGGCATCTGTTTTCTCTTCACCTTAGATTTTCAAAAGTGGAAATCCACTCTCAAGCCTTGGCTCTGTCTTGTTAAATTGTATTTGTGAAATACTAACAAATGAAAATTGCAACTCTTTTGAATTTTCCTTTTCTCTAGATTTTTATCAATGCCAATTATTATTACTATTTTGTCAATTTTATAGATAAAAAAATCTATGTTTTATTTTATCTTCATTAAAATTTTAGGGTGGATCAATTATATATAATTTGAAGTAAATGACTATTTATGTTTTACTTATTTTTATTTAAATGAGCAGCCTTAAAATACTTACCTGTAAGAGTTTTTTTTTTTTTGACAATAAGCATATTAGCCCCCAGTTAATGTTGCAGATTTCCTCATTTGTCTATTTGTTTTTTCTGACATAGGAAAAAAAACCCCACTTTTTAATTTAATGTATTTAAATCCATCAATAGTTTACCATATTCTCTCTTTGGGGTATCTATTGGGAAGGCTCTCTGTTGTTTCAAAACCTTGGGAGCTTCTCAGGTATAAACTCACGCTGGGGGGACAAGGAGGGACGGAAGAGGCAGGCCTCTGGTGGTAAGTGGTACCTGGTTTTTGTTTTGTTTGTTTTATAGGAGAATCATAGGGCATTTGTCTCATAGTCATGAGATTGAGCCTCAGGTCGGGCTCGGGATTCTCTCTCTCTCCCTCTCTCTACCCTGGTCTCCTTCTCTTTCTCTCAAAATACATAAATAAATATTTTTTTAAAAAACCAAAAAAATGCTTATCAGACTTTGTGCCTTTCCAAGGACTATCTTTTTACAGCAATACTTTTGATAGATATAGTATATGGATGTAGTATTATCTCACTTCACAGATGCTAAAACTGAGGATCAATGAGGCTAAGTAAGATGTACAAATTTGCACAGTTAGTAAGTAGAAGAGCTGGGCTACAAAGTCAGCATGAACCCAGAACTTGTCTTTTTCCCATTATTTCATTTTTCCATCCAGAAACAAAGATATGTTTCCATTTATCTTTTATGCTTCTGACTAAATTTTCGTGTTTTTTTCAATTACGTTTTATTATTTTATGCGCTTTTCCATTATATTTTCTGTTATTGTTAGTCAAATCAATACCTTTGTTAATACTGGATATTTATATGATATCTGACTTCATTTGTAGAGTGTTTTACTCTTTTGAATATTTCTTTTATTAATATTCTTGTGTTTTTCAAATAGACGTAATCTGCTGACAATACTCCACTGACATATTTTCCAATATTTAGACTACTTATTTTTGTTTTGATATATTTTTGTGGTAGTTGGAACCACAGAAGCAGCTATCAAGTAATTGAATGCTGTTTTCCCCCTAAGCTTATGTTAATACTTATTATTTATTCAATAACTCTTTACCCACTCTGGAATGGATAGAAGTGGACCCAGTCCTCATCAAGTCTGGATTCTAGTTTGAGAGTAAGGCATTTGACAACTATTGAGACTAGTATTTCTTTTCAGTTTATAAGTAGAGCAATCCATGAGAATGCATAACAGAGCCTGACCCAGTTGAACTTTGGAAGAGTCGGGGGTTTTGGACAGAGGGAGTGGCAAAGAAACGTTGACCCCAAAAGAGAGCCTCAGTGAAGACCCGGAAGCTGGAAAGTCTGTGACATGCCTAAGAGATGAAGTAAGGCTAGTGGGGCTTGTGACTGACAAGTAGTGAACAGAGTGGCATGACAAGTTGGAGGGGTGGGCTGGAGGCATGTAATGCATGATCTTAAAGGCCATTTTTATTTAAAAAAAAAAATTCCTCTAGCTGCAGCATGCATCTTAGATTAGAAGAGGGAATGCACGTTTATAAACCAGTTAGGAGATTATTGCCAAGGAATGATTCTTGGCTTAGACAGTAGAGATGGTGATGAAGTTTGAAATGTGAAAACATTTGAGAGGTATATAGGAGGTTAAATTGTTAGATTTTTGAGGGGTTATTGAACAGAAGGACAAGGGAGAGAGGTATAGGAAGGTTTATTCCAAAAGTGTAGCTTGTGAAAGTGGATTTACTGTGGTGCATGTTACCAAGATAGACACCCAAGTTTGGGTAAAATAATTCCATTTTGGTGAACTTGAATTTGAGTGTTCAAAAGACTTCAAATTAAGCCCTCTTTTATTTTAATTCTTAAAAAAAAATCAACATTTATTTTTGAGAGGGGGAGGGGGCAGAAAGAGGGAGACACAGGGTCTGAAGCAGGCTTCACACTGTGAGCACAGAGCCTGATTTGAAGCGTGAACCCATGAACCATGATGAGCTCATGATCTGAGCCAAAATCAAGAGTCAGCCGCTTAACCAACAGAGCCACTCAGGCACCCCTTAAATTTTTTTTAATGTTTATTTATTTTTGAGAGAGAGCACCCATGACCTGATCCGAAGTCAACTGCTCAATCGACTGAGCCACCCAGGCACACCTCAAATTAGGCCTTCTAATAGAAATTGTGTATGTAGGTCTGGACTGGATATAAATTTGAGAGAAAAGTTGTGAATATGGATGAAATTGCATAAGCAAAGACTATGGATGAAGACAGCAAATGGCCTGAACCGAATCCTGAGGGACTCCAACATTCAATATTCGAAAACTCCGTAGAGGTAAATGAGTCACCAAAGGAGAACAAGAAAAGGAAGATTAAGAGGAAAAGCCTGAGAGTATGGCATCAGAGTATCCAGGAGAGTATTTTATAGGTACACTCACATTTCTTTTTTTTTTTTTTTAAATTTTTATTTATTTCTAGGAGAGAGAGAGATAGACAGCGTGAACAGGGGAGGGTCAGAGAGAGAGAGGGAGACACAGACTCTGAAACAGGCTCCAGGCTCTGAGCTGGCAGTCAGCACAGAGCCCGACGCGGGGCTCGAACCCACGAACCGCGAGATCATGACCTAAGCGAAAGTCGGACGCTTAACCGACTAAGCCACCCAGGAGCCCCGGTACACTCACATTTCTGCTCCTACCACTTACTCCACTGAGTTTGTTGAAGCAAATCCCAGACATCATATCTTTTTACCTGTACATGCTTTGATGTGTATTCTATAAAGATATTTTTTTAATGTTTTTCAATATTTAAGAGACAGATGGTGAGTGGGGGACAGGCAGAGAGAGAGGGAAGCACAGAATCCAGAGCTCCAGGCTCTGAGCTGTCAGCACAGAGCCCAATGTGGGGCTCGAACTCACAAACCATGAGATCATGACCTGTGCCGAAGTCCAATGCTTAACCAATTGAGCAACCCAGGAGTTCCTCAATATGTATCTTAAAAGCCAAAACCTCTTAAAAAAAAAAAACATAACCAAAATACCTTTATCACACTCCCAAAACTATTAATTCTTTAATGTAACTAAATATCAATATGTGTTCACATTGCCCAATTATCTCAATTTTTTAGTTTGTTTGGATAAGGATTTAATCAAGGGCCACGTTTGCATTTGGTTGATATGTCTCTTTAGTCTCTTTCAATCTGTCCCCTTTCTCTTCCTTCTTTTCCCTCTCCTTCTGCTCTTCCTTCTAAAATGTATTTGTTCATGAAACTGATGTGTGTCTTATAGAATTTCCCACATTCCATATTTTGTTGATTGTGTCCTTGTGTATATTTTAATAGTGCTTGTTGCTACTAGGTTTGCCATTGTTTCTAGACCTTTTCAGTACACCAAGCTTGAAAATACTATTATTATACATATGTATACACATACATATAATGAGTTATACTAATTTTTCTAGTTCAAATTTATAAATTTATTTTTGTACCTTTATTTTTTAAATTTATCTTTTTAATTTAAATCCAGCTTAGTTAACATATAATGTAATAACAATTTCAGAAATAGAAGTTGGTGATTCATCACTTACATATAACACCCAGTGCTCATCCCTTTATTGCCCCTCACCCCTTTAGCCCTTCCCCCACCCAACACCCCACCAGCAACCCTTAGTTTGTTCTGAGACTCTGTATTTAAGAGTCTTTTATGGTTTGTATCCCTCTCTGTTTTTATATTATTTTTGCTTCCCTTCCCTTATGTTCATCTGTTTGTATCTTAAATTCCACATACGACTGAAATAATACGATATTTGTCTTTCTCTGACTGACTTATTTTGCATAGTCCTATCCACTTTAGTTCTATCTATGTCGTTGCAAATGGCAAGATTTCATTCTCTTTTATTGCCAGATAATATCACATCTTTTTTTTAAGTTTTTAAAAATTTATTTACTTTGAGAGAGAGAGAGAGTGAGAAGGAGCAGGAAGGGCAGAGAGAGAGAATCCCAAGCAGGCTCCTCATCATCAGTGCAGAGCCTGACATGGGGCTCGAATTCACGAACCATGAGGTCATGACCTGAGCTGAAGTCAAGAGTCAGACAGTTAACTGATTGAACCACACAGGCACCCCTTTACCACATATTCTTTATCCATCCATCAGTTGATGGACATTTAGGCTCTTCCCATACGTTGGCTATTGTCGATAGTACTGCTATAAACATTGGGGTGCATGTGCCCCTTCCAATCAGCACTTCTATATCCTTTGGATAAACACTTAGTAGTGCAATTGGTGGGTTGCAGGGTAGCTCTATTTTTAATGCAAAAATTTTAAACATTTATTCATTTTTGAGAGACAGAGAATGAGTGGAGGAGGGGCAGAGAGAGAGGGAGACACAGAATCTGAAACTGTCAGCTCAGATTCTGACCCGGGGTTTGAATTCACAAACTGTGAGATCATGACCTGAACCAAAGTCGGATGCTTATCTGACTGAGACACCCAGTCACCCCTCTATTTTTAAGTTTTTGAGGATCCTTCATACTGTTTTCCAGAGGGCTACACCAGTTTACATTCCCACCAACAGTGCAGAAAGGGGAACCCTTCTGTTTCTCCTTTCTGCACATCCTCTCCATCACCTGTTGTTGCCTGAGATGTTAATTTTAGCCAGTCTGACCAGTTGAGGTGGTACCTCATTGTGGTCTTGATTTGTATTTCCCTGATGATGAGTAATGTTGAGCATCTTTTCATGTGTCTGATAGCCATTTGGATGTCTTCTTTGGGAAAGTATCTATTCATGTCCTCTGCCCATTTCTTCACTGGATTATTGGTTTTTGGGGTGTTGAGTTTGATAAGTTCTTTATAGATTTTGGGTACTAACTTTATCTGAGATGTCATTTGCCAATAACTTCTCCCATTCTGTTGGTTGCCTTTTAGTTTTGCTGATTGTTTCCTTCATGGTGCAGTAGTTTTTTATCTTGATGAGGTCTCAAGAGTTCATTTTTGCTTTTATTTCCCTTGCTTCTAGAGGGAAATATCTGATAAGAAGTTGCTGCGACTGAGGTCAAAGAGGTTGTTGCCTATTTCCTCCTCTATGATTTTGACGGCTTCCTGTCTTACATTTAGGTCCTTTCATCCATTTTGATGTGTATGGTGTATGAAAGTGGTCCAGGTTTATTCTTCTGCATGTCACTGTCCAGTTTTTCCGATACCATTTGCTGAAGAGGCTTTTTTTCCCATTGAATATTCTTTCCTGCTTTGTCAAAAATTAGTTGGCCAATATGTTTGTGCGTCCATTTCTAGGTTTTCTATTCTATTCTATTGATCTATGTGTCTGTTTTTGTACTGGTACCATACTGTCTTGATTATCACAGCTTTGTAATACAGCTTGAAGTCCGGGATTGTGATGCCTCCAGCTTAGGTTTTCTTTTTCGAGATTGCTTTGGCTATTTGGGGTCTTTTCTGGTTCCAAACATATTTTAGGATTGTTTGTTCCAGTTCTATGAAGAATGTTGGTGTTATTTTGATATGGATTGCTTTGAATGTGTAGATTGCTTTGGGTAGTAGTGAAATTTTAAAAATATTTTTTCTTCCAATCCATGAGCATGGAATGTCTTATCATATTTTTGTGACTTCTTCAATTTCTTTCATAAGCTTTCTATAGTTTTCAGTGTATAGACTTTTCATCTCTTTGGTTAGGTTTATTCCTAGGTATTTTATGGTTTTTGATGCAATGGTAAATGGGATAGATTCCTTCCTTTCTCTTTCTGCTGCTTCATTATTGGTGTATAGAAATGCAACCTATTCCTGTACATTGATTTTATATCCTGTGATTTTGCTGAATTCATGGATCAGTTCTAGAAGCTTTTTGGTGAAGTCTTTTGGGTTTTCCACATACAGTATCACGTTGTCTGCAAAGAATGAAAGTTTGTTTTCCTCCTTGCCAATTTGAATGCCTTTTATTTATTTGTGTTGTCTGATTGCTGAGGCTTGGACTTCCAACACTATGTTGAATAACAGTGGTGAGAGTGGACATCCTTGTTGTTTTCCTGATCTTAGGGAGGGAAGTTTTTCCTCATTGAGGATGATGTTGGCAGTGGGTCTTTTGGATATGGTATATATTTTATTTTAAACCTTGTTTAAATTTTCAATTTATTTTTTAAGTAACCTCTACACCCAATGTGGGACTTGAGCTCATAATCCCAAGATCAAGAGTCTCATGCTTTGGGTGACTAGGTGGCTCAGTTGCTTGAGCTTCCTGTCTCTTGATTTTGGCTCAGGTCATGGTTCCATGGTTGTGGAATTGAGCCCTATGTCAGGCTGAGTGCTGGACATGGAGCCAGCTTAAGATTCTCTCTTTCCCTCTGCCCTTCTCCCCCATTCACACTCTATCTCTCTAAGAAAAATAAAATAAAAAAGAGTTACATGCTCTACTGACTGAGCAAGTCAGGCACTCCTATCTTAAACCTTTTTCATTTTATATTTGTATTTCTTTTCTTAGTTCCTAATGGCATTAACATAATTACATATTTGCTTTTTAAATCAAATAGGAATTTAGATGGAAATTTGTCATTTTTCATGTAGAATTCTATGTGTTTCAACAAATGCATATAGTTGTAACCATTACCCCACTCAAGATATAGAATATTTTCATCAACTCCAAAATTCTGAGTACCTTTGTAATAATTACTTATTTGATTTGATTTCAGAATAATAGTACTGATATTATTGTTATTATAATACTGAAAATAGCCTAACAATTTTTTAAAGTGTTTTTGTTTGTAAGATATATTTCATACAGATACATAGTCAAATGGATGCGCTCTAGGGTCCATTGAAATAACTCCTCTTTGTGTTACAAAGCCATCAATTTTGTTGATATACAGGTGTATTTGTTTCATTTTGCTTTTGTTTTTTAGGAACAGTTTTTAACTTTTTTGACTTTTATGTTAAAATCATGTGAAATATTTACTTGATTCTGAATTCCAGTCTACAGAATAAGCTATATTCGGAGAAGTCAAGAGCTTGGAGGAGGTGCCCCACGGAACCCGGAGTCAGACCTCTCAGGATAAGATTCCTGCCTGGCTGCCACTGCTGGTACCCCTAAGGTGAACAATAAGGGTGATAGATTCTTGAGTAAAAGAAAAAGATGCAGATTGAAGCCAACTGCCACCTAAATGAATTGATGCTGCTGGGGCAAAGCACTGCTGCTGGGATGATGCTAACAGAATGGAGCAAGTCACTTCTCCTCGTGTCAGTCTCATTCTAGTCCCCACTACTGATGCAATCTAACAGGAAGCCAGTTAATAAAGGGGAAATAGTTTGTATAAGGGGGTGAGTGTGTGGACATAAGCAACATTGAAAAACAGAATCAGTACAAGATCTGTACATTTTAAGTTTCTATAGACTTTTCTAAAAACTGCACTTAACACTTTTGATACGGCGGGGGGGGGAGGGTGGGGAGGGTTAGAAAATATTGCCTAGAGCATAACTTCTCAAGTCTTAACAAGACCTGGGAATCATGTTTAAAATGCAAAATCTGGCGACGCCTGGGTGGCTCAGACTGTTCAGCTCAGGTCATGATCTCAAGGTTCGTGGATTTCAGCCTCGCATAGGGCTCGGTGCTGACAGCTCCGAGCCTAGAGCCTGCTTTGGATTCTGTCTCTCTCTGTCTCTCTCTCTGCCCCTCCCCCACATGCCTTGCACTGTCTCCCTCTCTCTCTCAAAAATAAATAAACATTAAACAATGCAAAATCTGATTCAATAGTCCTGAGGTGGATCTGACAGTCTGCATTTCTCACAAATGCCCAGGTGACGCTAATGACTGCATTTTAGAAGGTCTAACATTTTGCTATCTTTCCACAGCCAAGACCATGTCACTCTTCTGCTACCATATGAGAAAATACCTTTCGTGACTCATGCCAGTTTCCTACCCGCTAAATAGGGTACAAACTTGGCTCGGGGAAAGCTCGAAAGACAGAATTTGGACCTTCTGCGCTCGTTTTGGCCTCTCATTGGGCATGGGTGACGTCATTCGGTCAGGCAGGGGGGCTCTAGTTGTGACGTTTCTCCCGGCGGATGGTCAAGGACGCGGCTGGAGGCGGGAGCGGAAGTGGGGCGGCAGGAGGGCGGGGTGGGTGGCGGAAGGGGAGGGCCGGGGAAGTCGCTCCAGTCGGCTCTTTTCCGGCGCAGGGGGCCGGAAGTTGTGGCGCGGCCGTGTCAACCTGGCAGCTGCGGGCTGAGTGCGGCTGAGACCGCGACCATGGGCGGGAAGAACAAGCAGCGGACCAAGGGGAACCTGAGGGTGAGTGCGACGTGGCTCGGCCGACCGGGGAGTTCGCGTCCCGCAGCGCCTGGCTCTACCACGCGCGCGGCCGGAGGGCGTGTGGAGCGTGGCGGTGGAGGCGTGTGTTTGCGTGTCGAGTGTGACCTCCCGGTTGTGTGTGTGCGTCCCCACGAGCGGGGTGCGTTGTCTCCGAGCAGATTTTGCGAGGGAAAAGATGTTCCATGCCAGAGCTGTCTCCGCCTGAGCACACGCCCCACAGTTTCTATTACGAAATGGTTCCGTGTGTGTCTTAACTGGAGGGTTACCTGGCCTGGGCAGCGGGGGTTCGGGTCGGGGGAGTGGCGTTAGGAACTAGGGAGTCGGGTAGGAAGCATTTAAAGTGAGCATGGTGTGCGGGGCATCTCGGGTCATGTCGCTCTTTTGCTCAGAAACCTACGGGGTCCCCCGCATTCCTCGGGGGGTAAAGGCCAGATCCCCAACGATGGTGTGTACCTGGTATGTGGTCCGCCTTTGGCCCCTTCCTGTCTCTGGCACGGTCTTCAACTTCCTTCTCCTCGCTCCCTCCGTCCAGCCACACTGACCTCGTCACCAAGCCTTGACCTTGCCTGGCAGGCTCCCCAACGCTCTTTTGTTAGGTGGCTACAGATATTGCTGGAGACACCCCTTGAGGTCTCGCATGATCGCCCAATTTTAAATTGTAGCTCTCCCCCACTCCCTGTGCTCCTTTCCTGCTTTGTCTTACTCCTTTGCACTTACGACTTCTTGCTTCACTGGGATGTAAGTATTCTGAAGGCAGGTGTTTTCATGAAGGCTGTTGTTCTAGGAACCTCGGACAAGGATTGGCATATAGTAGACACTCGCTAAATACTGTTTAAAGAAGACCCACGAGTGGATTAAACCTACGTGATTAGGGATTTCATAATGTATTTTTATGGTACTAGGTTTTGTTTTGGCACAGTCCGATTTTATGGGAGTGCTTTTTCCCTGTGTCTGATCAAATTCTAGTGATATCAGTACAACATTTTCTTAGATCTGCCATTTGATCTGTTTTTGGCAGGTAGTACCAACAATCATAGTAACTTGCCTTGTGCTGGTATTATGTTAAGTACTTTACTTGTATCCTCATTGGATTTTAAATTTTTTAATGTTTTTTATTTATTTCTGAGAGAGAGAGAGAGACAGCATGAGCAGGGGAGGGTCAGAGAGAGAGGGAGACACAGAATCTGAAACAGGCTCCAGGCTCTGAGCTGGCTGTCAGCACAGAGCCTGACGCGGGGCTCGAACCCACAAACTGTGAGATCATGACCTGAGCCAAAGTCGGATGCTTAACCGACTGAGCCACCCAGGCGCCCCTGGATTTTAATTTTTTTTTTTTTTATGAAAATGCTTTTCTTGTTTTATTTTTAAAAATATTCCAAATATGAGGAAAAGTCACAAAAATATTAGAGTGACAAGCCATATGTTCTTTACCTAGAATCACCAATTGTTAATATTCAGTTACACTTGTTTTCTCTCTCTCAATATATGAGTTTTGCTGAACCATATGAGAATTAGTTGCATATACCATGACACTTAACTCCTAAGTACTTCAGCACGATTATTCTAAACCAGTGCCATTCTCCTGTATAACCTTTAGCAATTACAACATGAGGAAAATTTAAGGTCAGTAAAATGCTATTATCTAATAACATGGAACACTGTATCTAGATTTCTGTAGTCATTTCAATAATGTTCTCTATAACTTGTTTAAAAATTTTTTAATGTTTATTTATTTTTGAGACAGACAGAGACAGCATGAGCGAGGGAGGGGCAGAGAGAGACGGAGACACAGAATCTGAAGCAGTCTCCAGGCTCTGAGCTAGCTGTCAGCACAGAACCCGACACAGGGATTGAACCCACAGTCTGTGAGATCATGACCTGAGCTGAAGTCAGATGCTTAACCAGCTGAGCCACCCAGGCGCCCCACTATAACTTGGTTTTAGATATAGCATTTTAAATAACACCTAAGATCTAATCAAGGATCGAGTGATTCCATTTAGTTATCATTTAGTTCTAGGTAGTTTTCCCGTGGTAGTGTTTTTTTTTTTTTTTTTTCTTCTTTTTTGAAGGCAGTTCTTTTGTAAGAGGGACAGTTTGGAAAAGTCTAGGCCAATTATTTTACTTTATTTAGAATTGTCTAGTTGTTCCCTTGATTAGATTCAGGTTAAACAATTTTTGATAAGAGTGCTTCATAGATGATGTAGCATCATCAGTGGGTCAGGTGCACACGATGCTTACATGTCCCATGAGTGATATTTAATCACTTGGTTAATGTGATGTCTATTGTAAAGGTATCTTTTTCTACTACCTATTAATGTATAACATAGGGAGTGGTATTTTGAGACTGAGAATAACCTGTTCCCTCACAAACTTTCACTTAATTGTTTTAGCATCCTTTGTTGATTTCTTGCTGGAATCAATTTTAATGGTTTAAAAACTACATTTAATTTTGACAGTAACCCAAGTAAATGGCTTAGTTGCTGTTTTTTCATTTTAAAGATGATGGTTCTGAGACTTAGAGAAATTAGTTTACCTAAGATCATGTCGCCAGGAAGTTGCGTAGTTGAGAGTTGAACCTCAGAGTGATAGTCTTTCATTCAACAGAAGACTTTGAGTACTGAATGTCGTGTGTTCAAAGATGATAGACAAATGTGTCTTGTTCTTGAACTGTTAGTTTGATGATAGACATATAAGTAAGCAAATGATTATTATATATTAAAGAATTATGATATAGGTATGAGTGGAAAGAAAACGGTAGAACAGAAAAAGAATGGTAATTGACCTGAGGGATACAAAGGTTGAAAATGAGTGTGTTTTGAAAGATGAGTAAGAGTTTGTCAGGCAGTGGAAAGGAAGAAAAGGTTTTCAGGCAGAGAGAAGAGAGTACACAAATATAAGATTGTGAAGGGCATAACCTATGCAGAGAACTGTGAATTCACTTTGGGACTGGAACATACGTAGTGGCAGCAAAATTGGGAGAGGAGAGGAAGGCCTGTGACAAGGGAAGAAAAGAGTGTTGGGAGATGAACCCGGGAGAAGTAGAGGTCAGATGGTGAAAGATATTGTATGTTTTCCAGGGTTGAGCCTGTAAACTAGAGTCAGGATTGCCACCTCGAATACCTCTAGAATATAGGCACAAAGGAATGAAGTAGGGGGTCACCTGGGTGGCTTAGTCAGTTAAGTGTCCAGTCTAACTCTTGGTTTTGGCTCAGGTTATGATCTCACAGTTGGTGGTGAGATCAAGCTCTGCCATCTGGCTCTCTGTTGACAGCTCCGAGCCTGCTTGGAATTCTCTCTCTCTTAAAAAAAAAAAAAAAAAAGGAATGAAGCATGTGTAGTATAAGAAAATTAACTGCCAGGAATAAAATCAAGGTTTTTAATTTTTGAACTGGGTATAAGCATTTAACATACAGTAGAGGAAGTAACAAGAAACAGTAACTATAATTTAAACTCAAAGTAAACATTGAATAAAAGATACAATTAGCCTATTTTAAAAATTACTTGTTACTTTACTATTGGAAATTGGAAATCTGATACCTTTTCTTCACCCAGTTACCTCTAGCAGCTCTGGTGTTTCAGGTCAGTTCAGAATTTAGCCTTGACTCTTTTAGCTTTTAGCACTAACTAGGTTTTTAAAATATAATTTCATTATTCTGCTTTATAATAAAACTTTATAGATGGTATTATAGATAAAATTCTGATGTCCTAATGTCATCATAGTTTTCAAAATTGTATTATAATTCACTAACTTCCTTTGTACCTCTTTATTCAAGTACCAGTATTGAGAAAGGCAAGCTGAATAATGTTCATTTTAATAAAGTTCCAAAATAGAGAACCTTTTTTGAAATTAGTCTTAAATGCTACTATTTTGAAAAAAAAATGTAATTCACGTTACCGTTTTCATTTCTGGTCATTCATTTCAGTTTAGAAACTGGCCTAGATTATTCCTTGATAGATGAGTTGCCCAAACACAATTTTGCTAGGTATGAGCAAATTGAATCACACATTTGGATAACCCTTTCAACCAGTTATTAAAAATTTTGTTTTTAACATTTTATTTATTTTTGAGAGACAGAGTGAGACAGAGCACAAGTGGAGGAGGGGCAGAGAGAGAAGAAGACCCAGGATCTGAAGCAGGCTCCAGGCTCTGAGCAAGAGTTCAGCACAGAGCCCAGTGCAGGTCTCTAACTCAGGAACTGTGAGATCATGATCTGAGCCGAAATCGGACACTTTACTGACTGAGCCACCCAGGCACCCCTCTTTTCAACCATTCTTACAGAGAGGTCAGGAACAGGTGAATTTAGATGGGTTGTAATGTCATCCAGGACATTGAACTGAGGCATTTTTCTGTTAGATAACAATGTATGTCTTAGTTTCTTTAGTGTGTATATATATGTCACAATCAGCCCATTAGCTTTTTGTACTAGGAAGCTACTATATTGTGTATTGATTTAAGAAACCACAGGCTATGGTTCAAAGGACTGTATCATATATTCTGACCATTGTATTCATTTTGTGTCCATAGTAATATAATTTGTAACCGTTATAGCTCAAAGAAGTTAGAGTAACTTTGGGTGTGTGGAAATGAGTGTGTCTGCCTTTAAGGAACTCCTGGTCTTAGAAATAGCTATCATTAGATTGGTCCCATGGTGGTTGTTTAATAAATGTTTGTTGAATGGATGAATGAAAAGATGTAATTCATTTATGAATCAATTTTATAGCATTACGTAGTACACATTTGTGTGTATATATACTCTCAAATTTGGAAATTAATTTTATAATAGTATTTATTCTTACCGTATGTGATGCATTCTGAGTTTTAAAATTTTTTTCTGTTTTTTTGAAATGCTGTCATGATCCATTAAGTTAATATCTTAAGCCACTAATGGATTGTATCCAGTGTAAATAACATTGTTCTGATGTTTAGCAAACCAGGAAATAGTTCCTAGGATTATTATTGATAGGTTCTTAGTGATGGGAACATTGCAGTGGATGAAATCTTAGGCTAGGAAATAAAAAGTTCTTGGGGCACCTGGGTGGCTCAGTCAGTTAGGCTTCTGACTCTTGATTTCAGCTCAGGTCATAATTTCATGATTCATGAGATCAAGCCCTGTATTGGGCTCTGCACTGTTAGCACATAGCCTGCCTGGGATTCTCTCTTTCTTTTTCTCTGCCCCTTCCCTGTGTGTGTGTGTGTGTGTGTGTGTGTGTGTGTGTGTGTGTGTACATGCATGCTTGCTCTCAAAATAAATAAATTAAAAAAAATTTAAAAGGAGAGGCTTTATTAAAAAACAAAACTTCCTCAATAAAAGCTTGTTCTTCTCTGGGAATTGTGAAGGACAAGAACTCAAAATTAAGTTTTGAACTCTTCCTGCACTCTGACTTTGTTCTCCCAACTTTCTTATCAGCCTTCAAACAGTGGCCGAGCCGCAGAACTCCTTGCCAAAGAACAGGGAACGGTGCCTGGATTTATTGGTTTTGGAACATCACAGAGTGACCTAGGTTATGTTCCTGCTATTCAAGGAGCTGAAGAAATAGACAGTCTTGTAGATTCTGATTTCCGAATGGTGCTGCGGAAACTTTCTAAGAAAGATGTCACAACAAAATTAAAAGTAAGTTTTATGTTTTTTTTTTTTATAAAAATGATCAAGAAAATTCTTTTGTTAGAACAGCATGTCAGTTGGCATATTTTATGTGAAGAAAAACGAGCAATCATTTATCACTAATAAGTTCTTTTACAATTGTCCTTTTTTCTGACATGTAGACTTAAGTTTAGTTTACCTTTTATCTTCTGGATTATAAATTAGTTTGTTCTTGTGCACTTATTTGAACCACTTTGGAATTCTAGCTGTACAGTTCTTCCCATTAGAGAATGTAATTTTGACCCTGTAACATTAAATTGAGTTTTTTGTTTGTGTACATCTTATTTTTTTAAAAACTTGAGAAGTTTCTGTTATAGCACGCTGTGAAGGAACTCTTCAAATTGGTCCCGTATGGCACAGACAGAAGTAACACATTCTCCTGTTACGTAGACTAAGTTTCTAGCATAGAAAAGATACAATGAATAGCCATTATTATGGCTATTGATGCTTAGTAATGTTGTTAATTTACTTTCAGGCTATGCAGGAATTTGGAACCATGTGTACAGAGAGAGACACAGAAGTTGTAAAAGGAGTTCTTCCATACTGGCCAAGAATTTTCTGCAAAATTTCACTTGTAAGTATTAAAGACTTAACACTAGCTTATTTTGTTGTACAGTTTTTGCTTGAAGTCATTACATTTACACCATTCATTTTTGGTGAGGGGTATAAAATGGTATGTTGGTATTGTTATGCACATTGGATCACATTAGGTTGTATAATGTGTATTGGAAGTTTGGGTTTTCAAGAATTACGGGATTACTAGAGGATTACCTAGATACTTTCTGGTTATAGTAAATTGTGACAGTTTAACTTCTTTGTGTTTTTGCTGGAAAATAAGAGTGAATTGCTTAATATTGAAGGCCTAACCTTGAGTCTATCTTGAATAGTTTTTCTAAAAACTTTGTGAGGGGGAAAGGGAAAATTGATCAATTTTTTCACATAATTATTAATTTTAGTCTAGTTCTGCACATAGGTGAATTCTTATTTATGGGTCATCATAGCATATCTGGCAATGTCTGTGTTTGTTTTTTTGGGCTAGAGCTATTTTAAGCCGTATTATATTTTCAATAGGATCATGATCGCCGGGTTCGAGAAGCCACACAGCAGGCTTTTGAAAAGCTTATCCTTAAAGTAAAGAAACACTTGGCTCCTTATTTAAAAAGTTTAATGGGCTATTGGCTGATGGCTCAGTGTGATACTTATACACCAGCTGCTTTTGCAGCAAAAGATGCCTTTGAAGCAGCTTTCCCTCCAAGCAAGCAACCTGAAGCCATCGCATTTTGTAAGGATGAAATTACAAGTGTAAGTTCTTGGAGCGATTCTGTATCTTTTCCTCAAGTATTTAGGGGATATGAGGCATATTATAATGACAGCTCTTTTGCCTGGCATTATGAAGGAACGAGTAAGTGAAATATTTCTAATGGAAGATTGCCTTTTAAATTTTTTTTTTTTTTTTAACATTTATTTATTTTCGGAGAGACAGAGAGAGACAGCACAAGCGGGGGAGGGCCAGAGAGAAAGGGAGAGACAGAATCCGAAGCGGGCTCCAGACTCTGAGCTGTCAGCACAAAGCCCGATGTGGGGCTCAAACCCACAAACCGTGAGATCATGATCTGAGCTGAAGCCAGATGCTCAACCTACTGAGCCACCCAGGTGCTCCGAAGATTGCCTTTTAAAAATGGTGTTTAACAAAATTGACCATTTTTGATTTTTAACATAATTAGCATTTTGGATTGGATCTTTCTAAGTTATTTAAGTTTTTTATCTTTAATTTATAAATCGTAATCATACTACCTAAAAGATTTAAGTATATGCGTTATGTGACATAATCTGAAAAAAGATTATGTCTAAAAAGTAAATCTAATTTTATTCTCCCCCATATTTCCATATCCACACATGTATACAGATATACTTCAGGGGTGCCTGGGTGGCTCAGTTGGTTGGGCGTCTGACTTCAGGTCAGGTCATGATCTCACAGTTCGTGGGTTCAAGCCCTGCGTCAGGCTCTGTGCTAACAGCTCAGAGCCTGGAGCCTACTTCGGATTCAGTGTCTTCCTCTCTCTCTTTGCTCCACCCAGACTCATGCTCTGTTTCTCTCTGTCTCAATAATAAATAAACATTACAAAAACATTACAGACGTACTTCATTCTTTTTGTTGGCTTTCTTACATTCCTTTGTACAACTGTGTTTAACTCTTTTGTATTATACATTTGGGGTTTTCCCTGTTTTTTATTATAACAGATACTGCTTCAGGGAATATTCTTGAATAGATTTCTTTATACCCTGTGGGAATGATAATAGAATTTCTAGTTGGGTCAAAGGATAAAAACATTTAAAAATATTTTTATATTGATAAATTGTCTTTCAAAAGGCCATATAAATTTATATTGTCATTAACAGATATGAAAGTTTCTCCAAAACTTGGCCAGTGTTCTTGCAACTCTTTGGAAGACTGATATCAGCCATAACTTATGTGGATTTCAGTTTGTATCTTATACTGTCTTTCATTTCTTTCCTCTTTATCTGTTATTCCTAATATATGGGCTGGAAAAGCCAGACAACTGAGCTTATTAGTATTCTCTCAAGAAGTAAAAGTAGACGGACTGTGAATGATGGGGGGAATTGAGGATTTTAAAAAATTCATGCTGACATTCATTCCTTTATTTAGTACTTCTGTGTTTCCATAGCAGCCTGTGTACAGTCTTTTTAAACCATCATCGCTCCTTTCAGTCAGCCGGCCTCCCTGTGGCTTCCCTTTATATTTACAAGTCCAGATTTCGTATCCTGGCCTATAGGGTTCTGCATGGTCTGGTCCCCACTTAACCAATCTGATCTTTTCACCTAACACCTGTACACACACACACACACACACACACACATATGTGCATTCTCGTTCCCCATTTAAGTTCTTGTTTCTTCCATTTTTCATTTTTCAAGTTTACCAAGTTTGTTTTTCTAGGGAGAGGGTTTATAGCTTTAATGATATTCTCAGAGGGCGTTCTTTAACCCAAGAATCATTGGTATATTTGAAATACCAAGTGATAAGTGTTGTGAGAGTAAAGTGTCATGAGTTTGGGTACTAAGAGTTTAAGAAAATGGAATTTGAGACAACCAATTTGGCTATTCATAGTTTTTTGTTTGGTTGGTTTTTTGTTCTTGGCTTCGTTATGGATGGATAACATCATTGAATATATGGATTAGTTACTGCATTATTTTCCCTTTAGCTGGTTATGTCACAGTTCCTTACAGATACAGGGCTTGAACTTTCCTAAGTTCAAGATCAGTTTTTTAGAGAGGGGTTAGGCGCATGAGACCAAAATGTCAGATTTACAGGCATTATGTCATACTGTCTATAAGAACATGAGCTCTGGGTCATACCATTGGGGTTCTGTCCAATTCTGCTGTTATTTATGCATATGACTCTGGGTAAGTTTCTGTGTCTCCATTTCTTCATCTTTTAAAGTAGAAATTAACTTGTACTTCATCGAGTAGTCGTGAGGATCAATTTAGTTAATGGGTGAAATGTGCTCACAGCAATACCTGGCGTGTGGAAAAGTTCAGTAAATGTTAGTTATTGTAGTTGCTGATAAAGGGGGTACTGAAGTAGTGAGTTCCCTAGGACTGCGTGCTGGAAGTAGACACTCACCCACTTTAAAGTCCATCAGGCTTTCCTCTCTGATGGACCAGAGTACGATGTGTATTCTCCCTTATGGGCAGGGAGGCACTCAAAAAGAGAGGAGAGGAAAACAGCCTGAATTTGTCTTTCAAACTTACTAATCAGGAATTCTACTTCACTGTTGCGTACAGGAGGAATGGAGAAATGAGAGCAGGAGTAGTTAGGGAAATATTCTTCTAGATGGTTATTGGAGATGTTCAGAAGAAGTACCCTCTCCTTACCCCAGTCAACCTTGGGGATTGATAGGGAAAGAAAAATAGGTAAAATTTAAACCTTTTAGTTTTGCTCCTTATTTTGCTACTTTTGTGGGGGAAGGGATAGAAGCTTTTAGGTAAGATGAGGTTAATACTCTAACTGTTCACTATTGACAGTTCAATAAAGCTCAAGGCTATGGGATTTTTCCTCCTCCGTAGGTGCTGCAGGATCATCTTCTAAAAGAAACACCTGATACACTCAGTGATCCACAGTAAGTTGTGTTACATCGATGTAACTCATGTTAAGGATTTGTTTTGCTCAGACGTAGTAAGATGGTAATTTCAATGTGACATTTTTGAAAAAGCAATTCTAAAAGTAGACATGAAAATACTTAATATAATGCTATGTGCCAGGGGCTATTTTAAGTGTTTTTACTTGCAAGTGTCCTGCTATTTAACTTGAATTATTGTTTTACATGTTTCATTCTTTAAAAAGAGATATTTTTATGTTTTTCCCACATTTATCTTCTGATTGTCCTAGCAGGAATCATTTTAAGGTCTGATTGAATGAATTGAAGAACTCAGAATAGTTCTGTTGAAAGAGTGGTAAAATCACCCATTTACTTTTGTGTACTAATCAAACTATTAGGAGCCCCTAAGGGCAAGTAACCTTAGAGGCACTGATATCCATTCTCTAGAATCATCCTATTACTTGCTACTGAGAGCAGTATATTGCCCACTTTTTTCAAGCCACAGCTTTTCACCTGCTTTCACTTGTATTAGTTGAAAAATATGTGATTAAAATTCTGTGTATGTTTGTATTTTAAGGGATGAGGGTTGGCACAGTAAGAATAGAATATAGAAATAAAAATAAAGCAACTTTGGTAGATATTTAAAATAGAAATGCCAAGTATGTAATTGGGCTTATTCTCAATTCTTATATATATTTATTTTCTTTTCACATTAAGAACGGTTCCAGAGGAAGAAAGAGATGCTAAATTCTATCGGGTTGTAACTTGTTCCTTATTGGCATTAAAAAAATTGCTTTGCCTCTTACCTGATAATGAGCTTGATTCTCTGGAGGAGAAATTTAAGTCTCTTTTATCACAGAATAAATTTTGGAAGTATGGAAAACACAGTATACCTCAGGTATCTTAATCTTTTACTGTAAACATCTGTGATTCCTTGTTTCCACCCTGATCTTGTTAGTTTATGTTTGTGTTTTATGCTTATTGTTCATGTTTAAAACTCCACAAGCATATCTTTGTGGTTGGACTGAATTGCCTCTTTTACTGTAGTGTTATTTTTTTTTCACTTTTTAATTTAGTTATTTAGATTTCAGATTCAGAGTGGTATTATAACACTGTTCTGTTCATGGTACTTTAAAATTGTTGGTATGTGTGAAGCTCTTATAACTTAATCCATTTTTTTCTCTTATGTTTCTGCCTCCTTCTCCACCCTCCACTTCTACCAGCTCACCATTCTACATGTGCTTAGTGTATGTCCTTTTGTGTGTATTGTTGATTCTTCTTGTCCATGGTAATTAGCTTATATGAAGAACCCATGAATATTGATTAAGTGAATACTGTAGCATTGCTCTTAGGGGAAATATAGGATTGGTGCCTGTGAGTGTCTGGTCACATTTTTGTCAGTTCATCAATACGTAACCTTGTTTTATGTGTATCTGTTTAAAGACATCTTATTGAATGGATATTGTTGATTCATTAGCACTGCCATAGACAGCAGCACTGGAAGTCATGCCTGAATGAAGCTTAAACACTTTTTTTTGTTGGGCACATCACAGCTTTTGGAATGTATTTTTAAAAAAATTTTTTTAAATGTTTTATTTATTTATGAGAGAGAGAAACAGCATGAACAGGGGAGGGTCAGAGAGAGAGGGAGACACAGAATCCGAAACAGGCTCCAGGCTCTGAGCTGGCTGTCAGCACAGAGCCCAACGCGAGGCTCGAACCCACGAACCGCGAGATCATAACCTGAGCCGAAGTCGGACACTTAACTGACTGAACCACCAAGGTGCCCCAAGTTCTCAGTACTTTTTTACAAGTACTAAACTACTTTAAATCTGTCGTGTTCTTATACAAGTGTTTGATCATGCCTTCTAAATACTACGTAGGATTAAGAAATTTGCATCTCTTCCATTTTACTTCTGCATTCTCTCAGTGATAGATTTCCTCCAACTCTCTGCTGTCACAGACTGTGCAGCAGTGAACGTCTTCATTCATGTGCCTTCAAATCTGCAAGGATTTCTTTTTCTGAAATTCTCTTAGCTTTTGAATTGCTGAGTCAAAGAGTATATGCCTACTTAATTTTCTGAATGGTGCCAGATTGCTCCCTTAAATGGCTGCATTACTCTACACTCAACCATCATTGCCTGATGAGCCCTGTGTATCCTTATATCCTGGCCAGCCATAGTCATCCTTCAGTTCCCTAATTTTTATCAGTCTAATAGGACTTCAAATGATATGTTTTTTCACTACCCTGCTAACTAATGACTTTTAGGATCTCTCTATAAGCTTTTAAATTTTGATATTTCTTCTATAAACTACTTGTTTATGTCTTTCTCCCCTTTCTTTTGAAGTTTTTTTTTATTTTACTGGAGTTCTTTGTGTATCCTAAATACTTGTCCTTTTGTCGTTTTTAGGCATTGCAAGTAATCTTCCACTTTGTTACCTTTCCTGTGTCCTCTTTAGAAAGACATTGTAATTTTCATGTAAAGTTATTGATTCTTCATGTGTAGTGAGCCAGTATTCCTAAAAATCACCTAGTGAACTGTTCATTCTTTCCCTATTGATTTGTGGTCCTGCCATTATGGTACATTAAATTTCCATATGTTCATAAGTTTGTCTTTAAACTCTGCCTTCTGAGCCATAGGTCTTTGTTTCTTCTTCTGCCAGTACCAGAAGTTTGCACCCATTCCATTTTCATATCACATGCTAACATGACATTATGATATGTCCTGATAACTGCTTAGGTGAGTCACTTTTTTTGTCCTCATCTTCAAGATTGACCAAGTTGTTTTAGAACTTTATTCTTCTGGGGCGCCTGGCTGGCTCAGTTGGTACAGCATGTGACTTTATTCTTCTATATAAATTACAGTAAGTTAATTGAATTTCTCAAAAAAGTGAATGATTTGGGGGAGGCTTGCTCTCTTTATAAAGTTATTGAACCTGATATTATAATGAATGTCATATCTCAATTTATTCAGGTATTTAAAAAACATCCTAGAATAACTTTTTAAAAAAAAATTTTAATGTTTAGTTTTGAGAGACTGAGAGACAGAATGTGAGCAAGGGAGGGGCAGAGACAGAGAGAGACACAGAATCCGAAGCAGGCTCCAGGCTCTGAGCTGTCAGCACAGAGCCCGACATGGGGCTTGAACTCATGGACTAGGAGATCGTGACCTGAGCTGAAGTCGGACACTTAACCAACTGAGTCACCTAGGTGCCCCTATCCTAGAATAATTTTTAAACCAACTTTATTGAGGTATAATTTACTCACAACAAAATGTAATTTTAGGCATAGTTTCACAAGTTGTGACAAATGTATTTACCCATCTACATGTACATGTAACCACGACAGTCATGATATAAAACATTTTTATCATCCAAAAATGAGTTCTTTTTGTTATCCTTCCCCTTACTGTAGGCAACCAGTGATCTCTCGCTTTAGGTTTTCATATAAGTGGAGCCAAACATATTCCCCCTCTGGCTTTTTTTGCTCAATATAATGTTTTTAAGGTTTATTCATTGTTGCATGTATCAGTGGTCCATTCCTTTTTATTGTTTAGTTTTATATAGTCTTTGTTATGGACATGAATTTTCATTTTTCTTGGGCAAGGAGAGAGACTGATGATTCATAGAGTACATGTATGTTAAATTTGTAAGAACGTTCCAAACCATTTACCAAAGTGGTTGTAGTGTTTTATACTTGTATCATCAGTATATGAGATTTTTAGTTGTTCCATAGTGTTACTTCAGAATTGTCAAGTGTTTTATTTTAAGTCATCTTCATTGGTGTGGGATTCAGGGATCAGCAAACTATATATACATCTCATGGGTCAAAATCTGGCACACCTATTTTTGTAAATAATTTTTTGTATTGTCTGTGACTGCTTTCATGCTAATAAAGCAAAGCAAAGTAGTTGGGAGAGAGACCATATGGCTTATAAAGTCTAAACTATTTTACTGTCTGGCTCTTTAAAGAAAATGTTAACTGACCTCTGAGACATATAGATTTTTCATTGTGATTTTGATTTGGATTTCCCTGATGGCTGACAGTGGTGGACATATTTTAATGTGCTTCTTGGCCATTTGTATATCTTTTTGAGGTATCTGTCCAAGCTTTTTCCTCACTTTTTAATTTGTTGTTGTTTTTTTTTTTAAATTTCTAAGGGTTCTACTTGGCTTTTTGTATTTTCTGTTTCTTTGACAAATTTTCTTGTTTCTTTAAAGACTTTTTTAAGAGCAGTTTTATGTGCACAGCACAATGAAAGATGCAGATTTTCCATATATGTCCTCTGTCCTTTCCCCTGCCAGATGCCTAGTCTCCCCTTATCAGCATCCTCTACCAGAGTGCTACATTTGTAACTTTTTTTTTAAGCAAGTTGTATGCCCAGTGTGGCGCTTGAACTCACAACCTGGACATCAAGAGTCACATGCTCTACCGACTGAGCCAACCAGGCACCCCTGAACCTACATTGATAAATGATATAATCCAGAGTCCATAGTTTATTTACATTAAGGTTCACTCTTGGAGTTGTACATTCTATTTCTTACTTATTTATTTTTGTTCATTGTTCTATTTTCCTTTACCTCACTGAGTGTAGTTTTAATAGCTGCTTTTAGAGTTCATGTCTGATGATAACATCTGGTCATCTTGAGATTGATCTCAGTTAACTGCTTTAGGAGATGACATCACATTTTCCTGACTTTTCATTTGTTGGGTAATTTTAGACTCGATCCTGTTCATAGATATTTGGACTATACCCTGAAATGTTATGTTTTGGAGACTGGATTGTTTTATATTGCTCCAACAGGTGTTACACAGAGATTTTGTGATGGTAGGAAATTAACTTGGGCGGACTCTTGACAGCAGATGGTCATGCCTGCGGGTGGGAGCATCTCAGATCTCAGCTCAGTTCTTTCAACCTTGGCTTTAAACTGCCTTCACGTTACCCTGTGCATGCTTCCAGGGCCAACTATAGTATTTTTAGGCTGCAGACAGAAGTGTGGAGGTCCCTTCTCTGGCTCTCTCCTTCCTAGAGTTCCCGCCACTCTCTTGCCGCCTTCTCCTCTTCCTGGTTCTTCACTTCCTCCCACGAGGCTTTTTATTGGCATTCCCTGTGCCTCTGTGGCGGTGACTGTGGCCACCTTCAGGGCAGAGCTGCACAGAATGTAAGTTCGGTCTCAGCTGACCTTATATCTTGGATTTAAATTTTAGACTCTTTATTCTGTTCCATTTATTTATATGTTTATCCTTATATCAATACCATACTCTCTTGGTTATTATTGTTTTATAATAAGGCTGGAAGCCATCCAGATTTGTTCTTTTACAAAAACTTTTAGGTTGTGTTAGACTCTTTTCATCTTAAAGTAATATTTTATAGTATGTTCCATCCTGAACATGTTCATGGTTTTGTTGCTAATGTGAAAGTCACCATTTGTTTTTTAATTACATTTTTTGTTTCTACTGGTGCATGTATACTGTGCTTTCTTATGTAAATTGTATATTCAGCAACTCTCCCAACCTCTTGTTCTAATAGTGTTTAGATCTTTTTGAATATTTTTTTATAGCCTGTTATTTTGCTATGATTATAGCTACATATTTGTGTTACTTTCCAATTCTTTTTTTTTTCCTTGTCTCTGTGTGAATAAGGTTCTCTAGGACCATGTTGAGAGGTGGTAATAGCTGGCATCCGTTTCTTGTTCCCGACTTTAATGGAAATGGTTGTAATAGTTTCTTAATATTTTGAGTATGATGCTTACTCTAGATTTCATAAAGTTTAAGATTGCTCTTTTATTTTTAGTTTGCTGAGTATTTTTGTCATAAAATAATGATGAAATTTTCTTGATTGCTTTTCTGATATGTTTAAATGATCGTACGATTTCCCAGCCTAGCATTTAAGAGATGTACTCAGTCATGCTATACAGTTATCTTTTTAAATACACTGCTAACATCATTTGGTGATATTTATGTACAATATGCAGAAATAAAGTACTTTGTGGGGTTAAATATATGTGTATGTGTTTTTTTAATCCCAGAAAACATTGTTATTATACTCTCAATCTTCATTTAGATTTATCTTCATATTTGTTGCTTTATTTGCTCTTTATTCTGTTTTTCATCTCTTACCTTCCCTCTGGGATCATCTACTTTCAATATAGAAGGCATCCATTGGATTTCTTTTCTTTTTGTGTTGGTCTGCTGATGAGGAAGTCTTTTTTTCTATATCAGAAGATGTTTTTATTTCACTCTTTTTTTTTAAGATTTTATTTTTTTAAGTAATCTCTACATGCATCGTGAGACTCAAACCTACAACCCTGAGATCAAGAGTCTCCTGCTTCTCTGACTCAGGCAGCCAGATGCCCCTTCATTCTCATTCTTGAAATTGATTTTTACTGGGTACAGGAATAAATATTGGCATTTAATTTCTTGTTGAAAATATTCCATTGTATTCCGATTTACGTTGTTGCCATTGAAGTCAGCTATTACTCTTAGTGTCCTTCCTTTGAACGTAGTTTGTCTTTTTCCCCTGCTTTTTTTTTTTTTTTTTAAAGTTGCACCATTCAGTGTCTTAATGTGGATTTCTTTTTATGTATCTTGCTTGGGATTCGTTGGATTTCCTGAATGTGTAGAATGGTGTATTTCAATTGGCTCTACAAAATGCTCAGCTATTAACCTCTTCAGATATTTCCTTTGCTTCGTTCTCTCTTCTCTCCCTTTGGGATTCTGATTAAATATATGTTAAACCTTCTTTATCTTGTCTCTTACACTATCCTTGGTGGGTTTTTTTTTTTTTTTCTTTATCTCTTCTTGTCTTTCCATGCTACTTGGTGGATAATTTCTTTTGTGCCTTCAGTTCACTTTCTCCTTATCTTCTCTTAAACTGAGAATTGAATTCTAATCTATCACCTGACTTTCTGCCTGTCTACTTTTAGGAATAGGAATTGTGCTTCGTACTTTTTCACGTCTGTGCAAAATTTTTCTAAGATCCTTTTCCTTTCAGATTTCTTTATACTTTTATATCTTTAAATATACTAAGAATTGTTGATAGGGAATTTGTAGCTGATAGACCTAAGATTAAAAGTCATCATCTCTGCTGATAGTGGCTCATGGTTTCTTAGTTTTTGTTTGGCTGTATTTAACTTTGTGTGGCCTAGTAGTGTATTAATAGGAATAATATGAGGCCCAGGTGAATGCCTTGGCCTTTAGAGAGGATTTGTATTTTCTTCAGCCAAAGAAATTGAAAGTTGAATTCTTTCTGCCTTCACTTTTATGTGGTAATTCCTAATGTCCTTTCAGCCATTTGATATTCTACAGAAGATTTAAAGATCTTTTTTCTAGCCCTTTTAGTTTTACTAATGGGAGTATATTAATGAGTGTTACTAATGGGAGCCATTAAGTTAAAAATCTTATCATAACTCAACTAGGCTTTAATTTAATCCAGCTTTTCATTTTTTGTTTTAGATCCGCTCAGCTTATTTTGAGTTAGTTTCTGCTTTGTGCCAGCGTATTCCACAGCTGATGAAAGATGAAGCGTCCAAAGTGAGCCCATCTGTTCTACTTAGTATTGATGACAGTGACCCCATTGTATGCCCGGCTCTCTGGGAAGCTGTACTTTATACACTTACAACTATTGAGGTGTGTAAGAAAGGTAACATTTAGTACATTTGAGATACTTGTCTTCTTTGTATTTTAGAAACCTTAGATATGATATGAGACAGAGCCTATCAGATGATAATACCTAAAACTTACTGGAAAATGCTTCCTTGGAAATAAAATACTTAATACAAAACTTTGTATAAATCTTAAACTGACCATAAAATGGTATAGAGTTTTTGTTTTACTTTCAGTTTAGCCAGCCAGTATTGATCATTCTTTAAACTTCATGTGGCCCAGTGACGTCAGTATATCTGAATCTTATGTTTAAGATTAGATATTAGTGTCCCTTTTAGAAAGCAGCTTTTATATAAGTCTTTTAAGTTAAATCATGATTTCTGATCATTGTTGTCCTAAGCATGTGGGGCACATGATTACTATATGTAATAAATTTCTTAAAATTTCTGAGTTTAGTTTTCAGTAGTGGTGAGAGATTTTATCCTTTTTAGGTAGAATACTTGATTTTTACTTTTGAGAGCCTATATGTCTCTGAATTGGAAAAAGTATTTTCTGATCGCTAATTATTCTTATAATCTTATTTTTGGTTAGGACTGTTGGCTTCATGTAAATGCAAAAAAAAGTGTGTTTCCAAAGCTGTCAGCTGTGGTTCGTGAAGGCGGTCGGGGTCTGGCTACTGTCATATATCCTTATCTTTTGCCATTTATCAGCAAACTGCCTCAGTCCATTACAGATCCAAAGTTGGATTTCTTCAAAAATTTCCTCACCTCAGTAGTTGCAGGGTAAGGAGTTTCAGTTCTTGATCTTTAAAGCAAAAGAGATTTTTCTTGTTTTCATTAATTTGTAGAATGACATACTCATTATTGTCTTTCTTACTTAAATTTCTCCAGATTGTTCTGCTGTTCAGTAAACACTTTTAAACTTTTCAGAGAATTTCAGTTGAAATTTTTTTCCTGGGTACTTTCAAGGCTTTAGTGGTCATACACAACAAAAGTACAATGAATATTTTAAGGGCCTTAGATTGAAATAGTCCATTTTTTAAATGAGCATTTTTTGGTATATTGATAAATACAAATGTCCAAATGGAAAAAATGAATCAGTGAAGAGTTTAAAACTTCCATAAACATAAATATGATAGCTATTTAAAGTCACAATTTAAAAAAATTATTACAGTGCATTTGTTGAACTTAATTAAAGGTACTGTTTTATTAATGCTTACAAAATTGTTTGTTACTACTCTATTAGTTTTATTTGATTAAGTCCTCTCTTTGAAATTTGCAAATGGATTTGTTCCTGACTAGAAAATAAATACGTATTATCTTTTGTTGACACCTGTTTGAAAATGTGCTTTTTCCCACTCTTTTTCAAGTTCCTTTTGTTCTGAGTTTTTAGTTTAAGAATTTTATGTTAAAAAATCCTCCTCCTTTTGTGTGATACTTTTTCCATGTCTTTATTGTGGTGTTTCTGAGTTGCTTATTTTTTTATGAAGGAGTAAGCTATGGTTATTTATTATTTCTTAGGCTATCAACAGAGAGAATTAAAACCAGCTTTTCAGAGTGCTCAGCAGTAATATCAGCTTTTTTTGAATGCTTACGTTTTATAATGCAACAAAACTTAGGTGAGGAAGAAATTGAAGAGATGCTCGTCAATGACCAGGTATTTATAATGTAAAAATCACCATGCCCTCCCACATTGACTATAAAGTGTCAAGCTCATTGTATCTTGTTGCCATTTTTAAATTAGCCATTATAAAGATTTCATTTTTATAATTTACAGATTGAGTAATGTGTACTTCTGACCATATAAATAAAAATTCTGTATTGTAGGTTGCTAGAATAATACCATAATGCCTGAGTACTAATTAGTCTCTGGGTGTGGGGGCCGGGCCCTAACTGTTTTATACAGTTGCAGCACAAAGCATAATTTTGAAGATGCTATTTGTGATACTTTATATTAAGTATAAATTATGCAATAATCATTCTGTTACTTTGAAAATATTCAACTACGTTTAGTTTTTTGTGAACAATTGTGCTTGGTGTTTAGAACCAGTGATGAGAGCAGATTCTGGAATATGGTTCCTTATGTTAGGAAATTAATGAAATTATATAAGCCCAGATCCTAGTTGATGTCTCAGTTAACTTATCTTTGAAATTTAAGAAAAAGAATTCTGAACTCTGGGTTCTGTCTTCATATTGGTTTAGAAAAAAGTAAAAAATTGGATTAAGGTCAGAAAAGGCAAAGAAAACTGTATTATTTGGTAATGATCAATATTCTTGGTTAATTATATCATAAAAATAGTAATTTAGAGGAATGCAGTGAAATTATTAACCTCTTTGATATGCAAATGATCTTCAAGTTAACTCTTAAAAGTTTTGGGGGGAAATCCATGTTTTTCAGTTATTAAATGTGGAATTTTATGTTTTACAAATACTTTGTTCAAATTTTATCTCCTCTGAAAACTGAACTTTTATATGTCTGCCTTCTCTTTTAGTTGATTCCTTTTATTGATGCAGTTCTCAAAGACCCAAGATTGCAAGATGGGCAGCTCTTTAACCATTTAGCAGAAACCTTATGTTCCTGGGAAGCCAAAGCAGATGTGGAAAAAGATGATAAAATAGCTCACAGTTTGGACAAAGTACTGCTGAATTTTTGGGAAAGACTGTCAGAGATCTGTGTGGAAAAAATCAATGAGCCAGAAGCTGATGTGAAATCTGTGTCAGGTGTATCTAACCTGCTACAGGTCCTTCAGAAGCCGAAGAGCTCACTGAAGTCAAATAAAAAAAAAGTTGGTAAGGTTAGATTTGCTGACGAGCTACCTGAAAATAATAAAGAGAATGAAAAATGTGTCTCCTCTGAAGGCGAAAACAGTGAAGGCTCTGAATTAATGGCTGAACCTTCTCTCTCTCATAATTGTTCAGACCTTGTATCACCACTAAGGAAAAAACCTTTGGAAGACTTGGTCTGTAAACTAGCAGCGATGAGTATTAATTATGTCAATGAGCAAAAGTCGGAGCAACATCTAAGGTTTCTTTCCACTCTACTCAGCTCTTTCTCTTCAACCCAAGTATTTAAAATGCTACTAGGTGATGAAAAACAGAGTACTGTCAAAGCTAAACCTCTTGAAATAGCCAGGCTCATACAAAAAAATCCTGCGGTGCAGTTTTTATACCAGAAACTGATAGGTTGGCTAAATGAAGATCAAAGGAAGGATGCTGGTTTCCTGGTGGACATTTTGTACAGTGCCCTCTGTTGCTGTGAAAATAATATGGAAAGAAAATACGTCTTGGATGACCTCATCGAGGTATTGTTGTATATCTCTTTAAACTGTAGGGGCTTACATCGCTACACTAATTATAAATGAGTAGAATGAGACCTGCATGGAGGTGATTCCTGTGTTGTTTCTTCACTGAATATCTGTTTAAAGAAGAGCAATATATTCTTTCCAGTTTTAGTCTATGTGCTGTAAGCACAGGCAAGCAGTATATTCTTGATTGTGATGGGGAAGTGTGGAGGCTTATGGGTATGTGTTGAGTCAGTATGGTTAAGATGACAAATGCTTGGTAATAAAAGGCTTAATCTATACTTTTTTAAAAAAAATTACATCCAGGTTAGCATATGGTGCAATAATGATTTCAGGAGTAGATTCCAGTGTTTCCTTCCCTGTGTATAACACCCAGTGCTCATCCCAACAAGTGTCTTCCTTAATGCCCCTTCTCCTTGAGCCCATCTCCCCACCCACAATCCCTCCAGAAACCCTCAGTTTGTTCTCTGTATTTAAGAGTCTCTTACGTTTTGTCTCCCTTCTTATTTTTATGTTATTTTTGCTTCTTTTCCCTTATGTTCATCTGTTTTATATCTTAAATTCCACATATGAGTGAAGTCATATATTTGTCTTTCTCTGACTCATTTCACTTAGCATAATACCCTCTAGTTCTGTCTACGTAGTTGCAAATGGCAACATTTCATTTTTCCTTGATTGCCAAGTAATACTTCATGGTGTGTGTATCACATTTTCTTTATCTATTCATCTGTAGATGGACGTTTGGGCTTTTTCTATACTTTGACTATTGTTGATAGCGCTGCTATGAACGTTGGGGTACATGTACCCCTTCAAAACAGCGCACCTGTATCCCTTGGATGAATACCTAGTAGTGCAGTTGCTGGGTTGAAGGGTAGCTCTATTTTAATTTTTTGAGGAACCTCTATAAAGTTTTCCAGAGTGACTGCACTAGTGTGCATTCCCACCAGCAGTGCAAAAGAGTCCCTCTTTCTCCACATCCTTGCTAACATCTGTTGTTGCCTGAGTTGTTAGTTTTAGCCATTCTGACTGGGGTGAGGTGGTATCTCATTGTGGTTTTAATTTATATTTCCCTGATAATGTGTGATGTTAAGTATCTTTTCATGTGTCTGTTAGCCGTCAGGTTGTCTTCTTTGGAGAAGTGTCTATTCATGTTTTTTGTCCATTTCTTCACTGGATTATTTGTTTTTTTTGGGTGTTGAGTTTGATAAGTTCTTTATAGATTTTGGATACTAACCCTTTATCTGTTATGTCATTTGTAAATACCTTCGCCCATTACATTGGCTGCCTTTTAGTTTTGCTGATTATTTCCGTCACTGTACAGAAGCTTTTTATTTTGATGAGGTCCCAATAGTTCATTTTAGTTTATACTTTTAAAAGTTGGAGTAGCTAGAAATGTTTCAGCTTTTTTTTTTTTTTGTGATTACATAATGACTTCATTCCTTTTAAAAAATTATTTCTAACTCTTTTTTTCTTTTTCAGGGGAATCTGAACTGGAATTCTATTCTTCAGGTCATTGAAAAGGTATCTTAGGGATTTTTTTCTTTTCCTTCTTTTTTGCATTTATGGGTATAGAAAAATGAAAAACCAGTCATATTCACATACTAGTATGTGGTCAGATGTCTAAGTTAGAAACATTATTGTAACTTTTTCCCCATAGTTTGGGAAGGCTTTAGGTTTAGGTGTTTACCTTTCTATAGTATTATTTTTTTGGTTTGGAATATCAGCAAAGACTGAAAAGGCTCTGGTAAATCTAGTATTTCTTCCTGGGTAACAGAGGGAGAGCTAAATATTTGAATATCTTTAAATTAAGACTACAGGTTTCTACTCTTATCTTAGTTACTTTTTCTTCTATAGAAGTGGACTGAGAGGTGTTCGCTTTGGCTCAAACATCTCAGGAAATTAAGTTTGTCCTGCTTTGGAATACTGTACAGGCAAATTAAAATCTTTCAGATTTTGTCTGATTGCCACTTGACTAAATAAGAAAATTAGTGATAAAAATAATGAAAAGAAGGAACATAAGCAATTTAGAAGTTTTAAAGTATTTTTTCCCAATAAACATCTAAGTGATATAACACTTTTCAACCATAGAAATGTTTTTTTTTAAATTTTTTTGAAATGTTTAGTGTTAGTTACCTAAAATTCTTTCTTTTTTTTTTTTTTTTAGCATTTTTTATTATTTTTAAAATTTATACAGATAACTCTTTAATTTACAAGTTTCTTTTTCAATTCTGGTAAAAGCCACATAACAAAATGTACCATCTTAACTATTTCTGAGTTTACAGTTCATTAGTGTTAAGTATATTCTCTTTGTGAACCAGTCTCCAGAATTTATCTTGCAAAACTGAAACTCTGCGCCCATTAAAAAATGACTCCCTATTTCCCTCAATAGTTTATTTATACAAAATAAATACAGAATATTCATTTATTCTTTTTCAATGAGAAATAGAGCTTATAAAGTACAGCATTGACATTAGTTTACCCAATACCTTCTCTCTGTGTAGGCAGGCTACATGAAAAGCCAAGTTATCAGAAAGCTACTTGATAAGTCTAGAATTAGGGCAAAGGGAGTTAATAATTTGATAAGAGAAGACTGAACCCATTTCCAACTTAGGAATGTGCCTGCTGGTTAGCTCAAATTCTCATAACCTTTTGGAAGTCTGTCTTCTTCCTGGACAGTATTTGGAAGTTCATGGCCAGTGTTTGCCTCCTGTACGTCCATGACTAACTGATTTCTCCATCCCTTTAAAGCTGGTCAGGTTCTTTTTATGGATATGTTAAAATGAGTATTGTACTTCATCTCTTTCTGATTTGAGAGACATTATTCAAAAGTTTATTTCCTGGACTCAATAAAATAAATTGATTTTACTTAGTAAACTGTGTTAGAAAAAGCAGTATTATAGCCATCTAAACTACAGATTATTTTGTTTTTATGCACCTTTATACTTTATGATCAGAGTCATAAACTCAGCTTCTTTAAAAAACAACCTGAATTTTGTAATCAGAAGAGGACTTTAGTGATTTTTCTAGGTTAATCTTCATTTTTAAAATAGGAAATAGGCCCATGTTGGTTAAGAGATTTGCCCAGGGTCATAAAGCCAGAACAGTGGTAAAGCTTGGGCTAAAATAAAAGCCCTGGTTATCTACAGTTTTTTAAATAAAAGATAAACTAGTTTTTAGGCACTACCCAATCCGCACTTGGTTTTTTTTTTTTTTTTTCCAGATTGCTTTGAAATGAACCAAGTTGCAAATTCCTTTCTTGTCAGCCCTTAAAGCAAAAGAAGCTCTGGGAACATGGATCAGCATGCTTTTGGGGGTGGATTTACAGTTGTTGTTGTTTTTTTCTTCCCCACCCCATGAAAATAAACCAGTTGCTGTTAGCTATCTGGCCCCAGTTACTATTGCAGAGAATTCGGGAAAATAATAAGTCCCATTGTTCATTTTGAAGTAATTTACTACTATCAAATATTAATTCTTTAATTTTAGTAAAATTAATGAACAAAAATTTAATATATAGAGCATTTTTAATACATGGAGCATCTGTCTTCAAAGTTCATCTATTCATTATTCATTGAACATACCTGCAGTGTTGGTAGCAGGTATCAAAGAAGTTTAAAAAGACAGTCTCTGCTCTCAAGGAACTTACAATCTCATTGGAAACAAGACATACACAGATGAAACATTATAAATAATAATACAATCCAGTAAGTGCTTTAGAAATTCAGACAAAAGCATTTATGAGTATGGGCTTGAGTGGATGGGGGGAGACTTCATAAAGCAGGTAGGCTTTGTAATGGTTCTTAGAGAATGGATGGGATTTTGATAAAGAAGACAGAGAATATTTATGGTTGGGAAGATAGCCTGAAAAATGCATGAAGGTGTATGTAAGCAAGGCTTAGTGGGGAACAGGGATGATATCAGCCTTCTTAGAACTTGAGGAGGAGTGGGGGATAGTGTTGGGGCCATGATGAAGGGAGATAATATGGTACAAGTAATGTTATAGACAGATATGCTTTTTGGTCTTGTACATCTTTGCTTTAATTTTATTATTTTAGGCACGTTCTAGTTCAGATAAACATGCTTTAGTAACTCCTTGGCTAAAAGGAGATGTCCTTGGAGAGAAATTGGTAACCTTGGCAGATCATCTTTGTAATAAGGATTTGGAATCCACAGTATCTTCTGATTCTTACTTCTCGGAAAAATGGGCTCTTCTAAGCTTGGTATTATCTCAACATGTTGAAAATGGTAAGCAAAAATAGGGCTTTGGTTTTTAGTAGGGAATAAATCTTTCACTTTTGGAGGGGATTCCATGTTACAAAGTTTGTATGTTACTGGTTGAGAATAATGAGACTTAATTTATGCAGATACTTTAATTTTGTAAGCACCCTAAATGTTTAAGCCTTGTGACATGACTTGGAAGACATTTTAATATTTTTAGTTTTATATTCTAAAGGGTTTTGAATAGTTTAGCAAAGTTATTCACTAATTTTGTAGAGCATTGCTTTTTTTTTTACTTAATTTAAAATTGCTCTTCAACATGAGAGATTTTATATGTGAGAGATCAGATTGATTTCTTGATATAATTTTGTCTAATACATAAATATTTTTAAACACATGTAAAGACTTAAGTAGTTGTTAACCCAAAGTAAAGTATTAAAAAATACACTGTTAATATTTTTTAATTTTTTGTTTGTGTGAACTTTTTTTCCTCTAGATTACTTGATTGGAGAAGTGTATGTTGAAAGAATTATTGTTAAACTTCATGAAACTTTATCCAAAGTAAAGGAATTGTCAGAAGCTGAAAATAATGATTCATCAGTGTCTTTTATCTGTGATGTGGCCTATAACTATTTCAGCTCAGCAAAAGGATGCTTGCTAATGCCATCATCTGAAGACTTATTATTAACTCTCTTTCAGTTATGTGCTCAGAACAAAGAAAAAACACATTTGCCAGGTAATAGCCTACTGCTCAAATGTTTTGTTGGGAATCTCCGGCTCTGACCTTCATAGTGTAAGTGCCCAGGCTTTATTAATTGAATCATAATGTACTTGAAAGTTGAAAGCATTTTGAGTAAAAGGCTGCAAATCTTAAACAATTTCAGCTTTAAAAACCAAGTTAAAAGTATATGTAGATATTATGTCTAAATTCTTTCTTGTTGCCAAAGAAATAGTTTTAGAAGGGGCTATGATAAGATGAGTTAGAATCTTAGCTCCTTCACTTAGAAGCTGTTGTTTGGCAAGTTGCTTAATTTCTTGATGCTTCAGTTTCCATATTCATAAAGAAGGGTATATTAATATATCCTTCTCTTACTCTTAATATATATCAAAATAAAACTGAGATTGCCTTTGTAAGGACTATATTGCCTTATGTATTGAGACTTAATTGTGAAAGGCATTATTTAAAAAAAATATTCGTATTGATAGAGAGCCCTCCTCCCAAACCCTTTCTTTCATATTCCTCTGTTTGGAAAAGGTATAATAATTTTCACATCTCCAAAAGGACAGTGCTCTTATAAATAAGAACAGAAAAGAGCTAACTAAAAATCTTAACATGTTTACATTTATATGGCATGAGCTAGATTGTATTATTGCATATTTATGACATAGTTCTTTTGTTTTGGCACTTGAATGGTAATTTTATATTTTCTGTTTTTTATGGTACCTTAAAAACCTCAGGTCTGCATTGAGTTATTTCACACATTTTATACTGATTATAGTTGCTTCACAGGGATTAAAAATTACTGTTGACATCTTGATTTTAGACTTTCTTGTCTGTAAACTGAAAAATACTTGGCTCTCTGGTGTGAATTTATTGACCCACCAAACTGGCAGTACATGTAAACAGAGTACCTTCCTGTGTTTGTCTGCTCTGTGGCTCAAGGACCAAGTTCAGTCTTCATCTTTGGATATCAAAAGGTAACTTTTTGTACTCATTTGCACTCGATCTCTTCAGCATCCTGATCACTGTCTTTAAATTCAAGCCTGTGATTAGTGCATCTATGAAAAATGACTTGTTATGTAAGAAATCTACAAGACTCCTAAAAGAAGACCCAGACAAAAATATTTTTTCAAAAGGAATTTGTTTTAATGATCATTAATTTAAACTCAGTTCAAGAATGATTTGTTACAGCATATCTGCTGGACTCCTAATTTATCCTGGTGAGGTGATGGTAGTGCTGTCCTTTGTCTTGTGGGCTGGTGTGGCTACCTGTCACGGCTACCACACATAGTAGTTATTCTTCATTGTTTAATTTGGGGGCCCGGTAGCCTCTGTTTTAAGATGTTGAATTGCAAATATATTTCATACCACGTACTAAATCTATCTATAAAGGTGAAAAGTAAGAGAAAGCATCCAGAGGCTGTTAGGGTTGAGTTGTATCTTTTTCTCATCATCATGGCTTTTTTTTTTTTTCACCGTATAATAAGGTGGTTGTGTTTCAGAAATACCTGTTCCAAAATAGGTCAAGTTCCCTTCATTCTGATATAGAAGTGGTGCTCAATTTCAAATTATAAATGTTGTATTAAATCCCTAATTTGATGGTGTATATGTCGGATACAGAGGAGAGGACTTGCTTAGCTTTATTTTTACTTCTTTTTGTTCAGGTAAACTGTTCCCTGCCATAGGGTATTTAATGTGTAGCAGGGGTGATTAAGTTAGTCATAGCACAACTATAATTGTTACGTTGTTTGCATTATTTTCAGTCTTCAAGTCCTCTTGTGTGCTGTTGATGATTTGCTAAATATGCTTCTAGAAAGTGAAGATCCTAATCTTCTGGGAGTTTATATTGGAAGTGTAATGCCAAGCAACAATGAATGGGAAAAGATGAGACAGTCTCTTCCAATGCAGGTATGTTTAAGATTGGACAGTGCTTATTTCGTTCTTAAGTTTGGACTTCATGCAAGCTTAAACATTTTAATTTTATTCCGGGGAAGAAAAAAAAAAACAACAACAAATCTTTGGTTTTATCTTGGGGAGGGAAAAAAGGTAAATGAAATGAGTGTCTTGCTTTGCCTTGACATCTCTGAATGCTCATATATTGGATGCTTTGTGGTTTGTTATGACACTGGCAGTTGCTGTGGTACAAGGTGAATTACTTCTTGTTCTGTCCTGAAGGAGTCTTAAAGAAATACACATTCCTTAATTTCCTGAAGCAAAACCCAAACTTGTAGGCTTCTGTGATTTTATTAATAAAGTAGTAATAACTTCATTTTTGAAGTTACACTAATAATATTTTGAAGATTGATAACTTCATTTTTGTTCCCTGTCTTACTTGCATAGATAGTAAATAATTTAGAATATCTAATGATTTTGTATATAATTTAATGTATTCTTTTTACAGTGGTTGCATAGACCTCTTTTAGAAGGAAGATTGAGTTTGAATTATGAATGTTTCAAAACAGATTTTAAAGAACAAGATACAAAGAGTCTTCCCAGCCACTTGTGTACTTCAGCATTATTGAGCAAAATGATATTAGTTGCACTGAGAAAGGAAATAGTCCTAGAAAATAATGAGCTTGAGAAAATAAGTAAGTATATATGAGCATTCAGATATAATAGCAATGTTTTGAAATAATTTGTAATAAATATAATTTGAAATAACTTTGATTACCCTGCAATTTAAATCTTTAAAAAATCAGGAATCTTCCATTCCTATTAACTATTGTAGTGATGAGAAACTCGAAGTTACTTAAATGATGAATACTGAATTGCAAATTGGATGGAAACAGACTGAAATCTTGCTATGATCTTGTTAGCTGTAGAGCAGAATTTGGTATAAGATCAGTTACTCAAGCTGGCAAGACATCAGTACTAGATCCTGTGGCACATAACCCTAAAGAAAATGGTTGAGTCTGGGGCGCCTGGGTGGCTTAGTCGGTTAAGTGTCCGACTTTCGCTTAGGTCATGATCTCGCGGTTCGTGGGTTCGAGCCCCGCGTCGGGCTCTGTGCTGACTGCCAGCTCAGAGCCTGGAGCCTGTTTCAGTCTGTGACTCCCTCTCTCTCTGACCCTCCCCTGCTCAGGCTGTCTTTCTCTCTCTCTCCAAGAAATAAATAAAACATTAAAAAAAAAATATTTAAAAAAAAAAAAAAGAAAATGGTTGAGTCTGGTGTTTCATCAAGGATACTGAATTTTCAGTTAGTTTTTAAACCACTATACTTTCGTGCTGATAAGTATATATAGATATCTATGTAGATAGATATTTTTTCTTGGCAAGTGGAGGTTCAAATGTTGAATCCCATTGGGAATTTGAGATTTAAAATTCCCCCATCCAGGAAATGACGTAGAATTGTAGGTAGCAGTGTGACCTATACAGAATGGTATTAGAGTTAGAAGTCTTACATAATTTCTCTGTCAGTCTTGTTTGTAAAACTTCAGCTGTGACGTAGTTACTAGAAGAAAACATATGCCCTGTGGAAGGAAGTTCAAACACCTCTTGATTCGCCAGCTCCACATGCATTTAAGGGCAGGGAAATTAGCCTGCAGTTACAATAGTGTGTTTTTGTGGATTGTGTTACTTTTACAAACTGACAACATTATGTATTTAATCTTATCAGCCCTGTCAGACATTATTATTATGGTTTTTCTTACTGGTTTTCTTAGCTTGACTTCATTAGAGTTAGCTTAGTTTATAAGGGGTAGGATTAGATTTTTGAACAAAGTCTCAAGTCTTCTGACTCTAAAGTCCATATACGGCTTTATAAAAGAGAGTTGTGATAATTCTGTACTAAAGCCTATTCGTGTGCTAGATTTTATGATAGATTCTTGGTCATTTAATTCTCACAGCAGTCCCTGGGCTAGATTTTAGTACTCTAATTGATAACTATGCACACAGCTCATTTGCGTCCAGACCAGTCTCTCACCGAGGTCTACTCCCTGTTTATATAGCCTGGTGTTTCCCATTTCTTAACACATTGACTTGAACTTGTACCTGATACAACTGGTACCTGGTGTAACTTGTTACCACCTGTGGCAAAAACAGTAGGAAGATTATTCCAGTATTTCTGGTGACTTAGGCCTGTCACATTATTCACTAATTAGAAAAGGGACCAAGTAAGATTTGGGAGAGGACTGGCATTTTGTATCAGACAAATGTTCTCAGTTTTCATTATCATTGAATATCTCAAAAAAGATTTGGAAATCAGTTCACAGATATTTTGAGACTGGTGGGCATAGCAGTATTCGAAAATGGGGTAGTGGAGTGAAGATGATTGAAAGGTTTTTTCACAGAGTCCACCTGATAATGTGTTGTCCATTCTATAGTTGCAGAACTGCTCTATTCACTGCAGTGGTATGAAGAATTAGACAATCCACCTATTTTTCTAACTGGATTTTGTGAAATGCTTCAAAAGATGAATATTACATATGATAACTTATGTGGGCTTGGTAATACTTCTGGCCTTTTACACCTGTTATTTAACAGGTAAGAATCCCTTTCAGCTTCCATTTTTATATGATTGTTTTACTAGCTTTGGGCTTTGTTTCTGTAAAATGTAAGTTCACTTCATGCTAATCTTTCAGATGGTTGATCTAAATTAGACCCAGTTCTTAATGATAAGTACTTCATGGATTCTGAGTACTTGATTTACTCATCTGGGGAGATATTTGAACTTTGCCTGTGTTCTTAAATCCATAAGTTACATTGAGGGATGGGGCAGATGACAGTAGAAGAAATAGAAGCCTTGTAGAAGTTGTTTTGTCATCTGTGATCTATTCTTCCACTACTCTCAAACCTTAGGTTTTGCGTCGTTACAGGTATGTCTTAAGATTATAAACACAAAACCTTCCCCTTAATGGATGGGAGCTTGTTGAAATTACTGTGTTGAACTACCTCTCTTTGTTTTTCACTTGCCTGTAGTGTATTGAATATGCTTTGTGGTATCAGAGGTCCCAGGCTGAGCCTTTCTCTTCAGTCTCCATCACATACTCAGCGGCACTCAGAACTTCCCCCAGCAGATATTAACATCTCTGTGATTCTTCAACATTAACCAGGCTTGGTGTCCTCTGGGATATGTCCTTTTTCCAGCTACAGTCTCTGATCCTCAAACCTAATCTCGTCTATTGGGATTTGAAGGGCTTTGGGATGAGAGCTCAGTACCAGTTGTAAAGGAGTGTTGGAAACCTAAGCTCCCAGTCTGTTCAGTAACGGGCATTTGTTTGGGGCAAAAGCCATGGTGAATTGATACCCTCACAAGGTGATCTACTTAATTCTGTAAAAGGAATCCAGGTAAATAGTCTTTAAAAATCTTAAACACTTTGAAAATGGATTTTTTTTTCATTTTTTAGGTCCATGGAAAATGGCACCCTTTGGTCTCTTATTATTGCTAAGTTGATCCTTTCCCGAAGTGTTTCATCTGATGAAGTAAAACGGCATTATAGGAGAAAAGAAGGGTATTCTTATTTCAAATGTTTATACTTTGTAATTTGCTGTATTGGTCACTTCGGCAAGCCTAACTAATAAATAATCTCTAATCAGTCAAGGAAACAAGGTTTAAGAAATGCAGAAATTCAAGGAAATGAGATTAAAGACTTTAAAACAATTTAAATTATTTTGGGTTTGGGACACATCTTCTCATATAAGCATTTTTAACTTTATAATATTTTGTTGTGGAATTTTATACTTGGTTTAAAAAGTTAGCACCTTGTTAACTTGCTCTCTTTTCCCCAGAAATCTTTTCTTTTTTTTTTTCTGGGTAATATCCTTCTTCTGTTACTTTATTTGCTATTTGGAAGTGATAGGGAAAGTTACTTATCCTTGTCTTTAGTAAGGATCATCCTATTGGAATATAGTCTAGAAATGCAATAAATGTGTTTTTAAGACAAAGAAATAGATTATGGGGCTGGACATACTAGAGTTCTAGAGTTGATCATATTAGAGAGGCTGAACGCTCGAATTAAACATTTAGTTGAAATTTACCAAGATGCATTGTGAATTTACTGATTTACCAAGAAGAATTCTGAAATAATATGTGTATGTTGTGGTACAGTAAAACTGTAAACTAAATTTCAATTTTTAAAAAAAAAAAATTTTAAACTTGTTATTTTGAGGTAATTATAGATTTACATGCAACTGTAAGATAATATAAAGAGATTCCATATACCCTTCATTGAGTTTGCCTCAGTGGTACCATTTTGCATAACTTTAATACAATTTTACAGCTAAGAAAATGGCATCATACAATCCACGGATCAGGTTTACATGTACTTATTTATTTGTGTGTATTCTGTATAGATCACATGTGTGACCACTACCACAGATCAGGTGACAGAACAGTTTTATCACAGGGATCCCTTCTGTGCTCCCCTTTTACAGCCAGGGCCATCTTTCTTCCTCCCATTCTCATCTCTTGCAACCAGTAATTTGTTCTTGTCATTTAGGAAAGTTGTATAAATGGAATCATACAGCATATGGTCTTTTGATACTGGCCTTTTTTATTCAGCATACTTTAGTTTTTTTCTGATGATAAAAGTAACAGGGAAGTAACTAGAGACATATTAGAACTGATTACTAATAATGGATATATACTTGACAGAAAAATCAAAAACTTTCTTATTCAGTAGTGATAATTAAAAATGTCATAGGAAAAAAGATTGGCTATACAATGACAACAAAACTATACCTAGAAATAAATTTAACAACCACAAAAAAATACAATTATGAAACTTTAGTAAAGATTACAAAAAAAGTAGGACGATAAATTGTAAAATTGGTTGTATCAATCTGTAATTGCAATGCAATCTCAATAAAAATTCCAGCAATATATTTTGAAAAACTTGACAGACTGCTCTAAATGCAGTATGCATTTGAAGAAAAAAAGTGCTCAAGAATACGTAGGAAATATCTAAAAGTGAAAAGGACTTGGCTTACCAATACAATTATTAAGCAGTATTAAGTTGGGAAATAGACAAATCAATGGATCAAGATAACAGAATCCAGAAACTGATCCATACATTTATGGGAATTTAGTTTTTGATGTAGGTGGCCTTTCCAATCAGTGAGGTTAGTGGGGCGCCTGGGTGGCTCAGTAGGTTAAGCATCTGACTTCAGCTCAGGTCATGATCTCACTGTTTGTGGCTTCACACCCCACGTCAGACGCTGTGGTGACAGCCCAGAGCCTGGAGCCTGCTTCAGATTCTGTGTCTCCCTCTCTCTCTCTGCCTGTCCCCCACTCATGCTCGCGCTCTCTCTCTCTGTCTCTCAAAAATAAACATTAAAAAAACACACAAATCAGTGAGGTGAGTAAATATTAGATGATGTTAGGAAAATTGGATACGTATTTGAGAAAATACATTATATACAAGAATGAAGTCCAGATGAAAGCTAAATGTAAAGAACAGATCTATAAAAGTATTAAAGGAAATTAAGAGACTGTAAAATCTTGATATGGGGAACACCTTAAGCAAAGCACAAAAACCCAGAATCTATAAAAGAAGTGATAGATATTTGATTTTGTAAAAGTGAAAACTTCTAGCAACCCAAGTGCCATCAAAAATCAATGGATAAACAAAAATATGGTATATACATACAGTGGAATATTATTTAGCCTGAAAAAGGAAGGGCATTCTGACATGTGATACAACATGGATAAACCATGAGGACATTATGCTAAGTAGAATAACAGTCATAAATGACATATTTTGTATGGTTCCACTTCTATGACATACGTAGGGTAGTCAAATTCAGAGAGAGAAAATAGAATGGTGGTTGCCGGGGCCTGAGGAGAGAGGAAATGAGGAGTTCTTGTTTCATGGTTGTTTTTTTTTTTTTTAAGATCTTATTTTTAAGCAATCTCTGTACCCAGTTTGGGGCTTGAACTCTCAACCTCAAGATCAAGACTTGCATGCTCTACAGACTGAGCCATCCAAGTGCCCCTCATGGGTAGAGGTTCAATTTTGTGAAAAGAAAAGACTTCTGGAGATTGGTTGCACAACAGGGTGAATGTACTTAACACCACTGAAATGTACACTTAGAAATAGTTCATTTTGTGGACACCTACGTGGCTTAGTCAGTTAAGCATCTGACTCTTGGCTTTGGCTCAGGTTATAATCTCACGGTTTGTGAGTTTGAGCTCTGCGATGGGCTCTGTGCTGACAGCACAGAGCCTGCTTGGGATTCTCTCTCTCCCTCTCTCTCTGCCCCTCTCCTGCTCATTCTCTCCCTCTCTCTCTAGCCTTCCTCTGCGTATTCATGTGTGTACTCCCTCTCTCTCTAAGATAAACCAAAAAAAAAATTAAAAAGAGAAATAGTTAATTTGATAAATTTAATGTGTATTTTATCCATAATTAAAAATTTTTAGAAAAAGAAAACTTCTGTGTGAGAAAAGTATAGTAAGCAAAGGTTAAAGGACAAGTAACAAAATGGGAGAAAACATTTGCAAATTAACAGAAAGTTAATATCCTTAATATACAAATAGCTTCTATTAATCAGTAAAAGTTTCCAAATTGAAAAATGTGTCAAGGTCTTGAACAGGTAATTCATTGGTGAATTTGAAGTTTTTTTAATGGTAATTTATTTATGAAATGCGAAATATGAAAGGATTTGCCATAGTAATAATGATAGAAATACAAATTAAAAGAAGCATACTTTATCTGCCATCTTGCTAGAAATTAAAAAGATTCATTAAGTGTGTAGCAAAACAGTCACATTTGTACATTTTTGGTGAAAGTGTATAAATTAATTATGCTTTTTAGGAAAGCCGTTTCAAATTATCAAAGTACAGTGCATTCAAAGCCTTTGCTCTTGCAGTTCTACTTCTAGAAATCTAGCCTAAAGAGTATTATTTTTGCACATAGGCAGAATAATATCTGCCCATGTGGGCATTTATTGTGACATTATTTGTAAGAGTAAAATTTGAGAAAAAATATCAATGTCCACTAATAGGGGAATAGTTAAGTTTATGATAATGTCAAATGTTTCTGTTTTTGTTTTCAATTCAGTTATATAGCTTCAAAATAGAAAGTAATTTACACTCATATGTATTCTGACATAGAAAAGATCTACAGTGTAAGTGGCAAATAATACAGGAGTATTATTTGTGTGATTATAGTGTGATCTCATTATGTAAATAAACTTCAACTATATATATGCACATATATGACTATCAATTCATAGAAAGGACACACAACTATACTCTTTCAATGAGTCAGTTGACTCTTAAAGAGAACATAATCATTGTATAATTTTAAAAAATTCTACATGGGGGAGAAGTTATATATGATTATTTTTAAAATTAGAAATGTGGGACGTCTGGGTGACTCAGTCGGTTAAGCGTCCGACTCTTGGTTTTGGTTCAGATCATGATATCATGGTTCATGAGTTTGACCCCACCTGGGGTTCTGTGCTAGTAGCGTGGAGCTTACTTGGGATTCTTTCTCTCCTGGCCTCACTGCCCCTCCCCCTGCTTGTGCATGCTCTCTCTCTTTCTCTCTCTCTCTAAATGAACATTAAAAAATGTTTTTTTAATAAATAAAAATTAGAAACATGTAAAAAAGAGAAAGAAGCAGTAAAAAATACCCACAATCTCATCATCCAGAATTAGCAACTGTCAATCTCTTTTCATGGTTTCTTTTTTTTCTATACGATTATTTTGTATAGTAATTAGTCATCTTGAATATTCTGAACAGGAATTTTCTGAAATAACTGCATACTTAGGATAAATATAATTCATACTTTTCCTTTCCTTTAAACAGGTTTTTCCCACTGACGGAAGGCAATATGCATACCATTCAAAGTCTCTGTCCGTTTTTGTCGAAAGAAGACAAGAAAGAATTCATTGCTCAGTGTATACCTCCCCTTTTGGCCTGGACTAAGGAAGATCTTTGCAGTACTAATGGTTAGTGCCTGATAATAAATATTTATTTTATTTAATTACTGTTTAATATCTAAATTCAGATCTAGTAGAGGTAATTTGAATTACAGCTGATTTTATTGCTACTTTAAACTTTGCTACATAACAAGTTGACAGTCAATAGGATGAGTGTCTTTGGGGAGTGGCTGTTACCATTTTGCAGTACAGAAATGCTGCAGCCTCAAGGGAAGACTTAGACCACAGTTGTATCAACAAAACAAAACAAAAAACCCCACAAATACCCTCTCATTATTTCCATCCATAGGATTTTTAGCTATGCCTAATTCCAATTTCTCCCCAGTCAGCTAATGATTGAACATAAAAAGTAACAGAGAATAGCTTTTGTTGTATTTTAAACCTTTTTGGACACTCTGTACTCTGTTAATTTGTTTATTAATTTAATAAATGTTTACTGAACATGGCTCTGTGGCAGTTTCTTTTTTAGAGAGGACAGAGCATAGGGGGGGAGATCAGTGCTCTAACTCCCACATTATTTGAGGTTTAACTGTATTCCCAGAAATGGAATTACTGGATCATATGGTAGTTCTCTTTTTAATTTTTTGAGGATCTTCCATATTGTTTTCCATAGTGGCTGTATCATTTGACAGTCCCACAAACCGTGCATGCAGATTCCATTTTCTTCATAGTCATGCTAGCATTTGTGATCTCTTATCTTTTTGATGATGGCCCTTCTAATAAGTGTGAGGTAATATCTCACTATAGCTTTAATGCATTTCCCTAATGACTGGTGATGTTGAGCATCTTTTCATATATCTATTGGCCTGAAGTATATTTTCTTTGCAAAAAATGTGTTCACATCCCCTGTCCTTTTTAAAATTGGGTTGTTTTTTTGCTTTTAAGTTGTATGGGTTCTTTATATACTTTGGATATTAGTCCCTTATTGAATATATAGTTTGCAAATATTTCTTCCCATTTGGTATATTATCTTTTCACTTTGTTGATGATTTCTTTTGCTGTGCAGAAACTTTTAACTTTGATGTACTCCCACTTGTTTTTTATTTTGTTACTTATGCCTTAGGAGTCCTATCCAAAAATTAATTACCAAGACCCATGTCAGGGAGCTTTATTCCCCTGTTTTCTTCCAGGAATTTCATGGTTTCAGGTCTTACATTTAAATCTTTAATTGATTTTGAGTCAATTTTACAAGTAATGTAAGATATGGGACCAGTTTTATTATTTTACATGTGAATAGCTAATTATCCCAGCACCATTTATTGAAGAGACTATCTTTACTCCATGAGTATTCTTGAATGAAGTCATATATTAGTTGGTCATATATATTTGGGTTAATCTTGGGCTCTCAGTTCTGTTTCATTGGTCTATTTGTCTGTTTTTATGCCCTATTATACTGTCTTTCAGGAAACGTGATGCTTCCTGCTTTCTTCTTTCACAGGATTTCTTTGGCTAATCTGGGTCTTTTGTGGTTTTATATACTTTTTAGGAGTTTTTTTTTCTACTTCTGTAAACAACGCCATTGGAATCTTGAATAGGGATTGCATTGACTATAGATGGTTTTTGGTAGTATTGATATTTTAATATTAATTCTAACCCATGAACATGGGAGACCTCTCCATTTATTTGTGTCTTTGATTTCTTTCATTAATATCTTACAGTTTTCACAGTAGAGATCTTTCATTTTCTTAGTTAAATTTATTCCTAAATATTTGATTTTGATGCTATTGTAAATGGAATTGATTTCCTTATTTTTCTGCAGAAAATTTGTTATTATATAGAAATGTTACTGATTTTGATACCTGCAACTTTACTGAATTCATTGATCTAACAGTTATTTGGTTGAGTCTTTAGGGTTTTCTATATAATATCATGTCATCTGTAAAGAGACAATTTTACTTCCTCCTTTCCAATTCTGACCTTTCATTTCTCTTTTTTGCCTGGTTGCTTTAGCAAGGACCTCAAGTACTATGTTGAATAGGAGTAGTGAAAGCAGGCACTGTTGTCTTGTTCCTTACCTTAGAGGAAGAGCTTTCAGCCTTTCACCATTGAATATGATGTTAGCTAAGGGCATGTCATATATATCCTTTACTATAGTGATATGTGTTATTTCTACGCCTGATTTGTTAAAAGTTTATATTATGAATGGATGTTGCATTTTGTCAAATTCTTTTTTCTTTGTGTATTGCAATGGTCATATGATTCTTTCATTTTATCACTGTGATGTATATATTGATTTGCATATTTTGAAACAAATTTGCATTCCAGGGATAAATCCCATTTGGTCATGGTGAATGATCCTTTTAATGTGCTGTTGAACTCAGTTTGCTAGTATTTTACTGAAATTTTTTCATCTATATTCATTAGGAACATTTGCCTGTAGTTTTCTTTTCTAGTAGTATCCTTTTCTGGTTTTGGTATCAGGATAATGCTGGCCTTTTAAAAGGAGTTTGGGAGTGTTCCCTCCTCTTCTGTTTTTCGGAAGAGTTTGAGAAGAATGGATGTTGATTTTTCTTCAAATAGTTGGTAAAATTCATCAGTCAAGCCATCTGGTCCTGGGTTTCTCTTCATTAGGAAATTTTGGTTAGAGTCTCAATCTCCTTATCAGTAGTTGGTCTATTCAGATTTTCTGTTTCTTCCTGATTCTCTTAAGTTGTATTTCTAAGAATTTTTCCATTTCTTCTAGGTTGTCCAGTTTGTTGGCATAGATAGTTCATAGTAGCCTGTTACAATCCTTTGAATTACTGTGATATCAGTTGTAATGTCTCCTTTTTCATTTGCAGTTTTGTTGATGTGAGTCCTTTCTCTTTTTTATTCCCTTGGTTAGTCTGTTTAAGGATTTGTCAGGTTTTTTTCTTCTCGAAAACTAATGCTTAGTTTATTAATCTTTCTTATTATTTTTCTGTTCTCTCTTTAATTTATTTCTGCTTTAATTTGGGCTCAGTTTGTTCTTTTTCTAGTTCCTTAGGTATGGAGTTAGGTAGTTGACTTGGAGATCTTTTTTGCTTCTTAATTGTAAGCATTACTTACACTTCCTTGTTACTATGAACTTCCTTGTTAGAACTGTGTTTCCTGCATCCCACAAGTTTTGGTATGTTGCATTTCCATTTTTGTTTATCTCAAGAAAGTTTTTTAATTCCAGTTTACTATCTTCTTTGATCTGTTGGTTGTTTAGGAGAGTGTTGTTTAATTTCTGTGAGAATTTTCAGATTTTCCTCTTGTTACTGATTTTTAGTTTCATGCCATTGTAGTCAGAGAGAGAGTACTTGGTATGAATTCAGGGTTTTTCTTTAATTTGCTAAGACTTGTTTTGTGGCCCAGCCTAAGGTCTGTCTAAAAAATGGTCTGTATTCTGCTCTTGTTGGATAGAATGGAAGCATAAATGTTCTAATAATTATCGATGTAGAAATGTAAGCTGTGATTTTGTTATAAATACATATATATTAGTTAGGATACAGGAATCTGTTTTCCTTGTTTATGTCTGTTAGGTCCATTTGGTATGCTGTGTTGTCTATAGTTTACTTATTCTTTGGATAATCTGTGTTCATTGTTGAGAGTGCAGTATTAAAAGTCCCCAACTGTTATTGTATTACTGTTTATTTCTCCTTTAGCTTTGTTAGTTTTTGCTTTATAAATGTAGGTGCTTCAGTCTTGGGTGCATAAATATTTAGAATTATACTATCTTCTTGAAAAATTGACCCTTTTATCATTATGTCTTTGTCTCTTTTTATCATTTTTAGTCTGTTTCATCTGATATATAAGTAAAGTCATACTTTGTTTTATTGCACTTTACTGCACTTGGTAGATACTGTTTTTTTCTTTTTTATAAATTAAAAGTTTATGGCAGCCTTTCATCAAGCAAGTCCATCAGTGCCATTTTCCAACAGTATTTGGTCACTTCATGTCTGTATGTTATATTTCAGTAATTCTTGCAGTATTTCAGACTTTTTCATTATTTTTTTTTTCTGGTGATCTGTGTTCAGTGATCTTTGATGTTACTGTTGGAATTGTTTTGGGGTGCCATGGGCTATGCCCATGTAAGATCTAACTTAATTGATGAGTGTCGTGGTGTGTTCTGACTCTTCCACCAACTAACTGGCCATTCCCCTGTCTGTTTCCCTCTCCTTGGATTTGCTTATTCCGGGCCAGTTAATAACCCTACAATGACCTCTACCTTTTCAAGTGAAAGAGTCATGTGTCTCTCATTTAAAATCAAAATCTAGAAATGATTAAAAAAACAAACAAAAGGCTGGAAATGATTAAGTTTAGTGAAGAAGTCACATTTAAAGCCAAGATAGGCTTGAAAGCTTGGCCTCTTGCACCAAGCAGCTAAGTCGTGAGTGCAAAGGAAAGATTCTTGAAGGGAGTGAAAAGTCTTTCTCCGTTGAACACATAAATGATAAGAAAGCAAAACAGCCTTACTGCTGATGTGGAGAAGTTTCAGTGGTCTGGATAGAAGATCAAACCAGCTAAAACATTCCCTTTAGGCCCTAACATTCTGCAATTCTAAGAAGGATGAATGAGGTGAGGAAGCTGCAGAAGAAAAGTTTGGTGCTAGGAGAGATCGGTTCATGAGATTTAAGGAAAGAATCCATTTTTGTAATATTAACAGTGCAAGGTGAAGCAGTAAATTTGATATAGAAACTAGCAAGTTATCCAGGAGATCTAGCTAAGATCATTAATGACAGTAGCTACACTAATAACAGATTTTCAGTGTAGACAAAACAGCCATGTTTTGGAAGATGCCATTTAGGACTTTCATAGCTAGAGAAGAGAAGTCAATGGCTGGCTTCAGAGCCTCAAAGAACAGGCTGACTCTCTTGTTAGAGGCTAATGTAGCTGGTGACTTTAAATTAGAATCATTGCTAATTTACCATCATTGTTAGTTTGCATGTTTTTTATATTATATAACTGCTATATTATTGTAGTTATGGTTATTTTTACTAAATTGTATTTATTTGTTTTTAATGTTTGTTTTTATGAGAAAATGCACAGGGGAGGAACAGAAAGAGAGGGAGAAAGAGAATCCCTTGTGGGGCTTGAACTCACCACCTGTGAGATCATATCTGAGCAGAAGTTGGGCCTTTAACCAACTGAGCCACCCAGATGCTCCATTTTTACTATATTAAAAAAAAATTTTAACTAGAGTTATAAGTGAATTATGTACCACTGTTACCATATTGCAGGATTCAACTCTATTTATTTACCAGTGTACTTTTACTTCAACTCAAAGAACTCCCTTTAGCATTTTTCTTAAGATAGATCTGGTGGTATTGCACTCCCTTTGCTTTTGTTTTATCCAGGAAACTTTTTGTCCCTTCTTCATTCATGAAGGACAGCTTTGCTGGGCATAGAATTCTTGGTTGGCACTTATTTTCTTTCACTATTTTGAATATGTCATCCCATTCTCTCCTGGCCTCTTTTGAGCAAACCATTGATAACTCTAATGGGGGTTCCCTTATATAAAACTTACCATTTGTACTACTCTTAAAATTCTTCTGATGTCTCACAATTTAATTATGACATGACTGAGGGTAATAACCGTATTCTCATTCAGTTTATTCCCAAGTAATTATCCTTATGGATCTGGATGTCCATTTCTCTCTGCAGGTTCAGGAAGTTTTAGCCGTTATTGCTTTAAATACTTATTGTCCCTTTCCCTTTTCCTTCTGGAATTACCATAATGTGAATATTGTTGGGTTTTTTTTTCTTTGTGTCCCATAATTCCTGTAGCCTTTACTTTTTTTATCTTGTTCCTCTTTGTAATTTCCAGTGTCCTATTCTCAACGTCTCTGATTCTTCTGCATAGTTCAGTCTACTTTTGAAACTATTGAATTCATTTTATTTTACTGTATTTTTCAACTCCAGGATTTCTGGTTTTTTGGGTTTTTTTTTTTTGATGATTGCTGTTTCCTTATCAGATTTCACATTTTGTCCATTCATTGTTTTTCTAATTTTGTTTGGTTTTCTTTTCTTATAATTTGCTAAACCTTCTCAAGAGACCTATTCTGAATTCTTTGACAGTTTAACTGATTGCCATTTCTTTAGGGTCATTTGTCAGAGCTTTACTAGTTTCCTTTGATAGTGTCAGATTTATCTGATTATTTGTGATCCTTTATTCCTTATGGTGGCATCTGCACATTCAGTTGTGCTCCTCTTCCAAATGTTATAATTTATAGGTTTGTTTTGGCAGAAGTAGTTCTTTACCAGTCAGCACAGTTTAGGTTTTTAGGTATGTCTGCTGGTACTGTCCTTGTGCAAGCGGGGCCTGTTGGTGTAGTCTATTTTCAGACAAGGCTGTTTGAGCTCTAAGGACAGGCCTGGGGAGAACGGTTGCATAGGACTGCTAGCTTGGTTCCCTACGTTAGGGTATAGGAGAGGGCTGCAGTTGACTTGATATCTGGTCAGACTCACTAGTTAGGACTGGGTACTGTATTCCGTAGCAGAGTGGGCTGTGAATTAACTTCCCTCCCCAGGCAGGGCTGCAGAAGAGATTCCAGAGTCTATACAATAGCTCATTGCCGGGGGACCTGAATTGGCAAGAGTGTGCACAGAATTCCCTTATCAGGTGTTGCCCTACAGCGGGTGAAGCCACAGCTTCTGCTGTCCATTCAGGTGCCACCTTTTGTAGGTTGATGGGTGGGTTATGGAGCTTCTCGTGTGCTCTGGCTACGTTCTCAGGTCATACAGATGAAAGGCGGTATTTGGCGATGAGTAGAGCTACAAATGAAGATGTCCTGCCTGGGCACGGTGGCAGAAGCAGCTCTGAAGCCAGTAAGGCTCTGATTGTCTTAACCCAGACAGAACTACTTCCCAAGTTCCTTGACTGAACAGGGCCGCTGGCTTTGCTCTGCGAACTCTCGGCTCTGCTCGCCTGGCTCTCTCTTGTAGTGTTGCTGTGCTATACAGCTTTCTGGAATTTTTGCTAAATTGGCCCTCTGGTCAGATTGGGCCGAAGACTCTCCACATGTGGGGCTAGGTCTCCGCACCCTTGCCTGGGTGGGCTACTCTTCGGTTTCCCAAACGTGATCTGTGATTGCCAGGGGCCAGGAGCTGCGTTCAGCCTTATCTCTGAATTAATCACGCTGCTTGTGTGTAGCCAGGGAAGCCTCAATGCACAGTACTGTCTGTGCTCTGGGGTGATGAGCCCTGCTCAGCTGCCTCTTGGCTTGAGTGCCATTGGGCCACACAGCTTTCAGGAGTTGTCTTCAGCCCTTCTGGTCTGATGAGGCTGGAGGATGCTCCGCAGTGGGTGGGACTGTGACTCCACTCCTTATATGCGTGTGGGTAAACTGGCTTCTGGGGTTCGCAAAACTCCTTCCAAGATCAGAATCAGGCAGATCTGCGCCCCGCTGTGTTTACTGGTCAGAGTGCACCCTTGACTTGGTTCTACAGATAAGGAAGGCCGCTGGTTAGGATTACTACTGGGCAATGCAGGTATGAACTTGGTCTGCCAGGATCCATGCGCTTGCTGGTTGTTACAGTCACCTCCACATTCTTTGTCACAGTCTGATTCCCAATGGTTGAGCCCTGAAGATTCTCCACAATCCTAGTGGTGCAAGATCAGAGTAGGGGCTCCCACAAAGCAACTCACAATAAATGGGGGATGCTGGTTTTTCCCACAGGGTTCTCTTTTCCTACCGAAGGAACCAGAGTCTCGGGAGACCGTGCCACATGGTGTTGCACTCTCCTGGGAGGGACAGTGAGGTCAGGATGTAGCTGCTTCTCTTCCCTTTCTAATTCATATTGTCTTGGTCTCAGAGGTGTAGGGGTGCTTCAGCCTCAACCCCGTAGGAGTCTCTCCATGATGTGTTGTTCTTGAGTGATGTTTTATTCTTGAGGAAGTTGTTAGTTGTTTTACTTTTGAGGGGGAGCAAAGTCAAGAACAACCTGTGTCGCCATCCTTCATGATGTCTCTCCTATTCTCTACTCTTTTACAACTTTGCCCCTTAACTGGAGTTTCCTACTTGTTTATCCTTTGATAATGATCATCCCTATTTTTTTTTTTTGGTCAAAAACCAGTTTAATCAGAGAAACAAAGCAATAATTTCTACGTCTACAAGACAAGACTTTGGTTTAAGGCAATATGTATAGATAGATGTGGATGTGTACGTGTGTACATTTAATTTTCATTTTGAATTTTACTTTAGGAGGTTTTGGACACCTTGCCATTTTTAACTCTTGTCTGCAAACCAGAAGCATAGATGATGGGGAGCTATTACATGGTATATTAAAAATTCTAATATCCTGGAAGAAAGATCATGAAGATGTTTTTCTTTTCAGTTGGTAAGTGATATTTTACACTATATTCCCCACCCCCCATTACAGAATGTATCCAGAATTATTTATCTTATAGTCACAGTTTTATACAGTAATAAGATGGTAAACATTTCAATCAGACTTTTGTAAGTAAGATTTAAGATAAAATAGTTTCTAATTGAATGTCCATATAATTCTTTGATTTGTTTTGTTTTGTTTTTGTCTTTATCACAGTAATCTATCAGAAGTAAGTCCAGAGATATTAGGTGTAAATATAGAAATAATCCGGTTCCTTTCCCTGTTCCTGAAATACTGTTCATCTCCTTTGGCAGAGAGTGAATGGGACTTCATCATGTGCTCCATGTTGGCTTGGTTGGAGGTAAATTAACCTGAGGTGTCATCACCTCTGTTGGGTCTTCATGCATATCTATATACTAGAACCAATTACTAATCTTATTCTTTAAGTAATGATAGTAATTAGCTCTTTTGCAAACATTTAAGCACTGTAGATATATTTGTCACCAGGTAGTATTTGATAGAACAGTAAAGTGATAGAGGTTTAATGCCTGCCAGTATCATTCAGTGACCAAATCCCCTACTATTAAAGTATTCTCTCCATTAGCTCATTTTAATGTAATATATGTAGTACACTTGCAGGTTTTATCTTTCATGACTATTCTTTTGGTCTTTTTGACTCTTAAATTATTCTTAAAATGCACTGTGTCAGCAATAAGTTAAATATTAAGCAAATTCAGAGGCAGTTAGTGTTCTTTTTATGACACAAAGCAAGTGTGATATTTGTGGGCTCCGATGTAGCAAGTCATCTGGGTTGAATTGGTTGAATTTCTCTTTCGTTTGCTAATATCTGTGTGTCTGAGGGTGTTCAGATTTTACCTGCATGAGACTCAGTTTCCTTGTTTTACAGTGACTTAACAATGCCCAATTAGTCGGGTTCGTTGAGATTATAAATGTTTTTAATACATGTCACTTGGTAAATAGTAATTGATATTTTCTTTCTTAGTCTTAGAAATAAAAAAGTATTTCAGGATAGATTCTAATTCTTAGTATTTAATTTTTAAAAAAGCTATTTTGATGTAAAATGTGTCTCCTGAGACGCTACACTTGAACTGCTTTTTATTTTAAAATTTAGAGAAACAAGAGCCTTTTCTTTATTGCCTTGATTTGTGTTGTTCTGGCAGACGCCTGCTTACCTCTTATGTTCTTGTCTCTTCAGACGACAAGGGAGAATCATGCATTGTATTCTGTGCCCCTGGTACAACTGTTTGCCTGTGTCAGCTGTGATTTGGCCTGTGAGCTCAGTGCTTTTTTTGATTCCACAACTCTGGATACCGTTGGCCATCTCCCTGTGAATCTAATCAGTGAATGGAAAGAATTTTTTTCCCAAGGCATCCACAGTTTGCTTTTACCTCTTTTGGTGACTGTTACAGGCAAGTGAAAGGGGAATCATAGTGAGATTCATTGCAAATGACTGGTTGAAAAGTTCAAAACAAATACTTTGGTTATTTAAGTCAAACAGTGCAGAATAATTAAGAAAAGAGCCTGAGAGAAAGCTTGGCATCTCAGAAGCGTCATATATGCTTCTGCTTTTTACAGTCAAGAATTGAAAAATAGCAAAGTATCCAAAGTCTGTTGCCTTAAAATAGTAAATAGGATAACATGAATAGATTTATAACTCAAACTTCTTTTTTCTTACTTGTTTTAAGTTTATTTATTTAGCACCAGTAGGGTAGGGAGAGAAAGAGCGGGAGAGAGAATCCCAAGCAATCTCAGTGCAGAGCTCTATGTGGGGCTTGAACTCACAACCTGACCTAAAATCAAGAGTTGGGACACCTAACTGACTGAGTCATCCAGACACCCCAAACTTCTTTTTTTTTTTTTTAAATAGAGGTTATTAAACAGTTAATGATCACCAGTTAAAATTACATTAAACAGTTTCTAGCTAGGACTGCACTAATGTTTGTGAATTTTTAATTTCATTTTCTTAAATGACATTTGGCTGGGGGCGCCTGGGTGGCTTACTCAGTTGAGCATCCGACTTTGGCTCAGGTTATGATCTCATAGTTCATGGGTTCGAGCCCTGCATTGGACTCTGTGCTATCAGGACTCTGCATCGGACTCTGTCCTCTGCCCCTGTCTCTCTGCCTGTTTCCCAGCTAGGCTCTCTCAAAAATGTTTTTTATAAAAAAATGACATTTGATATTTGTGAATCAGTTGAGCTGTATTACTTACTTTATGTTGGGATGTGCATATTTCTTTCCTTTTTGACATCAGGAGAAAGCAAAGACACATCTGAAACATCCTTCCAGAATGCAGTGCTGAAGCCCATGTGTGAAACATTAACCTATATCCCAAAGGACCAGCTGTTGAATCAAAAACTCCCTTCAAGATTGGTTGCTGGCCAGAAAACAAACTTACCAGAATATCTTCAGACTTTGCTAAATACTTTGGCCCCATTACTCCTCTACAGAGCTCGGCCTGTGCAAATTGCTGTTTACCAGATGCTGTACAAGTAAGAGTTGTTCTAAATGAATTTTTGTTGTGGAGGTATAAAAAACCAGAATGTATTAGTTCTCTTAGTCATTAAAAAGTCAAAGTAAAAAAAAACAACAACAACAGCAAAACTTGGCTGTGCATTTAATAACAGGGATGCCAAAGTTTGACCATTTAGGTCACTATTCTCCATACACAGTTTCCATTTAGATAGTCCTGGCTATTGTTATTCCAGAAAACAACCATTTAAAAATATCCTCATCACAAGTAAGTATTTGTCTTTCTGCTCTTGAGCATGATTTAACAATGAACAATTTAATATAATATGAAATATATTCTGGCCTGCAGGTTGATGCCTGAATTACCACAGTATGATCAGGATAATCTGAAGTCGTATGGAGATGAAGAAGAAGAACCAGCCTTGTAAGTTTTTTTAAATAATTTGTTTTATTAAATTCTTATACTCTATCTTGTAACTTTAGAAGATCTGGAAATACAAAAGCTCTAAATTTATAGTATATTAATTCAATAGATCTTTTAAAATCCTCTGTAAGATATAAATGAAATCTAGAGTTCAGCCAAAAGGATAGTTTCTCTCCTTAATTGTTGCTAAATTACATTTTCAATTTGCTACAATTTAGCAAAGCTTTCTTTGACCACATAGCTGTGGAAACTGTATATCAATTCCAGGATCCATTGAGTACCCACTTTATGCAGAGTAGTAATGAAATGCTAACGGGAGAATGTGGTGTTCAGACAGTATTCCTCTACAGTAGTAGCCGGTGTGTGGCGAGTGGTATGGAAAAGAGTAGGCAGCATGCCGTGACGGCTTACTCAGTTGAGCATCTGACTTTGGCTCAGGTTATGATCTCATAGTTCATGGGTTCGAGCCCTGCATTGGACTCTGTGCTATCAGGACTCTGCATCAGACTCTGTCCAATGAAGGAGACAGCTGCTGTGCACCAGCAGGGAAGACTTTTCTAGACGTTTATGCTGGATCTTTAAAGTTAGGTAGCATTTCCACAGGGCAGGGGAGGCCATAGAAGTTAAGGAAATACCATGTGCAAAGGTATTAAGGCATGAATATTCAGGATATGTTTTTTATTGGCCTCCACTGGAATAGAAGCTCTGTAAAGTCAGGAATTTTATCTCTTGTTCCCGACTGTATTCATAGCACCCAGAATGGTTCCTGGCCTAAAGCAGACTCATAAATACTGATCATTTGCTGAATAAAAGGATAAATGAGTGAATATGTGGAGTAGTCAGGGAAGCTGTAGTGGAAAAATAAGGCTGGAAAGGTATTTAATAATAAAAAGCCCTTAAAATTACATTTTCTGGGATTTGGGGCATATTGGTGGAAGATGGGAAAAGTACCAGCTGATTCTGGCTATAGTGTGAATCGTACAAAGAAGCAAGCAGATGTGGAGACCATTCTAGAAATAGTAACAGTGCATGGAGGGCAGTGTGGAAAGCAGAGAGATATCTGAGCTGGTGTTTGTAAAATCTAGTCACTGTTGGTGTGGAACAGAGAAGGGTTTGTACATGGGACGGTGGTGGTGAAGGTAAAAACTTGAGGGCAGAAGCTTGAAGCTGGGAAAAGGAGGCCACAGGGGAAGAAACATTACAGACGTGAGGGAGAAATGAAGTATGCTGTCAGAATCTGACAGGAGACACACAAGGAGTTCGCTTTTCGAGAATCTTCTAAGTTTATCTGAAGTGTTAACGAGTGCCCTAGTTTAGTAAAGAAGAAAATTAATTTACATTGTCGTGAGTTAATTTGAATATTGAATTTACTTTCCTGGAAAGATCTACAGTCTTATGTTTTTGTGCCTTTCTAGGGACCTAGTAGGAGTTGGTATCCCTCATCATTCCCTTTACTAGCTGACGGGCTTGAGACCAATCATTTAGCCTCTCTGGCTGTGTAACTTTTTTTTCCCCATCCATAAAACAGAAGGTTGAAATATATCTTTTCTAAAAGGGTCTTTCCTTTAAGGGCTAACTTCTAGAGCCTGTATTTTATAGTATATTTCATATATTTTTAAAATATACAAATATGAATAATATTTTACATGTTTCATAAATATACAACTTAAATTTTATGTATTTGTGGGATGTCTGCATGGCTCAGTTGGTTAAGTGTCCGACTCTTGATTTTGGCTCAAGTCATGATCTCTCAAACCCTGCTTTGGCTCTGCACTGATAGTGCGGAACCTGCTTGGGATTCTCTCTCACCCTCTCTTTCTGCCCCTCCCCTGCTCATGGTTTCTCTCTCTCAAAAGTAATAAACTTAAAATATATATATATTTTTATGTATTTGTTAAATATAAAAAAGTATATATTTATATATTTTATTTATACAACATTTTATGTCTTCCGGATTCTGCAATTGCCATTATGCAAAATTAGAAGTTAAAAGTGAATCTATAAAGGGGGAATTAAAAAAACTTTTTTTAGTTAATTTATTTTGAGGGAGAATGTAAGTTGGCGTGGGAGCAGGGGAGGGGCAGAGAGAATCCCAAGCAGGCTGTGTGCTGTCAGTGCAGAGCCTGATGTGGGGCTTGAACTCACAACTGTGAGATCATGACCTAAGCCAAAATTCAGAGTTGGAAGCTTAACTGACTGAGCCACCCAGGCACCCAAAAATGGTTTTGGAAAATACAGAAGGAATTTTCTAAAATGTGTAAAGTTTATACATATTGTCAGTTTTTTTAAGTGATAAGTTATAGAGAAAATTATGGTGTTTAATCATTGATTCTTAGGTCACCACCAGCAGCCCTGATGTCTCTTCTTAGCACTCAAGAGGACTTACTAGAAAATGTTTTGGGGTGTATTCCTGTTGGACAGATAGTGACTATTAAGCCACTGAGTGAAGACTTCTGCTATGTTCTGGGATATCTCCTCACTTGGAAATTAATACTTACTTTCTTCAAAGCTGCTTCATCTCAAGTACGTAAAGATACAGTAACTTTTGACAGTGTTTCTTTGTTACTGTCCTAAACCCTTTGTTTCCTCTCCTTTTAAAAAGGGAAATAAAGGGAAATGCCACACATTTTAATCTAATCTTATCTGGCTAACTTCAGACATTCTGCTAAATTTATTTCTGTCTCTTACTTTCTTATCTACCCCCCCTCCCCAACTCCCTACACACACACACACACACACACACACACACACACACAGTGTCTGCAAAAGTAATTAATCTCTGGAATGTGCTTGAATTTTGTTTCTAACTGAATGTAGCCACCAAGTCCTTTAATTGCAGGAAACAAGAGTTATATAATTTAATTTTATATTGCCATAGTCATAATTTCAAAAGAATTTGATCTTGCTGTTTTTTTCTTTGGTTAACTTCTGATCCTTGTGAAGATTCTAGGTAATACATCATTGAGAATATACCTTATTTGAAGATCAGTGATTAGAGAAAGATCTATGAAATGTTACCTGTGTAATTCAAACTGTTATCTAATTGGTGAAAATACCAGATAACTCTTTTGCTCAAATTATTCTGGCAGCCACTAGATGTCTCTCTTGTCTAATGTTTAGGAAGAACGACCTCATTGTCTAGGAGGGAAGCTGGAAAAATCTACTTCAGTTTTTTTTTCCTTTTCATTCTTTAGGCAGATTCCCATTTTAAAAGTTTCAATCAGATACTGATTGAGTCAGTTTAATAAACTTAGGACTTTTTAAATATAAACGGTGGCTTTTTTGACAATATAAATACGGTTTATAACGTCATTTAGGATGTGACTAAATAGGCATTCTTTTCAAATGTGATTTTTCAGAATTCTTAAGTTATAATTTATGTTGTTGCTAATAGCCCATACCTTGATACAAATACATGAACAGATGCATCTTTTCACTTGTATATCTAAGGGGAAAATGAAATCACAGAAGCAACAGTGATCTAGATATTTAAATTGTTTTCTTTTTCTGGGTTAAGCGTCTGACTCTTGGTTTCAGCTCAGGTCATGATCTCATGGTTCATGGGATCGAGCCCCATGTCTGGCTCTGCATTGACAGTGCGGAGCCTGCTTGGTATTCTCTCTCTCTCTCCCTCTCTCTGCCCTTCCTGCATATTCTCTTTCTCTCTCAAAACAAATAAATAAACTTAAAAAAATAGTTTTATTTTTCTTCAGGTCTGCCACTTATGTTTGTGACTTGAGAAGTTTTATTTGCTGGTGTTATAGTTTAAGAAGTCCTTGTTGGGCTTTTATATTTGTTTCTTAAAATATTGTTGATCTCTAAAAAGTTGGAGAAAATTGAGGCTTCCACGTGTAACTGTTTTGTTCTTATCGTCTTGTATTCAGAAATTTAGAAAATGGCCATGCAGGGGCACCTGGATAACTCAGTTGGTTAAGCATCCAACTCTTGATTTCAGTTCAGGTCATGACCTCACAGTTCATGGGATTGAACCCCACATCAGGCTTTGCACTGTCAGTGTATTTTATGTACTACCAAATTTACTTAAAGAATACAGTTTGGTGTTTCTGCTATATTCACAGAATTGTGTAAATATCACCACTATCTAATCTTAGAACATTTCAGCACCTGAATAAAGGGACCTTTACCCATTTGCAAACAGTTCCCATTTCCTCTCAAACCCTCCACCCAGCTCCTGGCAGCCACTAATCTATGTTGTGTCTCTGTGGATTTGCCTATTGTGAACATTTCACATATGTGGTCTTTTTCTGTGTCTGATGTATTTCACTTAGGACGATGTTTGCAAACACATGTTATGGCGTGTATCAGCACTACATTCCTTTTTTTCTTTTAATGTTTATTTATTTTTGAGAGAGAGGGAGAGAGTGCAAGCAGGGGAGGGGCAGAGAGAGAGGGAGATATAGGATCCAAAGCAGGCTCTGCACTGCCAGCAGAGAGCCTGATGGGGGCTCAAACTCACGAACTGTGAGATCATGACCTGTAACAAAATCAGACGCTTAACTGACTGAGCCACCCAGGGCCCCCAGTACTACATTCCTTTTCATGACTGGAATATTCTTCATGAATATGAATTCATTTCATGAAGAATATTCCAGTGATGAAAATGATACCACATTTTCTTTATTCATTTATCCATTGATGAGCATTGGATTGTTTCCACTTTTTGGTTATTGTGAATAAAGCTGCTGTGAACATTGTGTTTGAATTTTTGGGTGGACATATGTTTTTATTTTGCTTGTGTTACATACCTTAGAGTGGGATTTCTGGGTAATATACATACGTTTTAAAATTTTCATTGATTTTTTTTCTTTTTCAGGTTTTTATTTAAATTCCTGTTAACATACAGTGTAAAATTAGTTTCAGGAGTATAGTCAGTGATTCATTACTTAAATATAAAACCCAATGCTCATCCCAACAAGTGCCCGCCTTAATACCCATCACTTATTTTTACCCATCCTCCTACCTACCTCTCCTCTGGGTAACCATCAGAGTTTATTCTCTATAGTTAAGAGTCTGTTTTCTGGTTTGCCTGTCGTTTTTTCCTCCGCTATGTTCATCTGGTTTTTTTTCCCCTTAAATTCCACATATGAGTGAGAGTGTATTTGTCTTTCTCGGACTACCTTATTTCGCTTAGCATAATATTCTAGTTCCATCCATGTTGTTGCAAATGGCAAGAGTTCATTCTTTTTGATGGCTGAGTAATATTCCATTGTATATATTTACCACATCTTTATCTATTCATCAGTAGATGGAGATTTGGGCTTTTTCCATAATTTGGCTGTTGTTGATAGTGCTGCTGTAAACATTGGGGTGCATGTATCCCTTGGAATCAATATTTTTGTAGCCTTTGAGTAAATAACCTAGTAGTGCAGTTGCTGGATTATCTGGATTATAAGGTAGTTCAATTTTTTTTGATGAAATGAAATAGTACTTTAATTATTTTAGTGCTACAGGTCAGTTGATCTGTGCCACACACCAGAGACCTCTTCTATTTTTCTGAGAAGATTACATGACATTTGTTGTGTTTGTAGGCTCTATGCCCCGTGTGGGGCTTAAACTCATAGCTTATAGATCAGGGTTCATGTGTTCTACTGACTAAGCCAGCCCATCGGCCCAGGGTAGTTCTATTTATAACTTTTTTGAGGCACTTCCATACTGTTTTCTAGAGTGGCTGCACCAGTTTGCATTCTCACCAACAGTGTTATAGGATTCCCCTTTGTCTGCGTCATTGCCAACACCTGTTGTTTCCTGTGTTGTTACTTTTAGCCATTCTGACAGGGGTGAGGTGATCATTCATTGTAGTTTTGATTTGCATTTCCTTGATGATTAGTGATGTTGAGCATCTTTTCATTTGTATGTTAACCATCTGTATGTCTTCTTTGGAAAAATGTCTATTCATGCCCATTTTTTAACTGGATTATTTGGGCATTGAGTTTTATGAGTTCTTTATCAAGAAAATTCTTTGATGTATATGATTAATTATTTTCCCACCCTTCCCCCTGATTAATTTTTTTAAATTCTACTTCCAACTGTTTTTGAAGAAAGATTCTGACTTACAGAGGAGGCACATGCTTTCTATATATTTACTTTTTTCCTGCTGACCTACTTGACAGTAAGTTAAAGACATCATGATGCTTTACCAAAAGTGTTTAAATAGATATCTCCTAAGAAGAAGATATGTTTCTACATAAGTTGTATTAATATAGTTATTACACTCAAATTTAATTTTAATGCAATAATATCTAATTTGTATCCACATTTTCTTGGTTGTTTCTGTATGTCCTTTATTTTATTCCTTTTCTATTGAGGATTCAATCAAGGATCACGTTTGCATTTGCTTGTCCTATTTCTTAAACCCATAATTTCCCTACCTTTCTTTTCTTTTTTGTCAAATCAGGTTATTTTGTAGACTCTCTTTAGGATTTGGGTTTGTCTGATTGTTTCCTCATGATTAGTTTCTGGTTAATTTTCAGCAAGAGCACTACTTACTGCACAGTGGTGATGTGTCATCAGTTTATCACCTCAGGAGACAAAGAATGTCAGTGTGTCCTTTATTGATGATACTGAGTTTGGTTACTTGGAAAGTAGTATCCTGCAGATTTCTCCATTGAGGTACTCTGATCAACATATTGTAAAAATAAATTCCATAACCTATGGCTTGATACATATTTGAGCATTTATAGTATTCAGAAAATGGTGTCTTTGCACTAAGCAGAGATCTGTACTTGAGTGGGAAAAATAATTTTATAACAGGTACATATACCAAAGAGCTGCAAAATAAATGTGAACAGATGAAAACTGGGTTATTGAGGAATGAGTCCTGAAGCACACAGGTGCCTATAGTGCACCTAATGGCGCCAGATTTTCCCATTTTTTAAAAATTTTATTCTAATCCCAGTATTGTTAGCATACAGTACTGTATTAGTTTCAGGTATACAATAGAGTGATTCAGCACTTCCATATATCACCCAGTGCTTGTCACAACAAGTGCCCTCCTTAATCCCCATCGCCTATTTCACCTATCCCCAACCCACCTCCCCTCTGTTAGCCATCAGTTTGTTCTCTATAATTAGGAGTCTGTTTCTTGGTTTTCTACTCTCTCTCTTTTCAGCCTGTGCTTTTTTTTGTTTTGTTTTTTAAATTCCATATGTGAGTATGTGGTATCATATGATACCAAATCATATGGTATTTGTCTTTCTCTGACTGACTTATTTTACAAGATCCTCCTATTTTTTATAAAGTTTATTTATTTTTGAGAGAGACAGAGTGTGAGTGGGGGAGGAACAGAAAGAGAGGGAGACACAGAATCTGAAGCAGGCTCCAGGCTCTGAGCTGTCAGCACAGAGCCCAGCGTGGAGCTCGAACTCACGAACTGCGAGATCATGACCTGAACCGAAGCCAGCACTCAACCGACTAAGACATCTGAGTGCCCCAAGATTCTCCTATTTTTTAAAAAGGAACCAGAAATCCATATTTTTGAGTAAATCCTACTTTATAAAACCAGAAGTCCTCTAAGAAATTTTGGACTAGTAGTCCAAACTACCAGTTTGTGCTCTCTCTTCTAAAGAAATGCTGGAATGTTTGATATGGTTTGAGATCAGCCATAAAAATGGGATTAGTTTTAAGCAGCATTTTGAAAGATAAAGGACTATGGTGCAAAAGGTATTTGGAAGACTTGGGAGGGAGAGGGAGCAAATCATCTGGGGAGTGGGGAGTTGATTTCTTAGAGACTCCAAGTAGACGTGAACTTATTAGCAGGGAGATAGTTGGAGAAAGATGTTAGAAGCATATGTCTACTAATGAGGGGATAGTGAAAACTTCTGCTTGTTTGTGAAGAAAGAGAGCAGTGTCATCAAATGACGTGTTTGGAAAGTACGAATGTGGCATATGTTTTGTAGGACTCCTCCATGCAATTCTAAGTGTTCAAATTAATGCCTTTTTCCTTGTTGTACAATCTATTCTGTTTTGGTTTTTTCTTCTCTACTGATTCTCTTGTTTTATTTGGGTTTACTAACAAAAATTCTTTACTTCCCGCCAGCTTCGGGCACTGTATTCAATGTACCTTCGGAAAACAAAAAGTTTGAATAAATTGCTCTATCACCTGTTCAGGCTGATGCCAGAAAACCCGACCTATGCAGAGACAGCTGTTGAGCTCTCCAGTAAGGACCCTAAAACATTCTTTACGGAAGAGCTCCAGTTGAGTATTAGAGGTAAGATATGTGTTTGTGTTTTTTCTTGGAGACTATGTCCAGGTTGAGTTGTATTTATTATGCTTTATTCTTGCGAGTTTGGAGAATAACCCCAAATGTGGGTCTTGGCCACAAGAATGTTGAAGTACACGATTTCCCATGTTTATTTAAATAGGACAAACATCTGTGGTAAAGGTAAGAATTCTATACATTTTTGAAGCTTCGTTGAGACTGTTATCTTTTATTCTGTAAGCAAATATATGATAATGTTTTATAAAACAACAATATATTGTTTTATATATACTACTTTTAAGTAAGTAGACTTAGAGACTTAGAGTCTAAGTCTTATATAAGTTTTATGGTCTTATAAGTCTTTATAGTTATAAATAAGTAGTTTATATTTATAATATATGCTTATATATAAGTAGTGTTCAGTTGGGGAAACAGATGAGTAAATTTATTTCCTTCACTACATGAGCTCAAATTTTAGCTGAGGGGATAGATATACATGCAGCTAGTTGTACTATAGTGTCTAAGCAGTTTCCTTACAATTGGAATTTTTTTAAATGCCTTGGAGATCTGAGGAGGGTACTGTGTCTTGTGAGTATTAAAGTGGATATTCTAGGACTTTTATATAACACATCAGTGAGCTCTGGGGAAAGTGTAGGGACCAAAGTCCTTTTCATAATTTATAAGAAAGACAGTCTTTAAATTTTTCCTCCTTTTTATTTAAAATTTTTCCACCCCTGGGGGTGGGGGGGTTAGGGTCCTACTTTTAAAAATATGCGTGTTCCTCTTTTTTTGTGATCTATCATGTGAAATATAAATTGCTATTTCTTGGCAGATTTTTCATTGTCGATTGGGATCTTCATTCTTTTCACTTCTTTTTTGCCATTCTAATGGTTTACTTTGAATGTATGAGTTTACTAATAATCCAGAGTTCTGGTTTCTTTGGTATGTTTATTTTATGAGCTCTGGCTCTAGTGTTAAGGAATTAAAAATGATGTTCTAGTCTGTTATTCTATGTAAGAAATACATGTTACTAACTAAGACTTTGTTTTTTCCTCAGAAATGGCAACTCTCCCATACCATATCCCACATTTGGCTTGTTCAGTCTATCATATGACTTTAAAAGACTTACCTGCCATGGTGAGGCTGTGGTGGAATAGTAGCGAGAAGCGTGTTTTCAATATTGTAGATAGATTCACAAGCAAGTATGTCAGCAATGTTCTTTCTTTTCAAGAAATTTCTTCTGTACAAACAAGTACACAACTGTTTAATGGCATGACGGTTAGTATTATCTTGAACTTTTTCCAGAAGAGCTGTTTGAATATTGATTATGTCTGTCGTTTGTAGTGCATATCATCTCAATATTAACCATTTGTTCAGAACTGTAGAAGCTGTCTACTCTATTTTCTGATTCTTGGGTATCAAATTTCAATATTAATGTATAGATTAAAGCAATGTTATAATTTCATTTACCCGCATCAAAGTTTTTGAACATTCGTTAGTTCATTTAAAATATATATTGGAATACCATTCCAGGCACTGTCTGTCAATCACTTGGGAAATGAATGGTTTAGTAGGGTCAGATCCTTATTGTGTAATAACATATAATCTGATAAAGGGGAAAGCATGATCCTGATAATCTTTTCTGCACTGGACACTAAAAAGTGGCTCATTAAGAGGAAGAATGCTATTCAATCTGAGTGGGAAAGGCTCAGCCAGCTGAAGGGATTAGGTGCAGCTTTATGGAGAAAGATCACTTTGAAGTGGGCAGGATTGTGTTTCAGGGATAATGAAGGGAAAGGGATTGAATATTACAAGAAAACAGTATGGCAAAAGCAAAAAGTTTGAGAGGAGAATGTAATTTCTGTGACTGCCTAAGAAATGATAAATAAGCCACAGAGTAGGATTCCTGAAAGTAAATAAAGAACCAGCTGCTTCCGTGATAAAGGAGGCCATGTTGGGCAAGGCCTCAAATGATAGTCTAAAATAATTTGGTCCTATTTAGTCACTGAACATTTCCTTTGAAGCAAATGACATTGTCGGAGTTCTAATCTGTGAAATTGCTCTGACTCCAATATATAGTACTGGCTGTTAGCATGGAGCTTGGGTTCAAATGCATAGTCAGTGGATACTACTGGTGTAGACATTAGTAACAAGGAGGGCCTGAGTGAGGTAGTATCAGTGGGAGTGTTCCATAAAAGGAGAGGAATGTTAGAAATTTTGTGGTGATTTATTCGAACTTGTAGCTGGTTAATAGGTGGAAATGGTCTAACAGTTGATGGTTGGCTTTAAAGCTCAAGAGAATGCTATGGCAGAGAAAGCTCTGGGAGACTTCTAAATGGAAGTGATAGTGCATACCCTGTGTGGAAGAAAAGGAATAATCAAGAACTCATTCTGTCATTGGTCTGTTCAAAAACTATTATGTGATAAGCCCAATATTAAAAAACATATGTTTTTTATGAGCAGAATTTCTTTTGAAACTAACTTTGAATTTCATGAAAATCACTTTAAAATGTCAGGTATATAAACCTGTTTATTAAATATCTCTTGTCTAATAAACCAACACGCTTACCTGTGTTGTCTTTGAATGACGACTGACAACAAGATGTTCTTTGAACAAAAGAAAGAAATTTGCAAGAAAATATTACCTTTCCCATGTTGCAGGTTAAAGCTCGGGCTACCACTCGAGAAGTGATGGCTACTTACACTATTGAGGACATAGTTATTGAGCTTATAATCCAGCTGCCTTCAAATTATCCGCTGGGCTCAATTACCGTGGAGAGTGGGAAGAGAGTGGGAGTGGCTGTTCAGCAGTGGCGGAACTGGATGCTGCAGTTAAGCACTTACCTCACCCATCAAGTAAGTCTGTGTCCACATTTGACTTCCCAGATAGAGCACTGCTGACCTGTTCTTTGAAAGGGCAATCAGACCCTTCTGCTTGAGTTTGAAACCAATAGACTGTATTTCCTTGGATCCACACAGATGTATGCCTAAATGACTTGAATCTGCCAAGCTGTTGTGATTTGTAAGGTTCTACAGTCTTCTTCCCGGTGTTTGAGAGGAATTGACTTTACTCCACTGGCATTGTGGATGACCTAGAACATTATGTAGTGTTACGGAAGTTGTTTGAGAGGGAATCTTCTTGTAAGATACTGGACCGATAAATGTCTTGGAGCTAGTTTTAGTCTAAGATTTCAACTGTCCTTCTGTGATTAGAGAAATCCCACTACTCTCAGAGATCTTTGACTTTGAAACAGATTATAGTTGTTTCCACGTTGGTACTACAAAGCTTGATGTATTGGTGTAGAAGCCTCCCTTTCAAGTCTGTCTTTAATGAAGGGAAATTATACCTTGTTCCTACAACTTGGGAGGTCATTTTAAAAACCAACATTCAGAAAACTTAGGAGGTGTGAAGGTAGCCAAGTAGATTCTCTTTTCTCAAATTCAAATTCAATTTTACAGTTTATGAAATTGAATAAAAATAACTTTGGTGCTCTTCAGAGCATGTGTACTCTATTTTCTTCTTCTTGTTAACAGAATGGAAGTATTATGGAAGGCCTCGCATTATGGAAAAATAATGTAGACAAACGTTTTGAGGGTGTTGAAGACTGCATGATCTGTTTCTCAGTCATTCATGGTTTCAACTATTCTCTTCCCAAAAAAGCCTGTAGAACATGCAAGAAAAAGTTCCATTCAGCCTGCTTGGTAAGTCCAAAGAAGAATTAACTTATTTATATTTTATGTATTTTTTAAATGTGCGATAATCTAATTTTGGAAAAGAAAACAATGTTAAACTCTTAGGTGTCATTAATATTAAAATGATTTTTCAAACTCTGTAAAAGGTAGTTAGTAATTCATGGAGGCTAGTAGCGTAAAGGAGACTGAAACCATTGGAAGCAGGGGCCATCTGGCATCAGAGCTCTTTGCTCTCTTTCTTTAATCATCAGCTGCCCCATGTACAGTTGCTTCATATGAGGTCTTGTCTTACTCACGTCTTCGTGGTTGTGTGTGGGAAGAAATCATCATCAAACTGTAGCCGTTGGAGGTAATAGTGAGTTGTGTTGATTTTGGAGATGAATGGAGGAAGCTAAAATTTTGGTAGTTTTCCTTTTCCACTTTATCATTGTTAAGCTTATTTTAGATGTGTATGTAATATGACAGCTTTAAGAAGTTCTTTTAATATTTAAAACCCTTTCTTTTTCAGTACAAATGGTTTACGTCTAGCAACAAATCCACTTGTCCACTCTGTCGTGAGACCTTTTTCTGAATTTTTGTTTCCATTGGAAGTGATCCCTGAAGTAAATGAAGCAAAGAGTGCAACTTTGGATCCATCTTGAAGTATTGATGTGAGGAGGCCAGTAAGGTTTTAAATGAGACCTTCTCTGGAAAATTATTTTGGTTAATGTAATGATCCTAAATCAGGTTTACTTATCTTTAGATTGCTTTGTAAATGTTTGGAAACCTTTCCTTTTACATAAGAATATTACATATTTGAGAGAAAATATTTATATTAATAGTTTAATCTTTTTGTATATTTAAAAATAAATATGGAAAAACCCTAAATTACAGAATTGAAATTTGTGAAAGCACTGTACAACTATATTATACTAAAAATCCCAGTTTGTTCATCTATGCTCTAGAAGAATCCAAGTGAGGCAAATGAGTTGAGAGGGTTGATTTCTATCTACAGATATTTTAAGACTTATTTATCAGTTATGACAACAAAATTAATTAGTATTCTGATATTTGTAGATTATTTTAATGATAAAATGAGGCTAAGCTATTAATATAGCTTATCAGAAGCTATTTGAAGCATGCTCTGAAATACTATATCAAAGAGTGTAAATTGAACTTTCAGGTGTTTTCAAGGGTTATGAAATTCAGACAATTAAATTCATGGCACTGACCTTTTGCTGTGGAAGAATTACCATGGATTAGTGAAATTTGAATTGCAAACCTGTCAGAGAATATATTATTACTCAGTTTGAGTGAGTCTCCTGAGGATATGAATTTGAGAGAAGCAGGAATTAGATTATTTCATTCATGAAGCAGAGTGGTAGTGATCCCTCTATTGAGAGGGAAGAAATAAATGAGTATTTCTGAAATTTAAGATTGGTGGAAAAAATAAAGAATTATAAAATGTTGCAGGAGGCTTTCAATTTTCTAAGCAATCTTTGCTGTTCTTACTGGCCAAGATTACACTAAATTAGAGATTTGGGGGAGCTTATTTTTTCCAGCCTTTAGAAGTACAAGTTACTAATTTTAGTACTAAGTGAAATTCAGTATAATGGGCTGAAGTGAAGTAGGTAGAAACCTGCCTTTTGCCTCAGCACTGTTACCCTTAAAACATTGTACCCAACTTATAAAAAAGTATGGAAGTTTGGAACTTAGAATAATTTTATCGCAGTCTTCCATTACATGGGAAATATTAACATATCTAATAGCAAGTTTACTTGAAAGATCAGCTAATCATCTCTGTTGCAAATGTTTAATTGGCAAAAAGCAAGTCCTGTTAAATAAAATCACTGCTTACCATCAACTGGGTAAAATGGCTGTTATTGAATTAGAATGAATGTGGTCAGAGTATTATAGTCGAGAGTGAAGTATTATGCGTGAGTTATAGATCTCTTGAGTTGAATTTGTAGATACAGTATCCTACCCAGTTTTGTCTTGTCTCTTGGATTTTTCTCTGTAGTGTTTATTATCTTATAGCCTCGAGACTCAAGGAGTCAGTAAGTGAAGAACAGATAGCCAAAATTCTACTACCTCTTCTTAACCCCTTTCTTAAAATATTCTTTTACATCTCTCTCTGACATAGGAATCCCAAAGGATTGTGTTACTCCCCTGTGAAAGTTACACACTTCTCCTTTAAAAATGGTTTTATAATAAGACTTTGTTTATAACTTTTCCAATATTGGTACTTCTTGGCTTCTGACCCAAAACTCAAGTAGAATAGAAAAGGGAATAATGGAGCATTGGTTTTCCACATTAGTATTTAGGGCATCAGGTTCTTGGTGAAACACTATAATAAAGTGGAATACCTTCTCTTCATACTTAGGACTGTTAGCCTTTGAGACTTGTAAATATATGTAAAGCTTGTTACTGTTTATATGCTACAGAAAAGGCTTTCCAAAATAAGACTGAAATACAGAATACGATTAAAGTTTTATTTATATAGCTTTAACAACTCTGCAACATCCCTTAAAATTCTAGTATAAGGACATTAAAAATTGCATGAGATTCAAAGTCCATTAGCAAAATTATTAATTTAAAACCCTAATGTAAATTGCAAATTTTAGAATTTATTTTTAACTCTTATCACATGCTCTAATATATGTACATAAGTTTCTGTGGCTTAAGTAATTAATGTTATTACTTAACAAGTTTTTGTGGTGTGAATGACTAATGTTATTATTTTACTGTTAAACCATATGTGCCCATTACGATTCTTTTTAATTATAAAATATTTCAAATATACAGAGTAATAATATAAATGCCCTTGTACTCTTCACAAACTATTTTGCCATATTTGCTTCTGATTTTTAAAGAAATAAAATGTTCCTCTTTTGTACTCCTCCCTGATGCCATCTCCTCTTTCCCTCCCTAGAGCTAACCGGTTCTGAAGTTGGTGTGACTGTTTCCTATTTAAGACTTTATACTTTTCCATGTGTTTGTATCCATAAGTAATTATATAGCAGTTTAAAAATTTTTTTATCTGCGATAGCCTATCGTATGTAGTCTTTTGTAACTTGCCTTCTCAGTCAACATAATTGCTGTTTACTGTATTAGTTTACTTGCCAATTCCACCAATAATGGTCATTTCAATTATAACTTTTTGCTTTTTTGAAGCGTGCTGTAAGTGTACATTCTTGATAACATTTTCTCATGCAAATGTGCTAGGTATTCTGGACATATGCCCCCAGATGGATTTTTAGGTGGTAGATACATATACTCCTTGACTTGAGATGTTCTCGAATTGCTCTCCAAAGAGGTATGCAAGTTTGCACTCCCAATGACAACTTAAGAGAATTCTGGAGAGCTGTGATATAATAGCTTTTTGTTTTAAATTTCTATTTCCTTGACCACCAGGAACCTTAGCTTCATTTCCTATATTTACTGGTCATTATTTTGTGAATTTATTATCGATATGCTTGTTTTTCTCTGTTACATGGCTGCTTTTAGTGACTTCATTTTAATGTGGTCTATGGCTGCCTTTAATTATATAGAATTCTGCAGTTAAATTTAGTCAAATTTATCATCCTTTTCCTTTATGATTGAGCCTTTTTTGTGTTAGGTTTTAAAAATTTATTCCTCCCCTGAGTTTAAAAAAATTCTGTTTTGTTTCAAAAGATATAAATTTCAAAATATGCCTGATTCACCTGAAATTAAATTTAGTGATTGTTGTAAGGCACAAATCCTATCCTGTATTGATAGCTGGTTCTCATAGCATCCTTTATTAAATAACATGCCTGCCCCCCACTAACTTTGTAGTGCCTCCTCTCCTATATTACCAAATCCTCTTCCATGTGTGAATTGGTTTCTGGGCTCTGTATTCTGTTCCACTGGCCTACTTACCTATGTTAATTCTACACAGATTTTTTTTTATTCTTTAAAAAATAGCTTTATAATTAATCTTGAAGAGTAGGTAAGTAGTCCTCTCTTCTGGCTCTTCCAAGACTTTCCTTGGGTAGCCATATTCTCTGCTGTCCAAGTACCCCTTTCCCTTGCTTGTTTATTATCATGGCTAGTTTGTCCTCACTGTAATAATTTGATTTATGAAAGAATTTGACAAATGCCCATCTTAAGTTTTATCTGTGTAACCAGGTGGCCCTTCTGGCTTTGCCAGATCTTATCCTTAGGGTCTTCCAACCTAGTTATTCTCAGTTTGTTTGTTTCAAAATTAGAAGCAAAATTTTTGTGAATGAATGCTTGAACCTCTCTATGAATTTGTCCTTTGGTTTTATAGAAGTTCCTTGCAAAAAGACTTTGGGCTTAGCAAGGTGTTTATTATGGAGGTCTACTAATTCAGTAGTTTTGATAAGGTTCTTTGTTGTTGTTGTTGTTTTTACTGTGAATTTCTTTCTAAAGTTAGCAACTTCTTTGGCACCAGAGCATCAAATAATGTGTATAATTCATATCCAGATTTTATGAGGGGTATCGGGACATTAAGAAACCTCTGTGGCATTCCAAATTGATATGTTATTTCAAAAACATACTGGCTATTGATTTCCTCTTTTATTTTTAACAATGTGATGTGTCCTAAAAAAGACTCATAAAAGGAGACCTTATAAAAGACCACAGGTTTGTTCACCTGAGCCTGTTTGGCCTCCGGTATTCTAAAAGACTGTGGTGTATTGTATATGCAGGTAGTAGTCTTTCTTTTCATTCTTTAAAACAAAGCCCATTAACAAGCAGTATTTGTAAGAATTTACTAGTGCAGTGTTCAGAATGTCTTTTCTGGGCATAGACACTTCTCGAACTGCAGAACCATAATCACGGGATTCTCTTTCATTTCTGGATTTGAGAAAGCTATACCAGTAGATGGTAAAATGAGAACGAGAAAGTGATAATATATTTATGTGGTACCATCAGATTTAATTTGCATATTAATCGTCTACCATCCAACCTTGTAAACTGATTTTTTCCAGTAGGTTTGTGTGTATGTGTATGTGTGAATTTTGTATATAAGGTCATGTCACTGGCAAATAGAGATAGTTTTACTTTTCCAATCTGGATGCCTTTTCTTTCTTTTTGTTGCCTAATTGCCTTGGCTAGAACATCCAGTGTTGAGGTGTTGAGAGAGGAGATATCCTTGTCTGATTCTTGATCTTAAGGAGTAGGCTTTCAGTCTTTCAGCACTGTGATATTACCTGTGATTGATAATCAGACTTAAAGGTGAACTTAGTACAAATGTGAAGATGCCTCAGTTAATTGTTCTAGGCTGCAGTTTCTGTGATGTAAGAAAATAAGCTGTTGGATCAAAGGATAAGCTAAGAGACAGTGGTGTTTGTTTGTGTTTTATGTATGCTGTGCTGCTGAAAGACAGTTTCTCAACTTCAGTACTTCTGGCATTTTGAAGAAATGTGCATAATTTTGCATAAAGGTGCATAATTCTTTGTTTGGGGGACTGCCCTGTGCATTATAAGATGTTAAGCAGCATTCCTGGCCTCTAACTACGAGATGCCAATGCAGCATCTCAGCTGCCCAGACAACCAAAATGCCCAGACATTGCCAGACATGCCCTGGGTGTCAAAATCATGCCTAGTTGATCGCCTTAGAGCATGGACTAATCAAGCATTATTGAATAGAAATATAATGGGAGCCGGGGCGCCTGGGTGTCTCAGTCGGTTGGGCATCTGACTTCGGCCCAGGTCATGATCTCACGGTTCACGTTTCATGGGTTGAGCCCCGCGTCGGGCTCTGTGCTGACAGCTAGCTCAGAGCCAGGAGCCTGCTTCAGATTCTGTGTCTCCTTCTCTCTCTGACCCTCCCTGCTCTTGCTGTCTCTTTCTCTCTCTCAGAAATAAATAAAACATTAAAAAATTTAAAAAAGAAAAAGAAATATAATGGGAGCCATATATGTTCTTTTGTATATTTTTTATTTAAATATTTATTTTTGAGAGAGAGAAAGTGTGTATGCAAATGTGGGGAGGGGCAGAGAGAGAGAGGGGACGGAGGATCCAAAGTGAGGTCAGTGCTGATAGCAGAGAGCCCAATGCAGGGCTTGAACTCGTGAACCACGAGATCATGACCTGAGCTGAAGTCAGATGCTTAACCAACTGAGCCACCCAGGCGCCCCTTTATAGATGCTGTTTTAAAGTTTGTTAGTAGCAAGGCTCCTGAGTGGCTCAGTCAGTTTAGCATCCGACTTTGGTTCGGGTTATGATCTCGCAATTTCACGACTTTGAGCTTCGTGTTGGGCTCTGAGTTTGACAGCTTAGTGCTTGGAGCCTGCTTCAGATACTGTGTCTCCCTCTCTGCCTTTCCCTGCTTGCGCTCTGTCTCTCTCAAAAACAAATAATAATTTTAAAAATTAAAAAAATGAAGTTAGCTAGTAGCTACATTAAAAAATGTAAGAAGAAATAGGTGAAATTAATTTTTAATAGCACATTTTAACTCAGTATCTAAAATACTATTTCAACATGTAGTCCATATAAGAATTAGATGTTCTACATTTTCTATATTAAATTTTTGAGATCCAGTGTGTATTTTAAATTTACAGTACATTTCAATTCAGACATGAAATTTTCATCAGATACTACACTTGATCTTAGCCAAAAGGCCGAAAAGCGATGATGAAATTTTCATCAGAAATGCTTGATCTGTATTTAGATTTCAGAAAATTTATAAAGTAAATTCACATACCTAAGTTTTTCCAAACCTACTTAAAAGTTTTCCAGTAACTGAATTACTTTTCCTTTTGGAATTTAAATTAATTGAAATTTAAAATTTAAATAAATTTAAATTTAAAAATTTATTTTAAAAATTAATTTAGTCACACTTTAGTTCTTAGAGACACTTGATGTATTTCAAGTCTTATTAGCCACGTGGGCCTATTGGCTGTTGCATAGGACATTTTTAGTGTAGCCCTAACTTTACAGGTACATACAAAAAGAAAGTTTTATGATAATCTAGGAAGAATCCATCTGCACTTCTCCAACTACTTCACCTCTGTCTTTTTTTTTTTAAATGTTTACTTTTGAAAGAGACAGAGTGTGAGTGGAGGAGGGGCAGAGAGAGAGAGACACATACACAGAATCTGAAGCAGGCTCCAGGCTCCAAGCTATCAGCAGAGTCTGACATGGGGCTCAAACCCATGAACCATGAGATCATGACCTGAATCGAAGTTGGACACTTAACCAACTGAGCCACCCAGGCGCCCCTTCACCTATGTCTTGAAAGTGTTTTGCCTGTGAGAATTCTGGGATCATAGCTTATCATTTGGTTATTTTTTGAGTCACACATACACAGTATAGTTATATGTCCAAATCAGCCATAATTTGATCATATATAAAAAATAATCCTGCAGTAAATTTTACCTGGCAGTGCCATGCATTAAATAGGCCTTACCTATTACGTGGTTGTGTCATGAAGAAAGTATTATATCCTGATATTGGTCCCAGAGTAACAGTTATAGATTTAGACATTTCTACTACTCTTTGGGGCAGTTTTAGTACTCTTGAGGGATCTGGTGTTCTGTGGAATTAATAGTGGATAAAGTGACCTATGTCTGTATTTTGTTGTCCATCTATATTTGTAGACCTATCTCCCTAGTTTAGACAGTCAGGGAAGTTTTAAGTGCTAATGTCTACTGGAATAGCATTACTAGAGAGATTTTGGATAGTTGTCCTGTTTTTAAGCTGTTATAGGACATTAGTTTTTCCCATGGCCCTTCTACTTATGGTATCCTTTACCATAGCTTTCTAATTCTTAAAGAACCCAGAACATCTTGAGGGGCAGAAATTTGTTTTGATTTCTAGCTTTTTGAAATGTTAAGTGACATCTTCTACATTGGCATTTTTAAATCCATTTTGTAAAGCCCAATCTGCCTTTACAAATGAGTTCTTGAGAATACCCCAGAATATTGTTTGAAAATTTTTCTGGGTCAGTTTTCAGAATCTGCTATTTAATTCAGCTTGTTTGCTTATAATTTTGAATTTTGTCCAGTCCATCCATAAAGGAGAGGCCCCTGGAATGGCTTTATGTACTACATTTCCTATTTGCTTTTCCTTTCAAGATCAGACCTTGAATTATGAAGAACTGGGTTATTTATTTATTTATTTATTTTTATTTATTTATTTTTCTTTCATAATTTATTGTCAAGTTGGTTTCCATATAAAGAACTGGGCTATTTAAACCATCTCCTAGTTTTGGTATTTTTATTGTTGGTTTTGCTGCCTTTTTTTTTTAATGTTTATTTTTGAGAGAGAGTGTGCACGCATGAGAGCGGAGCGGGGCAGGGGCCGGATAGAGGATTGAAGCAGGCTCTATTCTCACAGCACAGAGACCAGTGTGGGGCTCAGATGCACAAACCGTGAGTCAGGACCTGAGCCAGAGTTGGATGCCTAACTGACTGAGCCACCCAGGTGCCCTGGTTTTGCTACTTTTAACTGTTTTGTTCCCAGCCAAGAAGCTAATAATTAAGTGAACTGGTTGGTACAGACTCCAGGACAATAAGTATCTAACAAAATTTTGAACCCTACAGCAGATTTGTCTTCCTAAGTTTAAGAAAATCCTTTATTATAGCTCTTGGCTTGATTCCAGGCTAAGGATCAAATATTAGTTTCTTTAGATCTGCATTCTACCCCAGTATTTTGAAGGGATGTGATTAGATGTAATTGTTCTTTCCTAAAAAGAACCTTGAGCAAAAGATTGCAGAAGGATAGAATGAATGACTGGTAAAGATTAAGCTGGGTAGACAGAAAGGTGCCAGCAGGGTGGTTTCAGAACGTTTGAATGGCAGTGAGTCACTATTTCATTTTGAGGCCTCCATGTAACAATCAAAAATTGACTGCTGTATACTTTAGGCTTTCCCCCCACTATTTTTCTAGAGCTCCTTTGAATGTAGTAATTTTGGCATAGGAGAAGGTCCTTATAATGTGTATAACTAATTCCAAGTCATTTGGTAGCAAAATTTTGCCAGGTTAAGCACAAGAGTTAGGACTGTAGTGAAAACTGTCAGGAGGAGGTCATGCCTTTGCCACAGACAAATCAATGACAAGAAAAAGACACTGCATTTGTCAAAAGTGTGTTTGTTAATGGTAGATGAGGTTGCCCAGCCAAGTGGAGGATAGGAAGGAGCTGGTGGTCAGTGACCCCCAAACACTGATGATCCTGAGACATGGACTAAACAAAGTGAACTTGTTTTACAAATTGCCCGGACTTGAGGAATACTCATGAAGATTTCATAGATGACCGAAAGCAAAATTTGACCAATCATTTTAGCAGCCAATTGTCATCAGTCTAATGGACCATTAGTCTTTAGGGCCAGTTTATATTGATTTGGAGTCTTAGTCTATGCCTCCATCCATTCCCTATGAAGCACTCACTTCCTTATATATTCAACACACACGAGACAATAAGGGACAAAACAAGAACACATAAAACAAAATTTTGTATACATTTGTATGAATAGATGAACAAAAATGAAAAAAAGCAGTGAGAGAAAGGCAGGATAATGGCAAAAATATTTATCAAATGGTTCACCTCTAAATCAGAAGGTCTGATTATCATATAGATAAAATAACAAAGCATAATAAATAACATTATAATACGACGAGCTATTTGTTTAGAAGTCTTATATAAAATAAATTTAGCAATAAGAACCCAATGAAACTGCTCAAAGTTTAGATTGTTTTTGAGAAACTCATCTGGCAACATATCTGAGAACTGTTGGAGTGTGGGGATCAAGAAGCCACTGATCTTTGCTGTTGGTCCAAGGATCCATTGGAATACTGTCAAGTGAGGTGTTATAAATAATCTTGTGAGAATTGTCCAAAGGAGAGATCAAGATTTACCACCTGATAACTGAAACAAGAACTAGGAAAGGGAGAGTTAATGCTGGTTGGACCCATCATTTTGAGTAACCAACTGCTAATTTCATATAAGGTTTCTGAGTCCGGGATTGTTTTGGGATTGTGTTGGTTACAGAGGTGGAGAGAATTGATGTCAGCCTCACAAACATTCTGACAAAACATGGTGGTCAGCTGGCTTTCAGGAGATTACTGATAAGTTTGTTGATTGGTTGACCTTCAAAGTATGAGACTGCCACTGAATGATTGGCTTCCAGATATAAGTTGTCCTTGATCAATTAAGATTAAACTGAGGCAAGTTTTAAATGATCAGATAGGTTTAAAACTGGTTCAGATTTACTTGTTACTGGCTGTAGAGCAGTCTTTTATTTGGACTTTTACTAGGCTCTTTTATTCCTGATAGATTTGTTGGTTCTATAGAAGTTTTTGCTAGCCTTACTTTTTAAAAAAAAATGAAACTGACGTGATGTATAATTCACCATTTTAAAATGGGCAGCTTAGTAGCATTTAATACATTTAGCAGTTACTCTCCAGCCTGCCACCCTACCCTGATGACCAATCTGCTTTCTGTCTCTGTGGATTTACCTATTCCGAGTACCTCATATAAATGGAGTTGTACACCATCTGACCTTTGGTGTCTCCTTTCTTTCACTTGGCATGTTTTCAAAGCTCATCCACGTTGGAGCACGAATCAGGACTTCATTCCTTTTTTATGGCTGAGTAGGATGCCATAGCATATGTATACTACAATCTGTTTATCCATTCTTCTCTTAATGGACAATAAGAGAAGGTATCTACCTTTTTGCTGTTGTGAATAGTAACACTGAACAGCATCTCTGAACACTCATGTACAAGTATTTTTATGAGTACATGTTTTCAGTTCTTTGGAGTATATACATAGGAATAGAATTGCTGGTAGTTCTATGTTTTTAACTTTTTGAGGAAACACCAAACTGTTCTCCACAGCAGCTGCCACATTTTACATTCTCAGCAGCGTATGAGGGTTCCAAAGTCTTCATCCTCACCAACACTTGTATTGTTTTTTTCCCCCAAACATCGCCATCCTGGTGGATGTGAAGTGGTATCTTATCATGGTTTTGATTTGAATTTCTCTGATGACCATTGATGTTGATCATCTTTTCCTGTATTCATTGATCATTGGTGTATCTTCTTTGGAGAAATATCTATGCAAATCCTTTGCTTATTAAAAAGTTGTTTTGTTGTTGTTGAGTTGTAAGACCTTAAGATACACATACACTCTCTCTCTCTCTCTCTCTCTCTCTCTCGACTGGATACTAGAGCAAGATCTACCTTTTAGCGGGATGTTAATGCTCTTTAATTTGGGGAGAAGTGCTGGAGAACTCAATCAGGTTTGGCTCTGAATGACAAAAAATCCAAAGTAAAATGTGCTTTAAACGAGAAATTTCTCTCCTTGTAAATGAAGTCCAGAAATTAGCAGATCAGGGCTATAAAAAGCTCTATAATTGTGACAGACCTAGGTTTCTTAGTTGCTGCTTCGCTGTCCTCAGATTGTGACTCCACTCCCAGGGTCCAGGCTGGCTGCTGAGGCTGCGACTATTTTTGAGCACTTTACAGTTAGCACGAAGGACGAAAGATGAATATATGCGAACTCATCAAAGCACTTTTGCTCCACTTTTTCTCTCCTCTACTCAACTAGGACTTTTCACCATGAAACATGTAACACGTGTCTTAGATCTTTTCCTGTTTTCTTGTTTTATTCTTTGTTCTCTTTGTGTTTTTATCATTTGTGTTCTAGTAGTTACTGAAAAGCTCAGAAGAAAATTATTTTTAATACCTTTAGTCTGGTCACAGAAGGTTAATTTTTAAAATTTCAATTTACATTCATATGTTGTTAGAGGACAGTATTATAGAGGGAGGAATAAAAATATTTTAAGCACTGAAATATACTATAATTCTGTGAGGAAAGTGGAATAAAAATCCTGAGCCAATGAACGATGTTAATTAAATGTCTGACTGTTGAAGAGTTTGTTCTCTTATTACTGTATAGATGATAGTGGGAAGCAGGTGGGATGGGGCGCGTTGAGGGTGGTGTGGAATCAGATTGCTCTTGTGCTGATGAAATGGTTACGGCAATGATCTTATTTAACCGTACTGAAGTTCATGAGAGTACACGTTAGTTATCAATCTAAAAATATGTGAAGCAGTACATACTTTCCCAAAACTTGTGTAGAGCTCTGCAAGGAATAAAGTTGGAAGATACTATCCTGGGAGATGACAAGTGTCAGGTGGGCTGGCAGGTTCCCATACCAGACTCCCACAGACAGATCTTTGTGGATAGTTTTATAGAGATTTAAAAATATTTTTCACTTGAGATTTAGTGCTAGAGGATCTGTCATGAATAGCATGTCACACTATGTGTCTTCTGGGCGAACTAGTCAAGTTACGGTGCTAGAAAATGTTAAAGAAACTGCTTTACTGCGTGGGCCAGACCTTCCAGAGGCTCTGTCGCTAGGATGCTAACCATTGCAGGAAAAGAGAGAAATCAAAAAGAACTCTTTGTTGTCAGAGCTTAATTCTTCCCTAATGACAGAACCGACAGCCTATTGGAAGTGAAATGGTTACATTTTCTATCAACAAAAGAATATACATTGTGACATGTCTTACTAGCAGTGGTTTTGTAGTTAACTGTCACAAGATTACAATGAATTACATTTTGGAAAACACTTTCCTTAATTTAACACCTCCTCTAATGTGGACCTTTGTCATAGCCGACTTGCCAGAGGCTCTGAGGACAGAGCCTCTAGAATGTCACATCTTGTCTTACTGTGTTGGCAAGACCTCTCAGTGAGCAGTCTTCCTTGATTAAGCTTTAGGATGGAATATTTCAAGGACTAACCACAATATACATGTATACGTTTGGGTACATACTCTGTGTTAGGAAATTTCTTTCTATTCTTTGCTTATATTTTAAAGTCCTGAATGGATGATGAGTTTTATCAAATGCTTTTTCTACATCGATTTAAATGCAGGTGTTTTTTTTTTTCTCCCTCTGTCCTTGAGGTGGATTACAAAATATATTTTCTCCTGTTGAACAATTCTTGCATTCTTGGGATAAACCCTACTTGGTCTTGATCCATGCTATTATTACTAATAATATACTTTTGAATTTTAAAAATATTTTTTCAAATTTTGCATCTTTGTTCACAAAATTAACCTATGATCTTTCTTATACTGTATATTCATAAGTGAGATTAACCTACAATTTTTCTCATGTTTCTGTTTGATTTTGCTATCAGTGATATACTAGAATCATAAAATACCTATAAAATACCTGGTGCTTTTATTTTATGGAGTGAAGGGCGAATGGGCAGATACTCAACTAATTCAATGGCTTCAAATGTTGTAGACTCTTTAAAGTGTTCTATTTTTTCACGGGTTGCTAAGTTTTACTTTTTAAGGAAGATATCTATTTCATCTGTTTTCAAATTTATTACTATAAAGTTATTCATGGTATTTTCTTATTGTTTTTAATATTTATATTCTGTTTGCAAATATGATCTTTTCATCCCTAATATTTACTTGTGCCTCATTTCCTTTCTCTTGGTCTACTTTATTAGAGGTCTATCTAGTTAATCTTCCCAGAGAACACGTTTTCATTTTAACTCCTTAGAGTCTCGTTTTATTAATTCTATTATTTCTTTATATTTTCTGATAGTTTATTCTTATACTCTCTGTAACCTGTTGAGTTGAACGCTTACTTATTACTTTTCTCTATTTTTTTTTCCTGATAGATACATTTGAGGGATGTGTTTCTATATACTTCTTAAACTATATTCCACAAGAGGTGATATGTGGTGCTTTTTCATCTTCTAATTTTCAACATGATTGTTAATTTGGCCCAGTTATCTAAAAGTGAGGGTTTTTTATTCTTTGTTTCAAAACTAGAGGAAGCATTTTGGCTATTTTATTTTCACTTTTTGAAATAAATTTCTACATGTACTTCATTGTGGTTATGATTTGTTTCAAATCTAGAGGAAGCATTTTGGCTATTTTATTTTCACTTTTTGAAATAAATTTCTACATGTACTTCATTGTGGTTATGATTTCTACTTCATTGCGTTTTTCTGTTTTCCCTCTGGCATACTGTCCTCCTTAGGCGTGAATCACTAAGTCCAGCTCACACCCTCAAAGCGGGGCAGAAATAGGCTCCACCTTTTGAAGGGAGGACTGGCAAAGAATTTGTGGACCTCACTAAAAGCCCCACGGTGGAGAGAGCACACATACAGATTTTGATGGAGCAGTGTTATGCCAAAAACAGTGTTCTTTTTAAGAAAGCTATGAAGCAGAAATGAATTTAAAAAACAACTCATATTTTATTTATGACTACATGCAAACTGTGCTGTGTTATCAAATAGCCTGTAGTTAATTTGTACACGTACACACTCTTTATACTAACTAAACTATAAACGCTCCAGCTGATACTAAACAATATCCTTCAGCAAAGCAGTGCATTCTTTTTCTCTTTGCTGCCCAGCATAAATTAGGCCGTAGGTACATTTGAGACTTTGAGCTTCTGTTGTAATTCGCTGTGAGTGTCCTACAACAGCATCAAACCTCTTCTAACAAGTCCTCTATATTCTGGTTGCATTGTACTTACACTCAGTCGGAAAACTAGTGAAAGAAAACGACATTTACCATACACCGTAGCAGTGAGGGAGACAGCAGCACTGAGCACATCCACTAAATAAGCAGCACCATCCTCTTCAAAAATCCATGATTATTTTAAGATGACTGCTCAGAGACCATGGCTTTTTCACATACTACTGCAGAAAATAACATTTACACATAACTTTGTGGAGCATGACTTTTCATTTGAGCAATTCAAATTAGTGATTATTCTAAAATAATTTCACTTTCTGTTCTAGTGTTTCTGATTTCACATAGGAAAAGCAAAGCTATAACTGTGGATGTGTTTCATTAGCAGATCTTTGAAATTAAAGGCTGCCAGTTTTCTGTTAATGTCATCAGATAACGTCAAAAGAAATCATTTTAAATCAATGCCAAAATTGGTTCAAGATTTTAAAAATTCAGTTCAGGGAACTAAATAAACTTTTTGGATATTCATCCTGTTGAAGATTCAACATCTGACAATATTGTGCAAGTTGCAAATTAAAAAGCTCAACACTGAATAGAAACCTGTTTGTTTTGATGGTTTTATTATCTATTACTATGTCACGAATCACCCCAAAACATTGCAGTTTAATTTTTTTAATGTTTTATTCATTTCCTTAAAAATTTTTTTTAATATTTATTTTTGAGAGAGCGTGAACAGAGGAGGGGCAGAGAGGGAGACAGACTACGAAGCAGGCTTCAGGCTCTGGGCTGTCAGCGCAGAGCCCGATACGGGGCTCAAACTCAGGAACTGCAAGATCGTGACCTGAGCCAAAGTCACACGCTCAACCGACAGCCACCCAGGGGTCCCCAAGCATAGCAGTTGAAAACAACACACATGCAAGACACATGTATGGTCTAACACAGTTTCTGTAAGTCAGGAATTTGAGGATGGCTTATCTGGGTGCTTCTGATTGGACTCATGAAATTGAGGTCCAGATGTGGCTCTGCCTGCAGTCATGTGAAGGCTTGATTGGGATTCGAGGATCCTCTTCCAAGTAATTCACTGACAAGGCTGTGAGCAGGACACTACTCCCTCACCGGGTGGACGTCTCCATGGGCCGTTCGAGTGTCGTCACAAACATGGTGTCACAAACAGGTCATATCAGGTTAAGGAAGTTCTTACTCATCCCAGTTTCCTAAGAGTATTAAATTTTAAAACTGTTTTTCCACATCTTTTGAGGTGATAATGTGGGGGAATTTTTTTTGGCCTTTAATCTATTAGAATGATAAGTGGAATTTATAGATTTTTCTATTAAACCATGCTTACACTCCTGGGATAAACTCAATTTGGTCATGGTGTATCATCTGTTTTATATATACTGTTAGACTTAGTTTGTTGAAGTTTTATTATTTTTTTCCTCCACATTGATGTGACAGCTCTATAAATTTCCCTTTTTTTTTTTTTATATGATCCTTATCTGGTTTTGTTATTAAGGCTATACTTGCCTCATATAATTAGTTGGGGAAAGAATCATCTCTTCTTAGGCATATGATATTGGTAACATCTGACTGAAAACTGGTCAGTGGAATGTGAAGTGAGTTATGCTCTTTCCAGGTCTGGTTCGTAAGAATCTCCTCTGCAGGGGCGCCTGGGTGGCTCAGTCGGTTGAGCGCCCGACTTCAGCTCAGGTCATGATCTCATGGTTTGTGGGTTTGAGCCCCGCGTCGGGCTCTGTGCTGACAGCTCAGAGCCTGGAGCCTGCTTCAGATTCTGTGTCTCCCTCTCTCTCTGACTCTCCCCTGCTCACGCTGTCTCTCTCCCTCTCTCAGAAATTATAAAACATTAAAAAAAATTTTTTTTAGAATCTCCTTTGCATAGTCCACCATTCTTTTCTTTACCCAACCATGTTTACTTAAAAGCTGAACGTGATGGTGGTACAAAGAACCCTGAGTCTCTGAATGAATGAATGGAACAGGGCACTCTTCACCCCTACAGGAACACAGTACACCATAAAATGAACAAGCAATAAAAAACTTGTATTGTGTGTCACTAATAAAGAACTTGATATATTGAAGTGGACTGCTATTTTGATAAAATCGTAAGACACATCATATTGGGTTAGTCAGGGGTTAGGGAAAGGTGAAGAAACGATAACAGAAACTGAATAGATGGTAACCTATTGGTTACCTTTGGCAAAATAATGGGTAAAACTGTGATCGACAGCATTCAAGTACTAGCTGAGCTTTAGGAGAAGAGGTTGGTAAACTGTGACCATAGTGGAGGTGGACTGTTACTGACTACATTTGGCAGTGTTAGAGGAGAAAACATACTGGTTTATAGGGAATAATGGAAAGTTACAGGGAGTCTACAAATGCAAGGTATTGAGTGATTGAAAAGCATCTAGATATCAAATAGTAAGAACACAGTCTTCCTAAGACTGGATCAAGAGTGCCATCTTCCTGTCCAGTTTCCACCACTTAATTGAGAGAAAGACACAGGTGTAAAGTTAAGTTACATAGCAGGTTTAAGAACTATGCCAGGAACAAATAAATTGGATGTTGTGATTGGTACACGAGACTGTCAGCAAATGGGTCAGAACCCTACTAAGTGTTTGAGGAAATCTATTGTCAAAGAAACACAGTGTCCCCATCCCCTTCCTCCCACAAAAAAAAAAAAAAAAACCCAAAACAACAACAAAAAAAACCCACACAAAAACAAAAACCAAATAACCCCCAACGTTGTGACTCTAGAATGTGCCTTAAACAGCACATTCCAGCAGCCCTTACTTGGGCAGGAAGCCGATGGCAAAGATTTCTCAGCCCCCAAGATGTTCTAACCATTGGAATGTGAACAGAAGTAACATACGCTACATCCAGAACTGGCCCATGAAAATCTCCATAGGGGTCATCCTCCATTCTCTTTCCCTTTTTCATGGTGACTTACAGGTTATGTGCTATATGTGGTAGTGGTACCAGGCAGCACCTATGTCCAATGTGGCTAAGGGGAGGCACAGACGAGGCAGTACTGAGTCAGAGACCAATGCAAGAGAATTCTCCCCAGAGAGCAACAGCTGCTAGCTAGGGCTCTCCCATACCCTTCCATCTCCTCCCCTCCCTGAGTTGGCTAAATTAATTTTGCAGACCTTGGCAATTAGGTTGCGGGTATACGTCAGCATTCTGGCCAATGTCATTAAGGAGGAAGTGAGGGAAGTCACTTATAAAACCAGCCCGTAAGAACCTCCCTCGGGACATCCTCCATCCTTGGAAGTTCACGTTGGAGTCGGTGGTGTCACAGGATGGGAGGCGCGGCTCCTGTGTAACTGCCTGCAATAGACGGAGCTCTGCTGCCAGTCTCCTCCCCACAACCATTCTGGACTGTGACCTGAGCAAGCACTCACTTCTATTTTGTTAAGCCATACAGATTTGGAGATCGCCACAGCGTTGGCTTACCCCTGCTACTACAGGCTCTCTTTCTCAATTCTCTAGAACAAAACTGTATAAGACCAAAATCATCTTTTTTTTTTTCTTTGAAAATTTTGTAAAACTCACCTGTAAAACCGTCTGTGTCTGACCTTTTAAACTTTTTTGAGGGGGAGTTCATAATAAGCATATACTTATTCAGGCTTATTAGTTCTCATTAGTTTTCCTCCCAGACCAGTAGCATCAGCATCATTTGGTATGTCAGTTTCTTGTGGCCGCTGTAACAAATTGTGACAAATGTGGTGGCTTCCCACAATTGAGGTATATTCCCCTCACAGTCCGGAGCCCAGGGATCTGAAATCGGTTTCAAATCTGAGCCAAAATCAAGGTGACAACATGGTCATGCTTCCTCCAGAGGCCTTAGGAGAGGGTCTGTTCTCACCTCTTCCAGACAAGGTGGCCGCTGGCATTCCAGGCACTCCGACCTCTGCTTCCATGGTCACAGAACCTTCTCTGTGGTCAGATCTTCCTCTTCCTCTTATATGGATACTTGGGACTGCGTGTAGGCCCGCCCAGATAATCCAGGACTCTCCCCATCTCAAGATCCCTTAACCACATCTTCTGTCTTATAAAGTAATACCCTTTGCCGTCTAGGTACTAATTTATAGGTTCCAGGGATTAAGACCTGATATCTTTGGGGACAATCATTTAAATCTACCACACCTGGAACTTGTCAGGATACAAATCTCAAACCCTGCTGCATAAGGAACCCCACGGGTGTTTTAACAGCAATCTCGGGGTTTTACAAGCCCCCCAGGTGACTCCAGGTGAGCGCTGAAGTTTGAGAACCACTGCTCTAGGATGTTGTCCATCTCATCTCCATTTAAAAATTACTGGCATCAGGTGCGTGGATGGCTCAGTCAGTTAAGCATCCGACTTCAGCCCAGGTCATGATCTCATGGTTCAGTTCATGAATTCGAGTCCGGCATTGGACTCTGTGTTGACAGCTCAGAGCCCTGAAGCCTGCTTCGGATTCTGTGTCTCCCTCTCTCTCTGCCCCTCCCTGGCTCGCACCCTCTCTCAAAAAAATAAATAATAAAAGAAAAAAATTATTGGCATCAAAGTGTTCATAATATCATCTTCTCATTTTGTGCCTTTTCTTTGTATCAATATAAACAGATTTTCATCTGTTATAATTTCACCCTTTGACCATTTATTGTCTCTTAAAATTGATTTTTGCACTTTATTTTAGTCCCCATTTTCTACCTGAACTTATTTTAACTTATCAAATTGGATACTTAGTATACTAATTCTGAGCATTTCTTTCTTTGTTTTTTGATAAGCACTTAATGGGGCGCCTGGGTGGCTCAGTCAGTAAGCATCTGACTTCGGCTCAGGTCATGATCTCACAGTCTGTGGGTTCGATCCCCACATCAGGCTCTGCGCTGACAGCAAGGAGCCTGGAGCCTGCTTCGGAATCTGTGTCTGCCCCTCTCCCCCTCGCACTCTCTCTGTCTCTCTCTCAAAAAATAAGTGAACACTAAACATTGTTTTCTTAATAAGCATGTAAGGCTATAAATTTCCTTCTCAGGAAATTCCTCGCTGCATTCCCTAAATTCTGATACTGAAATTTTCTTATCATTCAGTAATTTAAAAACTGTCCATTACTACTTACTGTTTGGCCTATGAATTGTTCAGAAGCAGGCTTTAAATTTTGCAAATGTATGAAGTTTTATACCATTTATTAAAAAAAATTTTTTTTAATGTCTATTCATTTTTGAGCGAGGGACAGAGCACAAGAAGAGGGAGGGGCAGAGACAGAGAGACAGAGAATCTAAAGCAGGGTCTAGAGTGGCTGTAACAAAGCACCACAAAGTAGGTGCCTTGAAGCAACAGAAACGTTTTTTCTCCCAGACACCTGAGGCTAGAAATCTGAAGTCAAGATGTCAGCAGGGCCATACTCTCTGTGAAGGCTCTAGGGAAGAATCCTTTCTTTTTTGTTTTTAAATTATTTATTTATTTATTTATTTATTTATTTATTTATTTATGGGGGGGAGAGGGAACATGAGTAGGGGAGGGGCAGAGAGAGAGGGAGTGAGAGAATCCCATGCTGTCAGCACAGAGCCCAGCTTGGGGCTCAGTCTCATGAACCATGAAATCATGACCTGAGCCCAAATCAAGAATTGGACACTAAACGAACCAGCCACCCAGGTGCCCCAGGAAGCTTCTGGTGGTTGCTGGCAATCCTTGGCACCACTTGGTCTGAGGACTCATCACTCCTAATTTCCCCTGCATTTTCCATAGCTGCATGTCTACATCCAAATTTCCTTCTTCTTACAAGGACACCAGTCATACTGGACTTAGGGCCCTCTCTAACCCAGTATGATGTCCTCAACTTGATTCCATCTACAGAGAGCCTCTTTCCAAATAAGGTCACATTGATGGCTTCTGGTTGGACATGAATGGGGGGGAGGGGGCACTATTCAATCTGGTACAGTCAACTACTAATGTAGCTATCTTACAATGTCTTACAATGTTGATTTGTCCAATGTATCTTCCTCCATCTCTTTATTTCCAGCCTTAAAATGTGCTTACACTTCAGGTAAGTCTTTTATAATCACTATAATGGAAATTTTAAAAAAATCAATCAAATATTTATCTTCTATTTACATAGTTTAATTCCATTAGTTGGATAATGGAGCCATTCTAAATTATATCCCTTTACCTTTTTTTCTTTAAAGATTTTTTCTTTTTTTTTTAATTTTTAATGTTTTTTATTTATTTCTGAGAGAGGGAGAGAGACAGCATGAGCAGGGGAGGGTCAGAGAGAGAGGGAGATACAGAATCTGAAACAGGCTGCAGGCTCTGAGCTGGCGGTCAGCAGAGCCTGACATGGGGCTTGAACCCATGAACTGTGAGATCGTGACCTGAGCCGAAGTCAGATGCTCAACCAACTGAGCCACTCAGGTGCCCCTAATTTTTTTATGTTTATTTTTGAGAGAGAGAGAGAGTGTGTGAGCAGGGGAGGGGCAGAGAGAGAGGGAGATACAGAATCTGAAACAGGCTGCAGGCTCTGAGCTGGCGGTCAGCACAGAGCCCAACATGGGGCCAGAACCCACAGACTGTTGAGATCATGACCTGAGCCGAAGTTGGATGCCCCGCCAACTGAGCCACGCAGGCGCCCCTAAAGATTTTATTTTCAAGTAATCTCTACTCCCAAGATGGAGCTCGAACTCACAACCCTGAGATCAAGAGTTGCACGCTCTACTGCCTGAGACAGACAGGTGCCCCGCCTCTCTCACTTTACCTTTGTACTTGCCCCCTTTTCTATTTTTTTTTTAATTGAGGCTTTTTGTTTTCTAATTTGCTATTTACCTCTCCTGTTTCCACTATTTTCATAGTTGCCCTTGAACTCTGACCATACTGTATTGGCTTCCTGGGGCTGCTGTAATAAATTACGACTTCAGTGGTTTAGAACAACAGATACTTACTCTCTCACAGTTCTGGAGGCCAGAAGTCTGAAATGGGTTTCTCTGGTCCAAGTGTCAGCAGGGTCTGACTCCCTTGGGAGGCTCTCGGGGAGAATCATTTTCTTGCCTTTTTTAGCTTCTAAAGCTCATTCCTTGCATTCCTTGGCTTGTGGTCCCTTGCTCCTTCTTGAGAGTCAGCAGCATGATCTTAATACCCTCTCTCCTCTTTTGATTTAAAATCTCCCTCTTCCTGTCTTTTATAAGACACTTGTGATTCTACTCAGGGCCCATCTGGATAGTCTAGGATAATCTCTCCATCTTGAAATCCTTAATCATATCTGTGAACTTCCTTTTGCCATATAAAGTAACATTCACAGGATTCTAGGGATTAGAACATGGATATGTTGGGGGCTATTATTCAGCCTACCACACATGCATATCAAAATTAAGTCATATCTTTACCTCCTGAACAATAGTACAAAGAGGACTTAGAATACTTTCACCCTTAACAAAAGCCTTATTCTGGGGCACCTGGGTGGCTCGGTCAGTTGAGCATCCGACTTCGGCTCAGGTCATGATCTCAAGGTTAGTGGGTTGGAGCCCCACGTCGGGCTCTGTGCTGACAGCCAGCTCAGATCCTGGAGCCTGCTTCAGATTCTGTGTCTCCCTCTCTCTCTGACCCTCCCCTGCTCATGCTGTCTCTCTCTCTCTCTCTCAAAAATAAATAAAACATCAAAAAAAATTTAAACAAATGCCCTATTTATATGCAACTGTTCAGTATTTCAGTTATTATTTTTAACCACATAAACCACACTATAACTTTAGTATTTTTATAATGTTTGCATTTATATACATATTTTCCACTTTATTTGCCATCAGTAATTTTTTCATTTAGGACCTTTGGGATGTTTTCCATTTTTCCTGAAATCTTTTTAATTTTTATTTTTTAATAGTTTTTTAATTTATTTTTGAGGCAGAGAGAGAGATGGGGCATGAGCGGAGGGAGCGTCAGAAAGAGAGGGAGACACAGAATCTGAAACAGGCTCCACGCTCTGAGCTGCCTGCACAGAACCCGACACGGGGTTTGAACCCACAAAATGTGAGATCATGACCTGAGCCGAAGTCGGACGCTTTACCGACTGAGCCACCCAGGCGCCCCTCTTGAAATCTTTTAAAAGTTTCCTTATTATAGGTCTCCTGTTGGTAAACTCTGTCATTTTTATCTCTAAATATTACTTTTAAAAACTGCTCATTTGTGGGGCACCTGGGTGTCTCGGTTAGTTAAGTGTCTGATTCTTGGTTCTGGCTCAGGTCATGATCCCAGAGTTGTGGGATCAAGTCCCCCGTTGGGCTCTGTGCTGACAGCGTGGAGTCTGCTTGAGATTCTCTCTCTCCTTCAGTCCCTCTCCCTTGCTTGTCTGCACTCTCTCTAAAAACAAAAAACAGCAGCAACAAAACAAAACCTTCATTTATGCGAGTTTTGTTGGAACACAATAGATGGGCTGTTAGTCCCAACACTTTGAGGATGTAATTCCACTGGTTTCTGGCTTCCTTTGTTGTGAGGATATTATTCTACTAGCTTTTGTCTTTCTTTGTTGCGGTTTAAGAAATCTGTTGTTACTTTGATTATAGCTTTCTTTGTAGCAGTGTTGGCAAACATATTAAAGGGACAAATAGTAAATATTTTGTGGCTTGTGGGCCATATGGTTTCTGTGGTCTCTGCTGTAACTACTCAACTCTGCCACTGTGGGCCAAAGCAACCCCACCCAATACATCAGGGAGCTGGCATGGTGGTTTTCTAGTATCTTAGAGACAGCGACTTTTGCCAGCCCCTGCTGGAGCGGGAGTTGTACCTTCCCTTTGATTAATGCCTTTTTGTTTGTTTATTTTTTATTTTTGAGAGAGAGAGAGATAGCATGTGAGCAGGGGAAGGGCAAAGAGAGAGGGAGACACAGAATCTGAAGCAGGCTTTCAGCTCCGAGCCGTCAGCACAGAGCCCGATGTGGGGCTCGAACTCACGAACCACGAGATCATGATCTGAGCTGAAGTTGGAACTGTGGAGGTGATTATGGTACAAAGACCCAAGAGAAGCCTGTAGAAGGTGAGAATTATCCCTAGTGGACACCCAGAAAACAGCAACATTAGCCCTACAACCACCTGAAAAAGGACCTTGAGCCCTGGCTGAGATCACAGCCATGACCAACACCTTTACTACAGCCTGGAGAGATTGATTCTAAGCAGTGAATCCAGCTCAGGATACCCACGCTCCTGATCCAATGATACTGGGAGACAGTAAATTTGTGTTGTTTAACGACACCACCAGTAAAGTTATAGTTGTCAGCTGTGCAGAAATAAACTAACACAAAAAGCCAGGCAATGGGTTCCCTTGGTGAGTAGGAGGTGATGACTGGGAAGGAAATCTGGTGTAGCTTCTGGAATGTTGGTGATGTTCTATTTCTTGATTTGGGTATAGTATAAATGGGTGCTGACTTTATAAAAATCCATCAAAGTAGGCACTATAACATATACTGTCTATAAGCGATGTTCCACTTCAATACAAAGTTTACATGAAAAGACATTGGTATGTATTGTATTATTTTATATGCAGGGTAATTTTAGGGCATGTATGAATCAACTACAAACAAAATGATTTACATTTAGTCCTAAGGGCTCCTAACATGGCTATATTTCTCTTAAATCTTTACTTGAGTCTTTTCAGTCCTGTCCTAATTTTTCTCTTTTTTCAGTCCTGTCTCAATTTGTATTCCTTTTTCTCCCTAATATGAGGGGGAAAAAAAGATCTACAACTAAATTTGGGAATGGAATATTACCTCTTACGTTTTTAAAATACACTGTGTATATTTGGTAAGTACAAATTAACGCTAATGCACTTCCATGTTTCTATTTCTCACTTTTAAAAGTCGACTTCAATTTGTTCTTTCCAAACTATCTTCTTGTGAGCTTTTCTTTGATTATGTTAATTCTTTAAATACGTCAAACATTCCACAATCTGAACGTAACAATTCCACTATTTATATTCCTTAGGTGTCCAATTCTGTTGGTTTTTTTTTTCTGTTCTCATTGATTGTAGCTTCTCTATGATCAACAGTTTAGATAATTTTAATGTTAGTTTTTTCATGTTAATGTTGCTGCCTCAAATAGACATGAATTAAATCCTACAAGAGAGGGTAGCACAGACCCAGGGTCTGATTTCTCATACCTTATTGCTATTTTTCTTTTCATTCTACGTACTATTTTTTTTCATTCAAGGTACTAAGTTTTTTTTGCTGCTTCCCTCGGGCCAAATGATGTGGTTTTACAGGTCCTCATTTTTCCTGTATTAACAGCTGTTTTTAACATGAAGGAGTTGGATTTGCAGCTCTCCTGAAGGCTCAGAGCTACGGTTCTTACTGAGCACCAGGACACAGCATCCACTTTTCACACTAGTATTGTTTTCTCTTCTTTGTAGAAATGTGGGTATTTCCATCATTAATTATTGTATTAGTCTCTTAGGGCCACTATGACAAAATGCCACAGACTGGGTGGCTTCAACAACAGAAATGTCTTTTCTCACAGTTCTGGAGCCTGGAAGACCAAGAGCAAGGTGTGTGCAGGTTGGGTTTCTTCCGCAGTCTTTTTCCTCAGCTTGCACACGGCTGCCTTCTCACTGCTTCTTGTAGGGTTTTTTCTGTGTGCAAGCTCCCCCCCCCCCCCCATGTCTCCATGTCCCAATCTCCTCCTCTTGTAGGGATCCCAGCCAGACTGGATCAGGGCCCATCCTCACGGCCTCATTTAACCTTCATCACTTCTTTATGGCCCCGTCTCCAAACACAGTCACATTCTGAGGTACCAGGGGCTAGGATGTGAACATAACAATTTGGGGGAGACACAGTTTACTCCGTAACAGCTATGCATGTGAAGTTTTGGGGGTTTTTGAAGTTTTTGAAGTTATTTTTATGTCTTTAAGCTGACAGAAGTCCTCTATGCTAATTATAAAATGTTTCAAACATTGTCTGAAAATATTCAAGACCCCATTCCCCAAAATTATAACTAAAAGCTCAAAATAAAGTTCTAAGCTTTTTTTAACCTTTTTTTTTTCTTCCTGGGACACAAGAGATTGGTTATAAGATTTCAGATGGCACTATTTCTGAGAAGGGGAATAGGTTTTTGGATATTAGATTTAAGTAACTACTAATTTTGGCATCTTTACTGCTGAAAGCAGCACGAGTACAATGAAAGCAAGTGTCTGGGAGTCAGATCTGTGTTAAGTGCTGCCACACTGGCCTGACCCTTCACTACTGTGCTGCTCTCAACAAGTGATTTAACCTTTCTGAACACCAAAGGTAATCTCCCTCCTTCTGTGGGCTGTCCTAAGGATTAAATAAGAAAGCTATTTAAAACAATAGTTCTAACATTTGGATGGTGACCATAAAGAGCACGGGGAAGCACATTTTAAAAGACACAGGTTTTAGGTCTGCTCAGCAGAGGGTCCCACTGGTCTGTGGTAGGGTTTAGGAATTTATAATCTTAAAAAGCTTCCCCAGGTGACACTGAACGTAGCTGAATTAAAAATTAATGTTAGATTCCGCTCACTCAGGTCCTACACAGACCTGTTCATTGATTTTGATAAATATATTTTAAATGGTATAGAAGTTATGGAAGAAGAGGTTCCTAAACTTAGTAAAGGTAATTTGACATTTGCTTAAAGATGCATGTCAGATTTTAAAAATGTGACTAACCTAAGAGTTATAAGTTTGTTTGTATACAACTCTCCTTGGTCTAAGAAAAACTGCATATCAGCTTGCAATATATATGCAAGAAGAAAATGAAACTATATTTTAAGAGGGTAAAACGGAGGAAAAATCTGACCAGCAAGAAACATGGAGGCTGGAGAAATTCTAAATAACAGAAATAGAATGGAGACAATGAACAAGTGAAAGTAAATTAAAAAATGTTTTAATAATGAAAACCTTCTTAAAATGATACAAGTAATCTGGGTTGTGCAAATAACCCAGAAAAGAGTGAAAGTCCCTCTGTTCCCTCCTGTCATTTCTCTTCTGTGACTTTTTTTTTTTTTTTTTTTTTTTTTTGAGAAAGAGAGAGAGACTGTGTGAGCTGGGGAGAAGGGTAGAGGGAAAGAGAGAATCTCAAGCAGGCTCCACGCTCAGCACAGAACTCAACATGGGACTCAATCCCATGATGCTGGGAGCATGACCTGAGCCAAAATTAAGAATTCGACAGTCAACTGACTGAGCCACCAGGCTCCCCATAAGACTTACTTATATATACATATGGACATGCCCTCTCTGTTGGGTTTTCAAAATTATACATATAGGATAATACTGTTTTGTAATTTGCTTTTTTTCACTCAATGGTACATTATGAACACCTTCAGGTTCAGTGTACACAGACCTAACTCATGTTTAGTGGCTGGACAGGTCACTCATGTTTAGCTTTTATATATAAAATACAAATAATATATATTACATATGCATTTACTTGCACTTATGTAAAAATTTCCATAGACTTGACTCCTGGATAAAAGGGAATGCTATACCCTTCTACCTTTTTCATATAACCTAACAGTTTTATACTTGTTAACCAAGAAATTACTTCAGTTTCAAAACATGCTGAATACATTCAGCTTCTATCTCCATATATTTATATATACATTCAACACAATCTATATGATCAACGTATGCATACTGAGTACAATACGCAGCACACAAGGCACGTTAGGACTTGGTGAACTTCAGGACTGAGAGGGTCTCTCGGCCTGCTTGCCTGGAAAGTGCAACAGTTCCTTGCAGACCCTTCGTTGTCATTGTTTGCAAAATTTCCTCTAAAATAAAAACAAAAGGTAAAGTCCAATTAAAATCGTCTGGTGAAGAGGGTATGATCACTAAACAGTTTGGTAAGATGATAGAGACAGATGATTTACAAATTCTACTCATCTGTGAAAACAATGTATTCCAAGTAAATTTCTATTAAAATGGACTTGATTCCAATGGGAGCATTTTGTAGTTTCTAGGTGTCGTTGAAAGTCTTAATCAGACTGACGGGCCTTGCTCTGCAGTGGTGACTACGGGCTTGACAGAAACATTAACTACACCTATCATTACAGCAAGTGGCTCGTTCAGTTTCTTGGCCCTAATCTTGGCCTCACACGCTTCCTCTAGAATGAAAAACGTCAACGAAGGTGGGCAAATGTATAGTGACAGCGCACAGTGGAAGGAAGCAGCTTATCTCGTTCAGGCATATTGAAAAAAGCAAGACCTTCCCTTTTGTAAATAAATAATACTAAGAAGACTGAGTTAAGAAAATGGAGCTACAAACAGAAACAAAACTTAGTCATCATGATGTGGTTTGCGGGGCTGAGAATGTAAGGTAAAGATAAAAATCAAACTTGTATACAGAGAAGAAAGATTCAGGTCAGTCTAGTTATGGAGTAATCTGACCAAGATTTCAACATCCACACCATGAGACGGCCTTCATGGTGGAACTTCACATGAACTCAACAGTATGCAGCACAATTGTCAAGGGCAAGAAGATTACAAGGGGAGAGAACATCCAAAATATTCAGGGTGAGGTGTTAAAAGAAGAAATTACAGATTTTGTGTCTGAGTATTAGTTTAGTAATTGGAGGAAAAACTGCCCCCCACCTTAAAAAAAAGTACTTTCTAAAACCAGAAAAAACTGTGTCTTAAAAATCTCTCTCTTCTTTCAAGATGAATGTTATGTTTGTATGAGCTGTTGTCAGAGATTATATTGATAATATTTCAGGCTACTTTATAAATTATAGTCTTTAACATGATTAACTTTTGATTTCAGCAAAGTCAGTGGTTAAAAGATAAACTGGTCTGTATTACCTGGATTATTTTCTTTAACGGTAACTAAATAGAATAATCCTCCTGGTGACAGAAGATCTGGAGCCAGTGGGAAGAGCCTGTTCATGACTTCTCGACCATTTCTGCCACCGGCCCAAGCAGCTTCTACTCCATGACTTCCCACCTGTAACCAAAGACTTTGGTGTCTATTCAAGTTATGTTTAGAATCCCCAATAGAATCTTTTTGACAAGTAACATTTACCAGACAAGTGCTGTGTATACTTTGTATCTTACTGTTGTCCCAGAGGCAGTAAAGCTGAGTGGGCCCCATCATTTCTTAGCCATGTGACCTTATGTAAAGTTTGTAATTTTTGTGATTAGTTTCCTCCCTTATCTATAAAATCAGAAAAACAATAGTTCTAACAGTAAAATTATAAAAATTACATAAACTATTTTTTCCACTTTTAGGAATATATGTAAAGTTTGAAAACAGGACCCTGCACATCAGGGCCAGCTTAGTAATAGCTGTTACTATTTCTGCAATGCTTATATTGATAGACATAGGTAATTCTTATACTTAATATAGAACACTCAAGAAGAAAATAAAAGACAGATCCTATGTTATAAAATATCTACTTTGTAGGAAGTTAGTTTCAAAGTGTGCCACTGCATCTGGCTCTTTTCTAGATTAAAGTATGACTCGTATAGACCTTTTTTAAGGAAACCACTTACTATATAAAGGCTCACCAAAGCATTTTTCCCTGTAACAATCCAATTCTATTGTAGAAGCAAAGCCCATGACAGTTCATACAGTATTAAAAATCTTTACACTCTTATGATTGTCTATTATTTTTCAAAACTAAAGAATATTTTGAAGAAGCCATCCAAAAAATATTTTAACCCTAACAATTAGTTTCTTTCTAAAATTATGGTTTAAATTAATTATATAAATCATGCCTACTGCTTTTATTCATATAAAATGGGATGTTTCTCCATTAAAATGAGTTTCTTTATTCCTAGGACTATATATATTATCTTTTTTTTTTTAATGTTTTTTATTTATTTCTAGGAGAGAGAGAGACAGCATGAGCAGGGGAGGGTCAGAGAGAGAGAGGGAGTCACAGACTGAAACAGGCTCCAGGCTCTGAGCTGGCAGCCAGCACAGAGCCCGACGTGGGGCTCGAACCCACAAACCGCGAGATCATGACCTAAGCGAAAGTTGGACGCTTAACCGACTAAGCCACCCAGGCGCCCCATATATATTATCTTTTAAGGAAGGGAGGTATGTTCATACACCTGCCTTCAGAAGAACGGCACGTCCCCTTTCACTGTTTTACTGGTCTGCTCCTCCCTCATATTATATACATACGTGTTTTCCTTTTTCATCCATGTTTTACAAAGACAGGATTATATCTACATCTTGCACCGTAGTTTGCTTTTCTCAGTCAACAGTACCTTATGGAGAGCTCTTCCCATGATCAGGTGTGGTTCTAATGTGCTCTTTTAATGGTCGCCTACGATTTTATAACGGAAAAGTAGCATATCTTAATGTAGCTATTGATGGGCACCCAAAGTGTTCATTTGCTTATTTTTTGAATCTAATTCAAATTATTCCCATATCTATAATAAACTTCTCAATACAATTTCCACGAAGTTAATCACATCAGGAGATTTACCAGTTCCTCTTTTCTGTCAAGGGTTTCTTCCTAGAGAGTTCGCTTCCTGGCATTCCTAGAATTACCTCTTTTTCTGGGGTTCATGTGTTCCTCTTCCTTGGTTTAGCCCTTATTTGGGGGGAGCCCATTCCCTGGACGTTTTATCAGGCAAAGTGTCTGTGGACAGAGTGCACGGGGAGGACAGGCTGTGCTGAGCCCGTCTCTTGTCATTCCCTTCCAGAATGGACTAGGGTCTCTGTGCTGGACCCTGATTGAATGCCTCCCCAGGGATGCTCAGCCAGGTTTATGTGCTGGCATTCGAAAGGCTCCTCCCGGAAGGTCTCCAGGCACATTAAGGCCACGGAGGAAGAGTTTCTATCTTTACAGGGAGGTCATGTTTGATGGTGCGCTGCTTGCCTGCTACCCGAGCCTTGCTGGGCCTGTTTCTGTTCCTTTAGAGCTCACAGGCACAAGCCAGAGGTCCTAACCTCATGTTTCTAGATACACTATTAAGAATAGCCATAATTTTTTATATACACAGACTCTTAACTATTTTTTTTTATATTATATCTCCTGGATTTAACCTCTAAGTCTCTTTTCTTTTACCTTCATGATTTCCTCCTTTTTATCTTCATGCTCTGTGCACTGAAACCTTTCATCTGGTTTCTGGAACACTGATTCTGGTCTTCGCAGAGAGCATATTCTCTTTTAATTCCTTTCCTAATGTCTTATTTTGTAAAGCATGCTTTTAAGCTCCAGGAGACCTTCACTGTGCTGCACTGTGGTTCTGCTCTTCAGGTAACAGCTCAACTCACCGGGATTATGACCCTAGTGCTCTCGGTTGGGGATGTGTAATAGCCCAAGGTGCTGTCTACACTCAATTATCTATATGTCCCAGCAGCTGTAAGGCTCAGCAGAAGTATGTAACTTAGTAGTGGCAGTGTGGAAGGAAAGAAACCCATTTGTGTCCCCATATTTCCAGAATCTTCTCTTTTCATTCACAGTCTTGCCAGAAATTTGTGAACCATGATTTACTTAAGCAAGCCTTAGTTCATTACTAAACTCTGTCTGCCTTGACCATTCTCGCTTGAAATTGGGAAATGGTTGATTTATCTCTTCATTATTGAAGACTTTCCAGATCATATATTTCAAGATGATTTATTTTCCCTACCTGAATTAAGAATCTTCCCCCCACCACCTGTGAAAAGAAGAAAACTGAGACTTTCGGATATATATGAATTTAAGGATGATTTAAAAATGCTTTTTTGCAAATTTGCCATTCATGATAAAGGACACACACATGCAAATTTAAACACATGGCCTGATTTCAATGGGAATTTTACAGGTGAATATGGGTCACTGTATTTCATTAGGTTTAGATTCCTTTCCTATGTCTACCAACATACTTAATTACTGATGACTGGGAGTAATATCAGAGCAGTTGATGACTATCATAATGAAGTTCATTTGATTATATAAAGAAAATAGATGAAAACATTAATAATCATATTTTGTTACATGTCTTACCTCTTCAGATGGAGTCACTACATAGGGGGGATTAAACACCAGAAGATCAACTTTTCCCTTCAATCTTGGTAGCAAGCCTTTGACCTAAATGTTCAATAGTCAGAATTTTAAGCTGGACTCAGAATTAAAATGGATAAATAAGTATATCGTTAAAAATACTCTCCTCCCTTGTTTTTAGGGAAAAATGTGTTAGAGAGCCAAAACTGTATACAGAGATAGAGATAAATATTTTTACATTTTCACTCATGTGTATAAAGATTACATGCATTTACCTAAAAATAAGAAAAACTATCTATCAGAATGAACCAAAAATGTTCAAGAAACCTTCTAATTTTCAACAGCTAATATGTTTATACTCTGGGTTTACTTTTAGAAGATTAAATAAGGAAGCAAGCACTCTGGTGTTCTACATAGATATACACACACTTTAAGGCTATAGATGTAACTTAAATATTTTCTATAATCTAGGAAAATGTTTCATGAGATGACAAAAATATCAGAAGATATACATATATAAGCATGTAAATATAGATCCATACATATTTACCTTCTACTGCTCTAATGACTCATAATGTATTGTCTGGAACAATTAGAGATCAAAGAAAGAACTGAAAAGAGTGGAAGAGACACTGAAAACATTAGCTGCTTGGCATTTTGTAAATCTTTAAACTGGGTACCAATTTTCTGTGAAACCACAATAAAAATGTCTTTTTAGGGTACTATTTTTCAGGGAAAAATGCCATTTAACGTCTTCCTTTGACTCCTCTGATGACTGAATTAAGTAAGTGTTTTCAAGAATCGTGTCTGGTCACGTCACCCTGCACCTTCACTGGCACAGTAAACTGAAAACACGGTATCTGGTGGTCTCACCTATCAAGCTAGTTCCTTCAATTACCACCTTGCAGACTCTCACCATGACTTCTGAGGCTATTCCTGAGATGGAATAGCTGAAGTGCTTCATGGCAGTGTCCAGAGTGTTAGCTGTTCTATTAACATTCTTGCAATTTCCCCATTTATGCACATGTACTTACTATTATTTACTATTTTTCTTTAAATGAACTTTGTTTTCGTTAAATAAATTTGCTGTAAAGGGAAATCACTATTACTTTCTGGAAATAGAAATCACTAGAAGGATACGTGAGATATAAAAATTATAGTTAATAGTTACTGTTGCCAGGCTGAGAGTGACCCAAGCCATCTGTCTCTGTTAGAGAGACATCTGTAAGTGTTGAAAAGGTGTTAAATAACAACAAACTGAGCCCTTTCCCTGGATGTAATCACAGTGGCTGAAAAAGAATTAAAGAGGAAAGAGCTTTGACATGTGATTCAAAGTTATTTAAAACTCAGTCATATCAGGGGCACCTGGGTGGCTCGGTCGGTTAATCGTCTGACTTCGGCTCAGGTCATGATCACACGTTCCTGGGTTCGAGCCCCGCATCATGCTCTGTGTTGACAGCTAGCTCAGAGCCTGAAGCCTACTTCTGATTCTGTCTCTCTCTCTCTCTCTCTGACCCTCCTCTGCTCACGCTGTCTCTCGCTCTCTCTCTCTGACCCTCCCCTGCTTACGCTGTCTCTCTCTCTCAGAAATAAATAAAACATTAAAAAAAAAAAAAACCTCAGTTATACCATCTAAGCGTTGGGCATATCACTGGGCTGTTATTTATATACATTGTGAAACACTGCCTTAGAACTTCTATTTTATCCTGGTTTCTAAAAGAAATACTCTATCACTTTTAAGCCAATTGACTATGTAGTTCAAAGAGAATGCTGGCACGGTATCTTTGTGGAGATGTTATAGGGTAACTTTTCTTTCTCCGTATCATTTCAAAAGAGAAAAGTAACATCTTTGAGAGAAGTAATCAAGGTGCATGCTTGTCTGCAAGTAGAAGAAGACTGGTTAATTTGCTGTTCCTTTTAGGAGTAACACTGGAGAGTGAGGAAATACATCTGAAATAACTAAAAGCTTTACTTTCAATTCCATAAAGAAATTAAGTTTCTTACATTGTAAAAAGAAATCTGGAAGGTAATTTTCCAGAAATGCTGAGTACGGAAACTAGGAAAGAATCTGCTTTGTAATTGTGTACAATGGCCCTGAGGTACTACATACTAATAATCACTGTGGTGCTGAATTTTAAATAAAGGAAAAAATTGATATTAAAACATGGAAAATGATGTAGTTTAAAAGAAAATGATTTAAATAAGACAGTCACTGACATATCTAATCACAGGCATCCCTCACCCATCCATATTCAGCTTTTGTGTGGTCTCAGAGCATTAGAATAGATCCAAGAATTGGAAAGGTAAGCAAAAAAGGCCCCTGACAAGAACTTTTAAATCCATATAGCAAAACATACTTTCTTCATACGAGAGGTACTTATTCAGAGTCCCTGAACTCTTAGTTTAAACACAAGTCTAACTAAATCACTTGTTTGGTATTCTAGCACAGAGCATATGAAAAGAGAGAGGAAATAACACTAACAGGTAGCAGTAAAATAAGACAACATAAAGCAAGTAAAAAGAGAAGACAAGGAGGAGAGAAGAGATAAAACTCAAAATCGCTGCAAGCTATAGCTACTCAGTGTAAAGGCAGAAACACCCAAAAAAGGCTCTTTATCACAGCTCAGAATAATAACTAATGTTCATATTAATGACCTTGAATCAGTAAAAGGTAAAGTTATGTTTAGTTTGTTGTAGGAATATAAAGAAAGGCATGTGACGGATTTGAAAAAGTCTTTCTTCTAAAAGTAAAACAAAGAAACAAAATGAAAGTAGTACTTTGGTAAACAGGTAAGCTTAGTTACCTAAAACAATGATTTTATTGTGATAATCTATGCCTATGTTCTGAATATAAGCAAATGTAGAGTTTTGTAAATTGATCATAACACCTATGCTCAGGCTCACCTCTTCCTCCTTTCTTTGCCATATATCAGTACTCAGCGTCAAGGTCACCTTGAACCACTGAAAGAGCTGACGCTGGCATGGACTACCATCAGCCATGTCATGAAACAGTTGTGAGACACCTAGATTTAGATTCCCAAGATCTGGATTTAAATTCTGGCTTTATCACTTTATTAGTTATGTGACTTTAAAAAATGAACCTCACCTCAGTTTCTACCTCTGTTTAAAAAAAAAAAAAAAAAAAAGAGGGCGCCTGGGTGGCCTCCAACTTCGGCTCAGGTCATGATCTCACAGTTCGTGGGTTTGAGCCGTGCATCGGGCTATGTGCTGACAGCTAGCTCAGAGCCTGGAGCCTGCTTCAGATTCTGTGTCTCCCTCTCTCTCTGACCCTCCCCCGCTCACGCTGCCTCTCTCTCTCTCTCAAAAAAAAAGAAACATTAAAAAAAAGATATTCTGAATTTATTATTTTATCAAAAACATATTTAATACTAATTATGGACACATTTAAGAAACAAATTAAAATCTGAAAGGGCAACACCACTTCAGTGATTCCGTGTAAATCACTGCACCTAAACTAGTCATCTCCATCTTTCCACCACCCTTGGCCACAGTGAGAGACTGAGAAATGGCATATGACCCAAGCTGATCCAAGCAATACTCATTCTGGGGCTTTTGCTAGACTAGCTGAATAGAAAGAGTTTCTTACCATGGGAGGCGGGGGTGGAAGGAAGGTGTTTGCTGAGGAATAAGATACAGACACACAAGTATCCTGTTACCAAGAAATTAAAGGCTACCTAGGAACAGAACCAATAGAGGAGAAGGTCAGAGCTAAGAAAAAGATGCCTGTCATATCATTTGAGTTCCTGGAGCCAGCTGTGCCTGAAGCCATGTGCTCTTTTTCCTTAAGACGGTCTGAACTGGATTCTCTGTGACTTCTGACCAAAAGACGACTGACACATACAAGCCAGAAGAAATTCCCTTTGAACTGTGGACAAGATGAACTACATCAACCAAGAATTTACTTTGCAAATGACGGGGTATACTATTTAGTGGATTAAAAATTAATGATCACTCAAGCTTCCTTGACCTAAATCATCTTAACCTTCTTTGGAAAGGAAATGAACTATTACTGGACAAGGATGAAGAGCTCACCAAGTCTGTAACCACAGGCTGAATGTGGACTTTGTTACAGTGTGCCGTCTCCAGGGTACATGCTGCTGCCTCGGGGTTGATATCAGTGCACCTATACACAGAAAGGAAAGAAAACTGTATCTGTGTCCCTGAAGCACGGCCATTACTGAAAAAGTTTTTACGTGTTCCACGGCTTTTACATAAAGCAGATTTAGAAAAAAATTAAAATGATTTAATAACGGTGAATGAAAAGAACAAAGACTTGTTATATTAATGGAAAAGACTGTTAGTATGGACATACATGTGCAAGAGTAGAAAAATACACATACATGCGTACAGAGCTGAAAGGATTTTTTGAATTATGAATCCAGGGGCACCTGGGTGGCTCTGCTGGTTAAGTGTCTGATCCTTGATATCAGTTCAGGTCATGATCTTATAGTTCGTGAGTTCAAGCCCCATGTCTGGCTCTGCACTGAGAGTGTGGATCCTGCTTGAGATTCTCTCTCTCTGCCCCTCCCCTGCTCTTTCTCTTTCCAATGAATACTATGCAGCCACCAAAAATGAAATTTTTAAAAGATTTTAAAAGAATGTTTATTTATTTTCGGTGTGTGAGAGAGAGAGAGAGAGAGAGAGAGAGAGAGAGAGAAAGCAGAGGAGGGTCAGAGAGAGAGAGGGAGAGAGAGAATATCAAGCAGACTCCATGTTCAACCTGACTTGGGGCTCGATCTCACAACTTTGAGAACAGAACCTGAGCCGAAATCAAGAGATGGATGTTCAAATGACTGAGCCACCCAGGTGCCCCCACAAGATTAAATTTAAAAGGAATTTTTGAAAAATGTTCATGATACAATAGTAAATGAAAAACATAGAAAATGGGGAAAAAAGAAGGAAACACATTTGGACCATCTGTAGTAAAATTTGGGAAGTAATTTTTATTTTCTTCTTTATGCTTTCCATATTCTCAAATTTTCCTTAAAAATTTCAATAACTTTCAATTCTTTCTGGTAATCAGACTGTTTATCTAAAACAATTTCTTTTATTTTTTTTTTTAATTTTTTTAATGTTTTATTTATTTCTAGGAGAGAGAGAGAGACAGCGTGAGCAGGGGAGGGTCAGAGAGAGGGAGTCACAGACTGAAACAGGCTCCAGGCTCTGAGCTGGCAGTCAACACAGAGCCCGACGCGGGGCTCAAACCCACCAACCGCGAGATCATGACCTAAGCGAAAGTCGGACGCTTAACCGACTAAGCCACCCAGGCGCCCCTAAAACAACAATTTCAAATTCAGAAGTGACCTAAAATTGTTTTATTGCTTCTATAATTGAATAGTATGATGGAACTGTTTTGAACATGCAGTTATAATTTTTAGGGAAGAATAATTTACCATGAGTCGTTACTACACTTAAATAGACACTTTCAGATACGAAGTATTTACTTACAAAAATGATTTCATTCAAGTAGTCACCCCTAGTGAATTTCTTAGTGGAAGATGTCAATAAATTTGATATACTTACACTTACATGTACAAGGCCTGAGGGCCTATCATAGAGGCTAGGAATGCAGACACCACTCCAGACCCTGACCCTACTTCAAGGCATATTTCCACTCTAAAAAAAGCAAAATAAAATAAATATTAGTGTAGTAAGATTAAAATACACATTACAGAAAATTACTTTCATCCTACTTTTAATGTATATTTCTCCATCATCACCAGTTGTCTGCAAATATATGGAAATATTTTTAAAAATGTACAAACACACTAATTTCTGACCATTGCTTTGTGCACATTTAGTACTGTTTACTCAAAATCGGGCATGCAATTAAGTTCATAAAATAGATGACTTTCAATTAATTTCTACAAAACATTACATAAAAACTGTGGAATAAAACTGAGGATTGAAAATATCGGTGTGAAGGGCATCTGGGTGGCTCAGTTGGTTAAGCCTCCGACTTTGGCTCAGGTCATGATCTCACAGTTCATGGGTTCGAGCCCCATGTTGGGCTCTGTACTGACAGCCAGCTCAGAGCCTGGAGCCTGCTTCAGATTCTATATCTCCCTCTCTCTCTCTGACCCTCCCCTGCTCACACTGTCTCTCTCTCTCTCTCTCTCTCCCGGAGCCTGCTTCAGATTCTATATCTCCCTCTCTCTCTGACCCTTCCCTGCTCACACTGTCTCTCTCTCTCTCTCTCAGGAAATAAATAAAACATTTTTAAAAAAAGAAAGAAAGAAAGAAAATATTAGCGTGAAAGACATCGGCCTTTCCCACAAGGAGCTTCTGGTTTAGTGTTTCCTAAAATGACAGGGTTAGTATTATTATAATATTTATTTATGAATGAGGTTTTCTCTATCATTTAAAGGTACATAACACCCATAAATTGATCAGCATATCTGGGTGGGGGGAGGGAAGTTCCACCTTTCTACTAATAGATTTAGAGCTGCAAAGAAATTCCATTATTTGTACAGCTATACACTAAAGTGGGAAAATACGAGTATTTGGTTTTAGAATATTAACAATAATCTTTAAAATGCTTTTGAATACATTCTTCGTTATACTATATTTTATCCTTCAATTAAATTTCCCTGCTTATAATCTTACATATGCATCAAAAGCACCAATTATCTCTATCACAGAAATGGGTTTGGTGGGATTTAGGGAGTCTCTCTAGCACCTAACTCCTGAAACAAGGATCCCAACAACAAATGCTAGCTGCTTCTGCCTTCTGGAAATCAGTCCACATTATCTGACAAACCTTTATTATTCTGTAGGAAGGTCTGTTGAATCTTACCAGGCGGCTTTTATTTGAAAATAACTATCATGGTTTCATAAACAATTAGAATTCCAAGACCAGAAGTAATCCCACTTTTGTAACAAATTCGGCTCCTTTCACAGCATACTTTGCAATGCAATTTGTCCTTATAAATCTTCCTGGGATATTTTGAGACTAAATGACAAGTTATAAAAACAGTACTTTTTCTATTTGGTATCCGGTAAATCCAAAAGTTCCATCGTTTACAGTGAAAAGCTAGTTTAATAAGAGTTGTGACATTTCATATCTGACCAGATTTAAGACAGATAAACACAATACATATCTTTAAAGCCTGACAGCTGTCTCATCTTGAGAATATCAATTTCAACTCTTGATCTTTAAATAAATCTAATTACTCAAATACCTTTCATTAAGAAAATTACAATGTAGGTATTCATACTTTTTTTTAATGTTATTTAAAATTTATGGGGGCACTTCAACACGCAAATTTTAGTATTTATAAAGTGCTAGGGAAAATTCTGTAGGCTGCTAGCTATGGAACTATTTGAATTTGTAACAATTAAATGAAACATGAGGTTCTGCAGTCGCCCTTGCCACATTTCAAGCGTTCAGTAGCCAAACGTGGCTAACTGGCAATTGTTAGAGTATCGTCTGCAATGGATTTAAAAGTCCTTCCCCGGGCCAGTATCTCACAACCTCATTTCATTTTTGCACCCTTCCACTGCTCCCGGGTGCTTCGGTGAGTGAAGTTAAACGCCACGCGGCTTTTAACATTTACTAAAAAAATGTAATACTAATAAGTTCTGTTGGTGTTTGAACCTGTTATAATCTTGCTGCGCTCGGGGGCTTTGTGTTCTTCAGACTATAACAGGTGAAAGGAAAAGATCCATCCTGGCGTGGAAAGGAGCTCCGGAGCCCAAAACAACAACTGGCAAACGTAGACAGATCCCTGGCACGCTCATTACGTGTATCTACAGGAAAACCCGCAGTCACGGAGTTTTGGCGTCCGTGTTCGCCAAGTGGGCTGACGCTGCCTCCCCTGCGGGCGGACAGCATCGCTCCGCTCCTTGGCCCTCCTTCGCTACCGCCACTCCAGGACGCCCGAGCCCTCTCCCGCGGGAACCCTCGCCCTCCTCGCACCCCATGAGCTCGGCCGCTGCCGCCTCCAGCGCGTCCAGCAGCAGGAACGTATCCTCCGCTGGCTCGTACACATTGCTGAAGGCGCCTCGGCCCACGTGTCCGTGCAGCGGCGTCGGAAGACCCGGCGCCGCCATCTTTCTCCTCTCCATCCCACGCGCATGCGCCAAAGTTGCGCGTGCGCAATCTCGGCAGTGGGGGGCGGGGCGCCGAAGGCGGAGAGGCAAATCGGGACTTCTTTCTAGCCGGCTATGTAAATACTTTTGGAATTTCGAAGTGAACAGTTATATAATCTGCAACTGCTGATGTTTGCTTTCTTATTCCGAGTATTTAAATTTGTTTCATTTTATGGATTCGCAGTTGATGCAGGGCATCCTCGATTGTATTTGACTAAGGGGAGCGTTCTTTTTTTCTCTTTTCTACATTTAAAAGTTTTCTTCTGTTCCTTCTTTGCAAAGAATTGAAAAAAGACGTAATGATTACTAAATTTTACCCTTTTTTTATACATCAACTGAACATTTAAGCTTTTTTCTCATTGTTTTTTACTATAGCATATTATAAAAAAGATCTTCCTGATGTTAAATCATGAATGCACTCTTTTTAAAACCTCACTCAGGCAACATGATTTTTCTTTTAATACCCTGCTGAATTTGGAATGCTAATAATCTAGCTCTGTTTTGATTATGCTATCCTCACGGGATGAGTTAGGACATTGTTTCTGGAACATTTGGTAGAACTCATCCATAAAATTGGCGGGGCTTAGTGCTTTTATTAGTGGGTGGTTCTGACGTTTTGGAGCATCTTTAGGTTATAGACTATTCAGGCACTTACATTCTTTTTAAGTCAATTTTTGAAATTCCCCAATGGAATGTTTTTTCATCTAGTTTTTAAAATTTGAGTAGTAAATATACAGAAAATTATAGTTTACATTTTTAAAACCCTGAGTACATACCCCCCAGAATTTACAATTAACAGTACGTTTTCATGTTTCCTTAAAAGTTTTTGTTTTATCTTTTAAGTACATAATATACTATACATTATTACTTAATATGTATGCTAAATATAATATTTATTATAGGGAATTAGCTCACATCGTTATGGAGACTGGAAAATAATCTGCAGAGCTGATTTCCATCCTTAAAAGAGTTTTTAATAGTGTTGTTGTTTTAAATTTTTAGTTATTTTTGAGAGAGAGAGTGAGATGGAGAAGGGCAGAGAGAAGACAGAGAATCTGAATTGGGCTCCACACTGACAGCAGAGAGCCTGATGTGGGGCTTGAACTCGGGAACTGTGAGAGCATGCCCCGAGCTGAAGTCTGATGTTTAACCAACTGAGTCACCTAGGCACCCCAAAAGAGTTTTTAAATATAAGAACTAAAATATTATAGATGAAGTGCATGTTCTTTCTGTATTCACCTTCAGTTTCATTTTGTAACCCTTTCTCCAAATTAACTTCTCTCGTGAACTTAGCATGTATCCCTCTAATCAATGCTTTTATGCTTTTACATTCAGATAATCATGAGCAGCATATGGTTTGTGTGTTTTCAAATTTGTTTCACTGGTAATAGGATGGACATCCTGTTCTTCATATTTCTTTTTCACTCAAAATTTTCACTATTTGTTTTCATATATATCAAGTTAGTTTATTCCTTTTAATTGCCAGAGTATTACATGAAAATATAAATACCCTATCTGGAATGGATAAGTATCTATTGGTAAACATTTAATCCTTTCCAGCTTTTCACTATTATAAACAACACTGTAATTAGCTTTCCAAAACATGTTGTTTTTTTTTCTGGGCCTGTACGAAAGTTTCCTAGGATTCAAGCCAGAGTGGATCAACAGTGTTGTATACACATTGTCAATTTCACTAAACATTTTCAAGTCTCCAAATTTCTCTTCAAACTAATTGTGCTTAGTTGGTGGCAGATTTAGTATTTGACTTCATATTATTATACTTATTTACTTATTTATTTTAAATTGAAGTGGTCTAATTGCTAATTAAGTTTAGGCGTGTGTTCTACATGTTCTTCATTTGAGTTTTCTTCCTTTGTGAATTGTCTGTTCATTTTTGCTTATTGTTCCTTCTTAGTTTTGTTTTTATTTTCATCAGAGTTGATACATGCATAATTTAATAGGCCAAATAACTCTACATGATTTCTTATGAAAAACAGCCCATGCTGGTACACCAATATCCAGTTTCTTATGTGTCCTGCTGCAGCTCCAGAGGTGACCATTTTCAACTTTTAGCTGTTTCTTTGGCTGTTTATCCATGTCTCTGCATACCAAGCTTGTAATGATATTACTTCATTTCTCAATTTTTGCAATATCTGTTGAGTTCTCATGATAGAAGATAAAGTTCACATGAAAGAAGGCAAGAATTTGATTCTCCTGCCTCCAGTAAACAAATGTAATTGCCAGGTCCCCCTTCCTATCTGCCCAATATGGTTATATAATGATTTTTTTTAATGTTTTATTTATTTCTAGGAGAGAGAGAGAGACAGCGTGAGCAGGCGAGGGTCAGAGAGAGAGGGAGTCACAGACTGAAACAGGCTCCAGGCTCTGAGCTGGCAGTCAGCACAGAGCCCGACACGGGGCTCGAACCCACGAACCACGAGATCATGACCTAAGCGAAAGTCGGACACTTAACCGACTAAGCCACCCAGGCGCCCCTATAATGATTTTTTTGTTGTTGTTGTTTTTGCATTATTCTGTCTATAGAAATCCTCCTTGGGACTGATCTCTGTATTATACCGTTACTTTTTGTCCTTGCACAACTATTTGCTTTTCCTTAAGGTTAATAATTATCTGGTATATGAATTTCCTAAGTCTGCCATAACATATGATCACAAACTGGATGGCTTAAAACAACAGAAATGTGTTCCCTCACTTCAGGAGGACAGAAGTCAGAAATCAAGGTGGTGGGAGGGCCATGCTCCCTATGAAGGCTCTAGAGAAGTTTCCTTCCTTGCCTTTTCTAGCTTCAGGTGGTTGGCAATAATCCTTGGCATTTGCGTGGCTTGAGGCATTTCTGCCCTGGTCTTCAAGTGGACTTTTTGATTGTATGTCTTTCTTTCTCCAAACCTCTTTCTTTATAAGGACACCAGTCATTGGATTTAGGACCCATCCTAATCCAGTATGACCTCATTTTAACTTGATTACATCTGCAAAGACCTTATGTGCAAATAAGACATATATATGTATATAGGAGTGGGGTGGAGGAGAGTTTAGGATTTCAGCCTATCTTTTTGAGGAATGTGACTTAACCCACAATACTTAGTAGTAACTACTATTTCATTTACATAGTTTTTTCTATCCTATAGTTGTTTATCCTCTGTTTGGCCTCTGCCCCATCCCAATACATTTAAAGATGTTGAGGGGTACCTGGGTGGCTCAGTCGGTTGAGCGTCCAACTTTGGCTCAGGTCATGATCTCACAGTTTGTGGGTTTGAGCCCTGCACTGGGCTCTGTGCTGATAGTTCGGAGCCTGGATCCTGCTTCGGATTCTGTGTTTCCCTCTCTCTCTCTGCCCCTCCCCCACTAATGCTCTGTCTCTTTCTCTCTCTCAAAAATAAATAAACATTAAAAAAAATGTAAAGATGTTGAGCATTCTGGCTATTTCTATCTAATCTATTTAGGCACCTATATATGTCTATGGAATTCATCCCTTGATTCTGCTTCTTTGGCTTCATTCTCAGGCCACCCCTCCCCCTGATACCAGGCCGCATCTTGACAGCTTCACACCAACAAATTCAGTGGAAGAGTCTTTTTCAATTGCTTGCGCTGAAGTCCTTTCATTCACTCTTTCTTGTTGGCCCCAAATGGGTCATATGCTTATGCCTGAATTGATCCTATGGCCAGGTAGATGAAATGATTTCCTCCCACTTGCCTGGGGGCATGGGGTGAGGCCTCATCGCAGCCAGATAGCTAAAGTGGTACCCCAAGAGCAAAATTGTGGTGCTGACTTGAGTGCTGGGCAAAACCGCAAAACATCTACTACAAAGGAAATGTCTCACATACGGTTGGTATTTATGTCCTTCCATTTTGCTTTTGCCTTTTGGTTTTGTTTACAATATTTTTGCTCTGCAGATATCTAAAAATTATTAAATCTGTTTTTTGGTTTCTGATTTTTGTACTGTGCTTAGAAAATGCTCTTTAAAAGTTTATTTTCTGGTTTCAAAGTATAGACTTCACTATATTACTTGGATCTACCATATTAACTAGGTCTTTAGATCTTTTAGAATCTTTTTTAAAAAATATTTTTTAATGTTTATTTATTTTTGAGGGAGACAGAGCATGAGCAGGGGAGCGGGAGAGGTAGAGAGAGAGGAAGACGCAAAATCTGAAGCAAGCTCCAGGCTCTGAGCTGCCAGCACAGAGCCCGATGTAGAGCTTGAACTCACAAACTGTGAGATCATGACCTGAGCTGAAGTTGGTCGTTTAACCAGCTGAGACACCCAGACACCCCTAGATCTTTTAGAATATTACTTTATATTAACTTGATCTTTAGTGGCCTGAATGAAGTAATTTAATTGTTTATAATAAATGTAAGCAAATTTATTTTGCTTTTGTCCACTTCTTATATGTTTTGGTAGTTTTAGTTTTTGACTTTTATTGCTATGCCAAGAGCAATATTTATGATTGATGCATTTTAAAAAATAATTTTAAAAAAGATTTTGTTTTTAAGTAATCTCTACACAGTGTGGGACTCAAACTTACAACAGCAAGGTCAAGAGTTGCACGCTTTACCAACTGAGTCAGCCAAGTGTCTCAATTGATACCCCTTGACTGATAATTATGTCTGCTGTAAAATTGGCTGTCTATGTCTTGCTTACTGCTTCTTATTGTCAATTCAACCTTGCCTGAATTGAAGAATACAACCTTACCTTTCTTTTTGTTTTTATTTTCTTAATATGCTTTTTTCTTTCACTGTCATTCTTTGACCCTTAAACTCTGAAACACACACACACACACACACACACACACACAAACACACACACACTTTCTCACAGTGTTCTGTTGATCAATACCATATCTGCTCTTAAGAAAGATGAAAGTTCTCAGGGCCCCTGGGTGGCTCAGTCGGTTAAGCATCTGACTCTTGATTTTTGCTAAAAAATCAAGCCCCACGTTGGGCTCTGAGCTGACAGTTTGGAGCCTGCTTGGGAATCTCTCTCTCCCTCTCTCTCTGCCCCTCCCCAACTTGTGAGTGTGCTCTCTCTCTCTCTCTCAAAATAAATAAATATTTTTTTAAAAAGAAAAATTTACTGGACTTTGAAAATGACTCAAAATTCTCATAGACACACTCACAGGCAGTGCTGCAAGGGGACTGGTGTGCCTTTGGGAAAAGGACATAACCCTGGGCAAAGCAGCTCTCTTTCCCAGGGGCAATTCCTGGAGAGAGACTTGCCTGTAAACTGCCAGCAGGTGGCAGCACTAGTGCCTTGGCCCCCAGTGGGAATCGGGTGGTACCACAGCACCCATTACACCATTCTGCCATTTTGAGGGAAATTTAGGCTTCCAACTAGCATATCTTCTCTTCAGTTGAATATATTCTGCTTTGTGGCTTATTTATTGAGATTTTTATTTGGTAAGCATTTTTTTTTTTCTAATATGGGTTTTGTTTCGTTTCATTTTGTTTTCTTTTAAGTAGGCTTCACACCCATTGTGGAGCCCAACATAGAGTTTGAACTCACGACCCTGACATCAAGACCTGACCTAAGATGGAGAGTCATATGTCCAACCGGCTGAGCCACCCAGGCGCATCCAAGCATCACGTGAGCTTTAAAGGCACAGAGGGACACTCCGAGGTAGAGGCTGACTTCTGTTGCCTCTGTTATTTCAACTGGGAAGCCAGGTTGTAGACGATCTTGATTTCTCTGCAATGACTGTGGCTGGGGTCTCAGAGCTCTAGCTTCATAGGTGTTGAGAAGTAGGGCACAGCTTCTTTATTTTGATGCTGTGGCTGGTGTCATAGATGGCCTGGGTCTGGAGCCAAGAGCTGCAGCAACCAATTCCTCCTGGCAGGGCCACAAGCTCAGTTCTATAATGGGACTTTAAGAGGTATTCCCTGAAGCTCAGCCCAGAGCTGATCTTCTTCAGACCTCCTGATGACTCTGATGCCCATTAGATATCCTGTAATAAATTCCTTTTAGCTTAGCCAAACTGGAGTGGATTTTGTATGCAATAAAACCTTCACTGATACATGTGGATGCCTGGCATTTTCTGGTATATTACAGTTGTGCTTTCTTGTTTCAGAGATGTTTTACATTTGTTATTTTAGGGGTATTACTAGTGGCTTTGGTGGTATTAGGATCAAATGCTTAGGCATTTTGATTTCATCTTCCTAGTGAGAATTCACTTTACTCCGAGACAACAGAGTTTAATAACCTAATGTAATAAGAGATATATTCACTCTTAAAAAGGTTTTGGTCCAGCCTCTTGCAGCTCTTGCAGTATGATAATATCTTTCTCCTCCTCCTCTTCCTCCTCCTCCTCTTCCTTCTTCTTCTTCTCCTTCTCCTCCTCCTCCTCCTCCTCCTCCTTCTTTTGGCAAGAGTTATTTAGCAAGTTCTTATCCCACCTAAGCCTGGCTTGCATATTTTAAAATTTTATTTTAGAGAGAGAGTGTGTGTGTAAGTAGGGGAGAAGGGCAGAGGGAGAGAGAGAGAGAGAAAGAGAGAGAATCTTAAGCAAGCTCCATGCTCAGTGTGGAGCCCGATGTGGGGCTTGATCCCACAACACTGGGAGCATGACATGAATTGAAATCAAGAGTCAGATACTCAACTGACTGAGCTACCCAAGTGCCCATTGCTTGTGTTTTAATAGAAACCACAAGTTGCAGCTGGAGTTTTCCATGACTTCAAGACTGACACAAATCTTGACTCAATTACAAGTCTTCTCTTGATATAAGGGGACTCCATAGGGGGTTTAAGTTAATTCTACCATAGTCTAGTAGTTAGTGAAATAATTCATGAGCCTAAAATAGCTAATATTCTGTGCATCTTTAAAAATTCTTAATTTTTACAACCAAATGATTCTTTCTAAATGTTTTTATTTCCATAAAGCATCAATCCTTCAAGGTTGATCATTACACTTACAAAACACTATTGACAAAGGAGCATCTTGGTAGCTCAGTTAGTTGAACATCTGACTCTTGATTTTGGCTCAGGTTATGATCCCAAGGTTGTGGGATCAAGCTCTGTGCTGAGTGTGAAGCCTACATAAGGACCTCTCTCTCTCCACCTCTGCATCTCTCCCCCACTGGTGCTCTCTCTCTAAAATAAAAACAACAAACAACAACAACAACACCAAAAACATACCTTGAGACAAATTGGGAGAAAATATTTGTAAAAAACACAGTTGATAAAGGACTGTTACCCAATATATACAGAGAATCTCAAAACTCAACAATAAGAAAAAAGAAGCAGATTAAGAAAATGGGCAAAAGATCTGAAATGACAACTCACCAGATTGCAAATAAGCATATGAAGCTATGTTCAACACTATATGTTATTAGGAAATCTCAAATTAAAACAACAATGGGATACAACTGTTTACTATTAGAATGGCCAAAAATGAAAACACTGACAACACCAAATGCTGGCGAGGATGTGAAGCAATAGGAACTCTCATAGACTGCTGGTGGAAATGCAAAATGGCAGTCACTTAGGAAGACAGTTTGGTGGTTTCTTACAAAATTAAACAGACTCTTACCATACAATCCAATAATTACACTCCTTGGTGTTTCTTTACCCAACTGAGTTGAAAACTTCTGTCTACACAAGAACCTGCACACTGATGTTTGTAGCAGCTTTGTTCATAATGCCCGAGCTTGGAAGCAACCAAGATTATTTGGTCTTTCAGCAGGTGAATGGATGAATAAAATGGTGATACATCCAGACAATAGACTATTTTTTAGCCCTAAAAAGAATTGAACTATCAAGCCAAGAAAAGATATGGAGGAAACTTACATGTGTATTAATAAGTGAAAAAAGCCAATCTGAAAATGATATATATATGGTATGATTCTAATTATATGGCATGCCAGAAAAGGCAAAACTATAGAGACAGTAAAAAGATCAGTAGTTGTCAAGGGTTAATGAGGAGAAAAGGATGAAGGTGAGGCACAGATTTTTAGGGCTGTGAAATTATCCTGTATGATATTATGGTGATACATATATACACTTGATAAAACCTTTAGAATTTACACCAAGTGTGAATCTTAATGTAACCAATGGACTTCAGGTGATAATCGTGTCAGTATTGGTTCACTGATAGTAACAAACGTATCCCTGTGTGTGTGTGTGTGTGTGTGTGTAGGAGGTATATGAGAACTCTTTATTTTCCAGTCAATTTTGCTGTAAATCTAAAACTGCTCTAAAATATAAAGTCTACTTAAAAGAAACATTAGGGCAAATTAAAAAAATATATTTTTAGGGGCACCTGGGTTGCCCAGTCAGTTAAGTGTCCAACTTTGGCTCAGGTCATGATCTCACAGTCCGTGGGTTTGAGCCCAGCGTCAGGCTCTGAGGCTCAGGTCATGATCTCGCAGTCCGTGGGTTCGAGTCCAGCGTCAGGCTCTGTGCTGACAGCTCAGAGCCTGGAGCCTGCTTTGGATTCTGTGTTTCCCTCTCTCTCTGCCCCTTCCCTACTCATGCTCTGTCTCTCTCTGTCTCTCAAAAATAAATAAACATTAAAAAATTTTTTAAAAATATTTTTTTAGGAGCACCTGGCCGGCTCATTTGTTTTTTGTTTTGTTTTGTTAAATTTTTCTTAATGTTTATTTATTACTGAGAGGGAGAGAGAGAGGGAGAGCATGAGCAGGGGAGGGTCAGAGAGAGAGGGAGACACAGAATCAGAAGTAGGCTCCAGGTTCTGAGCTGTCAGCAGAGAGCCCAATGCGGGGCTCGAACCCACAGACAGTGAGATCATGACCTGAGCCGAAGTCGGACGCTTAACCGACTGAGCCACCCAGGTGCTCCCTGGCTGGCTCATTTGGTACAGCATACATCTATTGTGGGTTCTGCTTTCAGCTTTCTCCTGCAAAAGGCAGAAAAGATTACCCAACACTCCATGCAAGTGAAGAGAGATGAGAGGGAGGCTTAGGGAAGTGTTCCTGAGCTGCTTTCAAGCTCCCATATTTATTAAGCATACATTCAGGGAAACAATATGCAATAGGTCAGTGGACTATGTGCCAGAAAGAATGTAATGAAAACCTGCAGAAAAACAAGTTAACACAGGATAAAATATTCCATGGGATAACATGGTCTAAGGAATTTATGAGCACAGACAGGACCTAAACCCTAGATGTACATTAGCTAGATAAGCTAAGCATGGCTGCTGTTTTCAGCAAGGCCAGAAGCCAGTGTTCTGTTTTGCAATGCATTCCCTATAATCTCCTAACCCGGGACATAGCTATTTGATTTTCCACAACTCTTGATCTTGGGGTTGTGAGTTTGAGCCTCTGTTGAGTGTAGAGATTACTTAAAATAAAATCTTTAAAAAATGTTTTTTAAAGTTTATTTATTTTGAGAGAAACAGAGAGCAAGAGAAAAAGAGGGAGAGAGAGAATCCTAAGCAGGCTCCATGCTGTCAGTGCAGAGCCTGACGTGGGGCTCAAATTCACAAACCGTGAGACCATGACCTGAGCTCAAATCAAGAGTTAGATGCTTAACTGACTGAGGCACCCGGGTGCCCCCAAAATAAAGTCTTTAACATATATATACATATACATACATATACACATACATACATATATGTATATACACATTTGTTTGTTGTTTTTATTTGCTTACACTTACAAGGTAATTTTAAGTATTTTTATTAAAATTATACTTAGAGTTAAAAGATAAGCATGTTTTAGTTAATAAAATGCCTCTTACTATCACTATTATCATAATTATTATTTGACTTTAAAAATTCCTCAATAGGCTTTAGAAATTTAGTGATCAGTGAGAAAAAATTGAGAAAAAAACATTGAGAAAAAATATATCTATACTTGACAACATTGCTTTTTGTCTTCTGATGTTGCTATTGTTAATATTTTCATGCCATAATGACCCCAGTTAAAAGTGTGGAAAAGAATCCGTGTAATACAGCATGACCAGTACAGTAAAGCTGTATTTAGAGCCAGTCGAATTGTCGAGAGGTTTACTCATCCACTGGGTAATTTCACAACCTTCTTCTTAAATTTGGTTGCTTTGGACACATCTTGTCCTGGAAACAAACTCTAGGCTCCATAATACATTCAGAAATAGTAGATTCACGTCTTTTTTTCCAGCTGGTCCTGGTAGGGTTTACACATTTACTCCTACACATATCAATTCCATTACTTTGGCACAATAGAAGGTCACATGAAAGAGGGGACTCTCTCAGCCTGTCCATAGTTGGAAAATTAATTCTTTTAAGTGCTTTTAAAAAATCTCTACAGGTGGTCAGGTCTTATGAACTTAGGACCAGCAATGACCTCATCACCTTCAGCTGGTCTAAATGTTATCTTTGGCTGCTGAGTACTTTTTGAAATCTTGTTAATTATGATTGTTTTTCCTAGTTATAAGTCCTTCTGGATAAATTTTTATAAAACATTTATTTTTATTGCTTACATAACTACATAAAATATTTTCATTGGTGTCAAAATGTCATGTTATTGCCAAACAGATTCCATTTCAATTTCTAGAAATTATTGGAAAGTTAATATTCACATTTTAATGGCACCCTTGCTATAGTATTAAATCATGCTTTGCTGAAATTTACAACAGAAGTCATAATTACATTGTGTTTATACAGAATAAAGCACAGGATAGACAACCATTCCAGTTAATCTCTATGGTTAATAATTATATTTTCCTTTCTCTTAAAGATAAATCATGAATGAAATTCAGTGTTTTTTTGAAACTGAGTTTTCACGGAAATCATTTTCATGGAGACTCAACACTCACTTCTCTTTTCAGCACAATGGTGTTTTAGTTTAGGAGTCATAAATTCAATCTTTCTTCTGGTTTGGAAAACTTTACCCTATCCGTTTCTATGTCAAGAAAAGAGAACATATTTTAAAGAGTAAGATTAGGTAAGAAAATCATAGTGCTACCTAAGCATTTAGTTTCTCCTCAGAGATGTTGTTTCAAGAAAACTCAACCTCCATAGATGTCATTTCAGGATGCAACTGTTTTTTCTTTTTTTTAAATGTCAATTGATTTTTGAGAGAGAGAGAGGGAGAGTGAGCATGGGTGGTGGAGAGGCAGAAAGAGAAGGGGACAAAGTGGGCTCTGTGCTGACAATTCCCTCTTAGCAACTTCTAAATATACACCTCAGTATTGTTAACCATAAACATTATGTTTTATGTTACATTCCCAGAACATATTTATCTCTCAAATGAAAGTTTATTATCTTTTGACAGTTTTGCACCTTTTGAATTGGGTGAGGCTGGCCAAAGGTACAAACTTCCAGCTTAAATTACTACTAGAAAATGCCAAATCCTACTGAATAAAAACAAACGTGTATGTTTAATATTTATCATACTACATTTTTATTTTTATGAAATATTGCTTTAAATAAGCAAGAATTCATCTAGGACATAGCTCTTTTTTTGTGTATGTGTCACATGCAGATCTATGTTGTAACTAAATGTTACTAAATGTGATAGAATTCTACCTATAGACTTGAGTAGAACACATTCTATTGTGATAGAATAATGGTCCCCAAAATATCCACATCCTAATCTCCAGAATTTGTGGCTATGTTACCTTATCTGGCAAAAGGGGCTTTGCATGTGTGATTAAATTGATACTTTTGATAGGGGAAGATTATCCTGGATGCTCTAGGTGGGCTCAATATCATCATAAGTCTCCTAAGAGAGAGAAAGCAGAGTCAGAGTAGATGTGATGGAAACAGAAGTCAGATTGAAAGGGAGAGAGAGAAAAAGAGAAGGAGGGAGAGAAACAGAGACAAAGATATTGAGATTTTAAAAATGTTTGGTTATTTTTGAGAGAGAGAGCACACACGCATCCCAGCTGGCAGTGGGCCCTGTGCTGACAGCAGCAAGCTGATAAGACGTGGGGCTCAAACTCACATACTGTGAGATCATGACCTGAGCCAAAGTCAGATGCTTAACTGATTGAGCCACCCAGGTGCCCAAAGATACTGAGATTTGAAAATGCTAGACTGCTGGTTTTGAAGCTGGAGAAAGAAGACAAGTTAAAGAATTCAGGTGCCTCAGCCGGTTAGGCGTCCAACTTTGGCTCAGGCCATGATCTTGCGGTTTGTGAGTTTGAACCCTGTGTTGGGTTCTCTGCTGACAGCTCAGAGCCTGGAGCCTGCTTCGGATTCTGTGTCTCCCTCTCTCTCTGCACCTCCCATGCTCATGCTCTGACTCTCTCTGTCTCTCAATAATAAATAAAAACGTTAAAAAAAAAAAAAAAGAATGCAGGTGCCTCTAGAGGCTGAAAGGCAAGGAAACAGATTCTTCCTTAGAGCCTCCAGAAGGAACACAGCTCTGCCAACCCATTTCAGACTTCTGACTTCATGAATTAGAAGAACATAAATGTGTGGAGTTTTTGTTTGTTTGGTTTTTGTTTTTAAGTAGTCTCTACACCCAACATCGGGCTTGAACTCACAACCCCGAGATCAAGAGTCACATGCTCTATGGAGTCAGGTGATCCTTCCAAGCCACTAAGTTTGTAATCTGTGACAGCAGCAATAGGGAAATAGTACATCAATCGCCACTGATTTCATTTTCTTCACATGGTATAGCTAACACCAATTAAAAGCAATTTAAACTTTAGACACTAGTTTTCAAGTCTCCAAAGAAACAAGCATGGTGGGTATAAGACTGGCTAATTTACCCTTCTGACCTTCACTCAAATGTTGAAAGCTGGGAGAGCTGGTATTGAGCACACAGTGCCTGTCCATTACTATTCAACACGCTTCAGAGCCACATTGTTCACCCAGCGGGGGCTACTGAGTGCTGGAAATGTGGCCGGTGTGAAAGAAGATGTGCTGCAAGGCTAAAATACACCAAGGATTTTATAAAGAGGATGTAAAATAGCTCATTAATAATTTTTTAGTACTGACCACGTTATCATTGAAATGATACTATTTTGGATAAGTTGCATTCAATAAAATGCATTACTAAATTAAATTTCAATTTCTTTTTACTTTTTGAATGTGAAATGAAAACATTTAAACTACATCTGTGGGTTACATTATGTTTCTATTGGACAGTTCTGCTCTAAACAGACAATTCTAGTGGTGCCTGGGTGGCTCAGTTGGTTGAGTGTCTGACTCTTGATTTTGGCTCAGGTCATGATCCCAAGGTTATGGGATTAAGCCCTGCATCAGGCTCCATGCTGAGTGTAGAACCTGCTAAAGATTTTTTTCTCTCTCTCTACCCCTCTCCCTTGATCGCGCACTCTCTCTCTAAAAAGAAAAAAATAGTTAAGCAGATAATTCTATGTAATGATGTAATTAACATAATATAGACTATTTACCATGCTCATTAATATATTATTGAGTAATGGGCGCCTGGGTGGCTCAGTTGGTTAAGTGTCCGACTTCGGCTCAGGTCATTATCTCAAGGTTCGTGAGTTCAAGCCCCGCATCGGGCTCTGTGCTGACAGCTCAGAGACTGGAGCCTGCTTCAGATTCTGTGTGTGTCTCTCTCTCTGCCTCTCCCCTGCTCCTGCTCTGTCTCTACCTCTCTTTTTCAAAAATAAATAGACATTAAAATAAATTTAAAAATATATACTCTTGAATAATGAATACACCAATCCAGCTGAGTTAATGGATTGATTTTCATACATTTTACACATTTGAAAGCTAATCATCTACCTTTTTTATAGTCACAAGCTCCTAGAATCTGACCTCTACAATCTCAAGTTAAATTGTGGTGAGTTAAGTCAGACGTTAAAGAAATTCTAGAGGGAAAGCCTGAGGGATGTGGGAAATACTATTAGCAGTTCAAAGATAGCATTTGGCATGAGGAAAGGCAGTGTTTTCTGTAGGGGATGAAAGTGATCTTTGCACATTTTGTCGTTGTTTTTTTTCTGAGGAAAGGTGGTGTGTAAATATGAAGACATTGTTACTAGGAAAGCCTCAATTTTAGGTGATGTTTCTTTTAACAGCCAAAACATCTTTTTTCCTGTGATATAGGAATACTCACAGTGAAGGTTTAGAATTAAAAAGAAGAGGCAGGTTGCCTGGATGAAATAATCCAATTGAAGCCATTAAGAAAAAGCTAAAACCTCTGGGCTCACAAACACAGACATGTCTGGATGAAAACAGAACATGCCGTCAGAGGAGTGCTCGGGTCATAGATGCCTGGACCGTTGGTGGACTTCTATATGGTTTAGGAACATGGAGAAAGTCAATATAACAGCTTCAACATTTGGGACACATATACCTTTTTACCTGCAGATAGAATGAGTATCTCTGTCTTCTTTCAAAGACCTCATGGATATTATATCTTTCTCTTCCTGAAGAAATATAATTTCTTTTGAAATCCAGTTAATGTTTCATGAAGGCATCTAGCCAATGTAATTTCCTGGATCAGATTAATGTTTGTAGATTAAGAAATCTTAGGAAACTAGACAGAATCTGTAAGCAATTATATTTGGGATGATGATTACCTTAGGGTTCAGAGAGGAAAAAACTATATATGTGTATTAGGAATATATATATGTATATATGGAATGTATGTGTTTGTATATATAGAATATGTGTATGTTTTAGAATTAAATATACATATATATAAATGCATATATTATGGATATGTATAATATATGGATATGTATATATATGAGTGTGTACATACATATGTCTATGTATATATATATAATATATATATTTCTAACGCATACATATACATAGTTATATAAATGCGAAAGCAAAGCGATGAACATTTGGTAAAAGACAAGACAGCCATTTCTTCCTGGGTCCTCCATGCCATTCCGAGAATGCCAAGTATCATGTAGGATACGGGGCCCATGCTTTGACCTTCAGCATGAGCAAATCTATACATTAAGGAAATTATTCCTACTTTAAAATTTCAATAAGTGGGTAAATGTTATAAGCCATTCTCAGTGGGAGGATTTGTCCGCAATTTCTTGGATCACCCTCCCTCATCCCCATTTCACTACTTTATTTTGTAAGGGCTGCCTCACCCTGTATCTCCCATGTGGTGTGTCAACCATCTCAAGTGGTCTATAATGAAGTGGTAGCCTTGGAAAAGCTTTCCCTACTTCCTGATAATATCCCTGTGTATATATGTCATGGTGAAACATGCACAGAAAAGTTATCAGGGAATAGGAAAAGCTTTCCAAAGACTACTGGCATTGGATGGAAGTCAGCTATCAGCGGCATATATCCAAGTGGACTTCCATTGGAAAATGTCCTCATTTTTTTCCCCATGGGGAGTGGAGTGTAAATTTCTTGGCTTGCCAAGGATATGAAAAGAGCCCATTCATTAAAGTAACTTAGCTTTCATACTTCAAAGAAATAATTTCTCTGATTTCTTAGATAAGATACCAACTAGATATAAAAGCCCTTAGCAGGACCTCTTGTAAATTGTTAGGCCAAATCCAGAACTGTTTTTTATGTTTGCAAAGCAGGCACTTCAAATCTGAGTACTCGTGGTTAAAATTGTCAAGGCACGAGGCTGAGTGAGGACATACCAGATTTACCTGCCTTGGGGCACTACTAAGACTGGTTGGCTTTCTTTGAGCCATAAAACTTTTTATTATTTTTTCTGCATAGATTATGCCATGGAACCGTGTAGCCTTCTGGGACTTCTGTTGCTTGTAAAATGGCCCAACATTTTTGTTGGCTCCACTGCAGGGTGAGAATTGCTCATCACCCTTGCAGAGCAACTGGAGACCTCTTTCGGGGTTCATTGGCTAACCTGCACTGGAGGGCAGTTAATAAGCCAGTGAAGGAAATGTTAACATTAAATTAAAATATGTGAAGGAGGATTCCTGTGAGCGTCAGATAGGTTAGATGCAGTAAGTGCACTGAAAGTCAGAATTCAGGGAGAGGACCAAGTGCTTTGTTCTTTTCTAAGGCATGCAGAACTCATTATTGTTGATGGAAATGAAATCCATGAGGCTGAGTGCGTCAAATAAGTCAGGGGTTGGAAATCCTTTGGCTCAACTTTACTCGCCAAAGAGTTTCTCTAAAGAGAAGCTTGCTTACCCTACTGTGAGAACATTCATTATAAATCATACATAAGTAAATAATATTTCATAAATATTATTATAATTATTTCATAAACAATCACCACACATCTTTCTTTATATAGTTTAATCACATTTTTTTTTCAAATCCAGCTTCTTAATGGTGAAGGTATGGATGGATTAAAACCAAATGCTTAATGGGGCGCCTGGGTGGCTTAGTCGGTTAAGCGTCTGACTTTCGCTTAGGTCATGATCTCTCGGTTTGTGGGTTCGAGCCCTGCATCGGGCTCTGTGCTGACTGCCAGCTCAGAGCCTGGAGCCTGTTTCAGTCTGTGACTCCCTCTCTCTCTGACCCTCCCCTGCTCACGCTGTCTCTCTCTCTCTCCTAGAAATTAAAACAAAAAAAACAAAAAACAAAAAAAACAACATGGGGCGCCTGGGTGGCCAGTCGGTTAAGCGTCCGACTTTGGCTCAGGTCATGATCTCATGGTTCGTGGGTTCAAGCCCCGCATCGGGCTCTGTGCTGACAGCTCAGAGCCTGGAGCCTGCTTTGGATTCTGTGTCTCCCTCTCTCTCTGACCCTCCCTTGCTCATGCTGTCTCTATCTCTCTCTCAAAAAAAAAAAAAAAAAGAACCAAATGTTTAAAATTTACTCCCAGAGAATATGAAATTGGTCTTAGAAGAAAGTAATCTTTGGGCTGATAAACATGGTCCTAGACATCTCTTCTTGGTAGATCCTACTGAATTCTTAAGATTCTCAATGGTTATAATTGAGCCATCTGGAGTAGCCAAAAGAGTGACAGACAGAAAGTGTAACACAGCAATGATAAATCAGGACTTGCAGTCTGCAAACCATGTGCCAAATCCCCATTAATTTCAGTCTTATTTGACATATAAAATTTAGTAGTATATATTATAACAAAATGATGGTGGAGAGTTTTATTTAGCTCTTTGTGTTGCAAAGATTAGAGTCACCTATTCCAAAAATTCTTTAAAGGTTTAATGTAGCAGTATCCACATATTGCTTGGGAATACTGATAGTGTCTCAGAAACCCAAGCACAGTGTTCATAGTAGAACGATCCCTTTGGAAAATGGAACAGGAATTAGAAAATGATTTGGGATCAAAGACAAGTCTGAGATCCTCAAAAGTAGGAGCCTATTCATTTCACTCCTGGTGTCCAACTTTAAGGTGAAGTCATTATGCATCCAGTGTCTTCTCTATGGCTACCAAATGGCCTATTTTTTCTATATATTACTTTTCTGATTCCTGGAAGAGGCATTCTGGTCTCTTTGGGTAAGTATTGATTGGCCAGGCCAATAAGTCTGCTACTTCTTGGGAATTTGTTGTGGTTGGGTTTGACCTATATGCCATCTTATTTTCTGATTACATTTCTTCACAGTCACTGAGGCACAGGTGGAAAGAAGACAAAGACTCTTTTTATTTGAGAACACATCTTTTGAGTGTCTGTGAATGTAAGTGAAACTCAAGATACCTTCTCTAGGTAAGACTCAACCTATTAACCTGTCTACCTCACAGTTGCAAACCTTAGATTTCCCACATGTAAGTGACAGAGCAGAGCCAATATTAGGCAAAGAGTCAAGTAGGCAATGAGGTTTTGTTGTCAGGGTCATTCTTCCTTCTCAAACCCAGAGACATTTTATATCCTAGTAAATTAAAGACAGGCTTAGTGTGCTAGGAAGAAGATGTGACTTAGTGTCCAGAGATATGCTTATATTACACCTTTGCCCATATTCAGTAGCCTTGGGTAAATCAACAAGCTTCTCTGAGCTTTAGTTTCCTCACTATAAAATGTAACTATCATAGAAAGTTGTTTTAAATAATGTATGGAAGAAATGGGCACATGGTACATCATTATTTAATATATACTTAAAAAAAACAGAGGTGGAAGGAGTTCTTCAGGGTTCCATTTTCCAGATGTGAAAACTGGGGGTCAGAGATGTGATTTCACCTAAGTTCAAGGGACCACTTAATTGACCACTTAGTCAATACTAAGACCCAAATCTCCTGACTTCCCACCCCAACGCTGCTACAAGGTCTCTCTAGGTTTCTACACAATTCTCAAAACTTGCTCTTTAGAAAGAATGTGTGTATGTGTGTAAAGTTAAAACCTCTAGTTTCTTTCAATGAACAAGATAGATATATATTTTAAAGGACATCCTCCTTCTTTTTTTGTAATGTTTATTTATTTATTTTGAGAGAGAGAGACAGAGACTGATTGGGGGAGGGGCAGAGAGAGAGAGGTAGACAGAGGACCCAAGCAGGCTCCATGCTGTCAGTGCAGAGCCTGACTTGGGGCTCAAACTTATGAACTGTGAGATCATGCCCTGAGCTGAAACTATGAGTCGGAAGCTCAACCAACTGAGCCACCCAGGCTCCCCAAGACATACTTTTACAATTATACTAAGAATTCCTAAAGTTCTTTTTTTTTTAAAGAAAGAAAATATCTGATTCTTATTTGCTGTGAAGAGGGAATAAAAATTAAATTGGCTAAATTACTAACTGTCCTTGAGGAACATGTGTTTTAATGGTAATTCAAGTCTTAAAGGAGTGAAAGTCTTCAGCTAGTTGTCTCTGGGCCTCCGGCAGTCACTCTGGCCACATTTTTGCCTCCTGTGGCTCTGAGGTCGAGAGCAAAGCCAAGCCTCCTAACTGGCAGTCAGATGATGCAGACTGAATGGCCACAAAACCCAAGGTGATCTGGGCTCACCTGGCTGAACCCCACAATCCAGAAGTATGCTCCATGCCACACATTCCTCTGCCTTGTGAGCAAAACATGGCATGATGCAGTGGAAACTTTGTGTAATCCATTATATTTTCAAATACCAAAGAGCTGACTTTTAAGAAATGTTAAAGTACTAAATCCCAGATCTCCTCAGCAGGATACCATTAGTTTGTCCACAAAATTATCTAATTTGCTCAGGAGTTCAAGATTGTCGAAGTATGTCTACCTTCTTCCACACATCATTATTCCTTCACAAATACCTATTCTCTCTTTTGTGCAAAGCACCCTGAGAGATACAAAATGATGTCTGATGCACTTCTTCCTAGTTGAATCTACTTTTTTACTGAGATGAGAATGGAGGCTCCTTGAAATCTGGAATCTTGTCAATCTTATTCTCTGTTAGGGTTCAGAGTCTAGGACAGTATCTGACACAAAATAGGCACTTAGGAAATACTTGCGGAATGCAGCAGTAGATATATTTATATGAAACATTAATCATAGCTAACATTCATGCTCAGTAGTTTTCTCAATGCTATGTCATTGATCCTCACAACTCTGTGAGGTAGGAAGTATTAATATTCCCATTTTGGAGATGGGGAAACCAAGGCTTAGAGAACTGAGTGACTTCCCAATGGTGATCTGGTGCTTTGTCCCAAAGTCATCTGGCTCTGAAGTCCATGCTCTTAGTCACTAGGCTCTGTTGCCCCATGTGTTATGCTGCCATCTTGCTTGGAGCAAAAGGCACTCATTCCATGGTTTTAGAACTAAAATCAAAGAATGTTTACAATGAAATCACATTTGTGGTCTAAACAACAAGTAAGTTAGAAAGTTTTCTAGAGTCTGAAACAGATGTGGGGCCAAAACTTCCTGGGAGGGATAGGAAGGACTTAAAAGGTGAAAAGTAGCATTCATCTCCATTTGACTTCTAGGAGATGACCTTGAAAATCCTCTTTATAAGATGATTATATTATAAATGTATACAACATTATAATATTATTTTTTTCTTTAACCCCATTTCATCATCTTAAAAAATTTGTGTGGGAGAGAATCTGGTCTTGTTTATACTTCAGTTCACCCTCAGTACATGCATGGCACCTTTCCATTGATTTGAAAGGAACTGAGTTATCACCAGGATGCTATAAGCTTGATGGACTGGGGAAGGCTAATTACACCAAAATATCCTAGCCAAGTTTTATTTCTGATAAGCTTCCCTCTTTCATGCATTTCTTCAATTTATCCCCTTCTTTGTAAGAAGTCCCAAAGAAGAAGGAAAAAACCTCTCTCAATTATTCATATGAAATAATTTTTGATGTCTTCAGAGATTTCTCTAGGTTCTGGTCCAAGCCAGACTATTGTTCAATTGTACCTACATTCTTCCTACACTTGAGGGATTTCAAAAAATGTACTTCATGGTTTGGACCTGTTTTAATTTTCTCTAAGTTATTTATTTTCTCTTGGGGTTAAGAACATTTTGTAAATTTGCAAATACCAAAAGTATTTTGCACACAACGAGTAGGCTTAAAAAAACAATCGGATCAGATTCAGAATATTTCCCCATGGAAAGGAAGTGCACAAAATAGGCAAATGATTAATTGAAAAACAAAGCGAAGGAACTAAAATATCTTCCTGAACTAGTTCCTAAGGTATGCTCTTTTTCCATTATGAAACACTAACTAGTCTGCACTGTTTGTTTTTTGAAGTAAAACTTTGATGGAAAAATTAATAACTGAATCTGCTGTGTATTTCACACTAATATTAACATTCTTTTTCTTGCCAAACATTTTGCTATGAGCTTGGGCATTCATGCTCAGTACGTTTTCCAGCCTGTTCAGGTGTTCATCTATTTTGTTCCCATAAGTTTTCTACTAAATTTTCAATTGAAGCTCCTTGAAAGTTAGAACACTACTGTATCTTCATAGAGATTGGTAATAAAGGCAGATTTTCTTTTGTTGTCTGCAGGAAATAAGACAAACTCCTGGTTTGAATTTCACTCCATTGAGTAGGGTCTCCACAGTATGAAGATCTAATGTTGATAACCAGATCTTTTTTGGAAATGCTTGGTATCGGAAGAAGGGTGACAAACTATGCATGACTTAATTGATAAGTTGATAAATTCATTAAAATTGCTAAATTGACAAAATGACTGAAGTTGATAAATGTTTCTTGAGCACTATCTGCAAAGCCAACTTCACAATTTTCTTTTTTAATGTTTATTTATTTTTGAGAGAGAGAGAGAGAGAGAGCAAGCAACCAGGGGAGGAGCAGAGAAAGAAGGAGACACAGAATCCAAAGCAGGCTTCAGGCTCTAAGCTATCAGCACAGAGCCCAATACAGGGCTCGAACCCATGAACCGTGAGATCATGACCTGAGCCAAGGTCAGATGCTCAACAAACTGAGCCACCCAGGTGACCCTACAAAGCCAACTTCAAATTGAGATTTGCTATCTATTAAAAAAGGCAAGGATGTAGGATCTTGGAATACAGACCTAATTAGGGATGTGCTTCCTGGTACCTTGCCAGCAAATCATGGACAAGAACCAGCTCTTCTCAGCTTGTTGTTCTTTCTAACTTAGAATAACTGGGCAAGAATTTGACTTTCACACCTAAATCAGTTCCTCAGTGTAACTGACACCTTCCAATGGCAAGCAGTGCCACCATAGAATACGACTCTTGAGTTATGCTGAAATTAACACAAACTTTTTGTCCTCTGGGTCACATCTTGCTAGGGAAACATTCCCCATGCCTGAAAGATCTAATTATATCTATTTGCATAAGTCAAACTAAAAAATGTTGATAGACATTTTGTGAGTCCCTTATGTCAGGGACTCAAGAGACTCTAAAGAGATGTGACTAATATTTGCAGAAGCAGCAGTAACAGTAGTAGTAAAAGTAATAAGAATGATGAAAGTGCCAGTTAATATTTGTTGAATGCCTTCTCCCTGGGCACTGTGCTAGGCACTTTGCATGCGATAATGACTTCATTTTCTAGAACAAACCAAAACTCAGAGAGGTGAAATAACCTCAGTTCCTAGGGTGGACTTGAGAAATGATTTTTCTGTAAAGTTTAGCAGAACGTACCATGTGGGAATGTTTTTTTAAGAGGGGAAGTTTTTGTCTATCATTTCAATTTCCCACTTCTTATTGTATAGGTTTTCTTTTCTGGGCTTAAAAACTATACAATCTGGGGCGCCTGGGTGGCTCAGTCGGTTAAGCATCTGACTTTGGCTCAGGTCATGACCTCACAGTTCATGGGTTCAAGCCCCGTGTCTGGCTTTGTGCTGACAGCTCAGAGGCTGGAGCCTGCTTCGGATTCTGTGTCTCACTCTCTTTCTGCCCCTCCCCTGCTTGCCCTCTGTCTCTCTCTCTTGAAAATAAATAACATTAAAGAAAAATAAAAGCTATACAGTCTAATTTTTATTTTTATGGTGGTTGCTCTTCACTTAAGCCCATTGTCATACTTATTTTTCTATTGAGTTCTGAAATTCTTTAATGTCCGTATTTTCCCTGAACCAGATAAGTAATTCGTATATTCTCCTATAATTTTGTTTTCTTCCCCCACCATTACCCCACTTCTTATGCTGATATTTTCTAGAATAATTCTGGGTCACTGAGGCATATATTATCTTTTTCTTTGCTTTTGTTCTGCCCTTTTAAAAACCACTTACATGATGTTTAAGTCCTCTATGCCTTTGCGGATTTGCTTTTGTCTTCTTGCTCTATCATACAGAAAGAGATGTGCTAAAGTCTCCCACTAGGATTGTGAATATTCTGGTTTTTTTTCTTTTAGATTTTTTCAAATTTTGCATTATAGATTTTGAACCTCTGTGAACAAAGGATCACATATGCAAATAAATATGTATTCCCAGGGAGTTGAATCTTTACCATTGTGAAAGATTTCTTTCAGGAAAGTTTCATTTTCTTTTAAAAAATTTTTAATGTTTATCTATTTTTGAGAGAGAGAGAGTGAGAGAAAGAGTGTGAATGGGGAGGTGTAGAGAGAGAGGGAACAGACTCCAGGCTCCCAGCACAGAGCCCGATGCAGGGCTTGAACTCACAAACCGTAAGATCATGACCTGAGCTAAAATTAAGAGTCGGATGCTTAACTGACTGAGCCACCCAGGCTCCCCAGGTTTTTTGTTTTTAATTTACACTTTTCATATGAAAGAAAGTGCAGCTGACCCTTGAACAATGTGTCAGGGGCGCTGACCCCCCTGCACAGCTGAAGATTTGCATACAACTTTTGATTCCCCAAGAATTTAACTACTAATAGCCTACTGTCAACTGAAAGCCTATCCATAACTTAAACTGTGGATTAACACATATTTTCTGTGTTATAGTATATATTGTATTCTTACAATAAGATAAGCTAGAGAAAAGAAAATGTTACTAAAAATAATGAGAAAATATTGTACCGTATTTACTTAATACAGTACAACAGGATTGTACTGTATTTACTGAAGAAAAAATCTGCAAAGAAGTGGACCTGTGGTGTTTAAACCTTTGTTGTTCAAGGATCTGCTGGAATAGGACAAACGGTTCTGTGTTCTCAGCTTCTGTGTTTGGTCTCCAATTTTTGGCTCAGGGCTCATCAGCCTCTAAAGCCCAAGGCTCACCTCTTAGGAGATTTTTGGTATTGCTAAATGCCCCTGGCGAGCTTACTGTACAGACCAGGATAATGGGAGAAATTTGGGAAAATAGAAATTGGCAAAAGGAAGGAATAATTGATAAAAGGGATAAAGGAGAGAGAACTAGAAGAAGCTGTTATAGGGAAGAGAAAGAGATTGGAAGGTAGTGTTTTGTGGAAAGAAACATGTGATGACCCTACTTCAGGTGTGTGGAGTATCCCATTAAACACAGCACCATTGTATTAAATTATGTTATGAAAAAAGGACATTTCAGGAATGTCACATTGTTGAATTATGAGGTGCAAATGGTTTAACTCCAAGGGGCATGGGTTGTGTGAAAATCTGCTTTTTCCTGGCCCTGTAACCTTAACTTCTTTAAATTGTCATTTCCTCATCTGTAAAATGAGCACCTTATTAGAAGCTACCTCATAAGGTAGTTCTGGAGATTAAAGACAATATTCAGAGTTAAGATTTTGGCACATTGTAAGTCCTCAGGAAGTGTTACCTACTTTCAATGTTATTATTGTTGTAACTATAATTGTCGGCATACTAGGTCAGCAACAAAAAGTTACAAGCCTGTTTTAAGTCAGCTCTAACTAGAGATTATAACTCACTCTGGCAGCTACAAGTATCAATGGGCACTTTAATGAAGAACTAGTTGTCATAAAATTTAGATTATATCTGGTTTTTTTTTCTTTTTTCCCCCAAGTCTGCTAAGAATGGAAAAGAGCTTTCCTGAAATATTAAGTTTGTTTAATAGTTTTAAGGACCATTGATTTCTAACTTTGAGATGTTCTGACTTTCAATGTGGTTGTAGAATATAACCTGTGTCCCTGCTATCATTGTTTTTTATATGAAGTTGCTCTGACTTATTATATGGATAAAGTAAACTATATTTATTAGAGTATATTTACTAGATTATATAGATTTATTAGATTATATATTATACATTAATATTATAGATTAATTGTAATTAATATTTATAACAATTATATTAATTATAATATATTATGTTAGTTATAATATATTTATTAAAGTTATATTTATTAATATTATTATATTTATTAGAATGTGTCTGCTGTAGGAATTACATTTACCCACCAAGCCTTATAATGTACAAACCAGTACTATAATCTTTAGCTCACTATCCATAATTTCTGACTTGAATCTGTGACTTCCTTAGAGTAGGGCTCGAACCCACGAAGCATGAGATCATTATCTAAGCGAAAGTCGGACGCTTAACCTGCTAAGCCACTCAGGCGCCCCAGTCAGCTAAGCTTCTGACCCTTGATTTCAGCTCAGGTCATGATCTCACAGTTCATGAGTCTGAGCCTGGCAACAGGCTCTGTGCTGACAGCATGGAGCCTGCTTGGGATTCTCTCTCTCCTTCTCTCTCTGCCCTTCTCCTGCTCATACTTGTGTGCACGCTCTCTCTCTCTCATAAATAAATAAATAAACTTAAAAAAAAGTATATACTATTATTCTGGTGTGGAAGGTTATTGTTCCTCTTTTGCCAGAGTACATGGGGATCACGGGCTCCATAAGAGCCAACAGCTGCTTTCCAGTGTGACCAAGACCAGAACCTGAATCATTTATTACAAATTCTCTTTCCAGCATACACCATTGCTGTACAAAATTAAAATACTTACATAACACCAAAAAAAAAAAAAACCCTCGCAAAAACCTAACCTAGTAAATCCTAAACTAGATGTAAACCCTTTAAATAGTCTCCAGATATGAACGCTACTCAGAAACTAATAAAGATTATTTGCCCCATTGGATGGTATGGTAAGAAGCTATTTTTGTTGGATTGTGAAAATTCATTAAAATCTCTATATAAGCAGCTGTAAAAGTGTACTATCTATTAAAAGTTACCTATATGCTGATTTTGTTCACTGTTTTCAGATATGAGGTTTAGCATTTCAAAAAAATTAATGACTATCTTATTTTGGGTTTTGCAGATTATTATTCCCCAGAAATCTCCCTGGCCCAAGTCTTACTGCCAAACGAATTCTTTAAGAAAAAGTAATAATTGTGAATAGGTGTAATAGTGCCATAAAGTCTTATGAAATAGATGGAGCTGGTACTGTTTGATAAATTAAGAAGATAAATAAATGAAAAAGAGTAAATAAATGTCGCTAAGAAGTAGTACCTTTACCCTTCCACCTGCCAGAAATATCACCTTTGGTGGTTGTGGGTAATGCCAATTATTGAAATAATTGACTATGAGAGAAACCCTTAGACTAAAATATTGAACAACCAACCAACCAATCAATGTGTTAATGTCTATTTGGTGTATGACATTTCCTTAGATTATGTGGGAGGTAAAGATATGTTTAAGGTACAGTTACTATATCTAAAGACTTCATAATTTGATTCATAAAGCAATATTTGATACAGAAATAATAGAATTTTGGAGTATGAATCAAATAGAGAATTTTTGATAACTGGAAGAGACCTTAGAGATCACCTAGCCTAACCTTCATGATTAAAAAATAATTAAGTGAGGGGCACCTGGGTGGCTTAGTCGGTTGAGTGTCCAACTCTTGATTTCAGCTCAGGTCATGATCCCAGGGTCTTGGGATTGACTCTCCTTCCCCTCCCAACCCATTGGGCTTGGAGCCTGCTTAAGATTCTCTCTGTCTTTTTTCCTCTACCCCTCTTCCCTCCTCATTGCTTTCTCTCTCTCTCTCTAATAAATAAAATAAAATAAAATAAAATAAAATAAAATAAACCAATTTAGTGAGACTTTAAAATGAGTTGGCTCCTTATAATTATAACTGACATGACAGGCTCACTCCTATCCTTTTTATTTTCTCCCTTCATACTGAGCATTTTGGTTTCAGTTGACCGTATATATTATTAATTCAATTCGTAATTGAATTATGAGTAAGAATTTTCAGTCCATATGTTGAAATCCTAACCCCCAAGGCAAAAGCATGGGCGGTGGGGCCTTTGGGAGGTAATCAGGTTATAAGGGTGGGTTCTCAAGAATGGGATGTGTGCCCATACAAAAGGGATCTCACAGGGCTCCCTTCTCTTCTTTTGCCATCTACCAAGGCTGTCCCTTTATACTGGAAGGCTTTTGGTTTTAGATCTCACTACACACTTAAAAGGGGGGTGAGTGGGTCAAGTTCAAGCTTCAGAATGCTAGCTCTTTTGTTGCCATAGCTTATAGCAGCTTCTTTCAGCCAGAGGAAGGATTCTGCTCAGTGGGATGGTTAAGATGTTTCTGGGAACAGGGCAGCAAATGTTCAGTAAGGCCAAGGTTTAAGAGCAGTTTCAATGACGCTGCTGCTCATAGTCTGAGAAGCAGAGGAACGACAGAGCTGTTGCTCTTTGGCCATCTTTTAAATTGAAATTCATGGACTTCAGAGATCTGGCCACTCTGAATATACACGGAGGCATTTTCCTTCTAGGGAAAGAGTGTCTAGCTTTGTCCACTGTCTCACCCATGTCTGTTATCCCTTCAAAATTAAGGACTGCTCATTTCTCCAAGGTCTGGAAATATGATAAAGTAGAACTTCACTTTATCTTGTGACAAAAAATAAAGCTCAAATACTTCATTTAATGTTTGTTTTAACTTTGTTCTTAGTACTTTATTTTTTAAAGTTTATTTTGAGAGAAGTATAAATAGAGAGTGCAGAGGAGGGGCTGAGAGAGGGGGAGAGAGAGAGAGAGAGAGAATCCCAAGTATGCTCTGAGCTGTCAGCACAGAGCCCAACATGGGGCTGGAACCCTGGAAACATGAGATCACGATCTGAGTGGAAATTAAGAGTCCAATGCTTAACCCACTAAACCACCCAGGTGGCCCTCAGACATTTCATTTATTAATTCATTAAAAACAAACATTGAGGAAAATTATGGAAAGCAGTAGCGCTTTGAGAAAAATGGTTAGCCAATTTTGGTTCCTTTTCTCTCTACAAGGGAGAGCCTAAGGGGGTTTCCAGACCCACAAGCCTTCGGCTCAAAGCCTGCTTGCTTCTCCTGCCAGCACCCACGAGAGCCTAGCCATTCAGAACTCTCCAATCAAGACTGGGCCCAGTGAACTGTCAAAGGTGAATAAGAGCAAATCTAAGGGTCTCATAGGTGAGAGGGCAAAACAGGCAGAAAAACCAGAGCACAAGTCCAGTGCAAGAGAATTGTGGGAAGAGCAGAAGAGTGATTAAATTGAAAACAAACCAAAACAAAACACAAAACTGTTTTAACGTGCAGCAGATACAAGGCTCATTCGAACTTGACAGCATGATTTCCGACATAAACAACCCAGCCAGGAACTAAAGAGAAGAATGGTGGTTGTTGATGCCTGGATTGGTTGCTTGCTATCAGCTTCAGGGTCAAGCTCAGAAACAAAGGGAAACCCTGAGTGTAGGAGGCTCGAGGGATGGGGGGGAGGAGGGGGCGGCCAAGGCCGCAGATGCAGGGTGAAGTCAGGGAGGGGGAGGGCGTTGTTGGGGGTGCGCGCGGAACCGCACAGGTGCACGCGCGCAAGGGCAGCCGCGCCCACGCGGGTTCCCTCGGAGTCCTCTGCGGGATTGTCACGTGTTGCGTTGCCACTCAGGCCTGCAGCTGTTAGGGTGTGGCCGCCTCACCGGTGCCTGGAGGAGGCCCGTAGGCACGTGGGCTTCAGGGCCCTCGGTGTTCAAGTGCGCGCCACTCTGGGAGGTCTTCAGCTTCTAGGTGGCGGTGGTCGCCTCCGCCATGCGCTGCGCGGTCAACCCTGCTCGCGTCCATGGCCTTCCTCCCCCGAAGGGGCGAGCAGCGAGACACGGGCCAGGTGAGATGGTGCAGGCCTCCTACCTCGGTCTTCAGAGCGTGAAGAGCAGCGACGGCGGCGGGGAGCCGGGGAGCGGGCTGACCTGAGCCAGGGCTCCGGAGCGCCGGGCGGCGGGGCCAACGGTGTGGACGAGGGTCCCTGGGCCCGTTGTCCGGGAGGCACGCCGCGCGTGCAGGAGATGGTGGCCTGGTTCGTCTGCCCCCAGGTCCACCTTCAGGATGTTACCCCGCCTCCCCTCCCCGCAGCACACAGCCTGCGTCCCGGGGGCCCGAGCCAGAGGCCAGGGTCTGCCCTTCTCCCTGGAGGGCCAGGCCACCGCCACCGCCCGGCCGCCTCCACGCGTGTCCAGCTTGAGACTGGTGGGTGACATCCGCTTCCGGGCTTGGGGGTCCCGCCCGGTGCGTGCTGCCCTGGAGATTCCACAGACGTGTCCTGTCCCAGGGAACACAGCCAGGACAGCTTTTATACATAAGCTTCCTTGAAACCGACGCTGAGGTTCTGGAACCAGCTGCAGCCTCCCTCTAGCCCGACTCCTTCAAAGTGGCTGGGGGACATTGTTTTGTTTCATTGAGAGAATCCCAAGCTGGCTCTCCGCTCTTAGTGCACAGCCCCATACAGGGCTCAAACCCACCAACCCCTGAGATCATGACCTGAGCAGAGTCTGATGCTTAACGGACTGAGCCACCCAGGGGCCCAGTGGCTGGGGAAAGTTTTCAGCATTTAAGAACGTTTGAGAAGCCAGCAACAGCCTTCTCACAGTTACTGCTGGCTGTGCCTGTAAGCTGGGACACGCTGGGTGTTTCATACATTATCTGCAAAGCAGCCAGGAGAGGTAGGGATTTGAAAGAAACAATTCTAATACTGAAGAAAAAATGTAGGCAGCGCGGATGTATGATATGAGGATCCCTCCCATGGCAATAATTGGCATTTTTAAAGTGAAAAAAGACCAGATGGAAGAGAAGCAGAATTAAATTCTACAAAGACATCATCTGGAGTAAATAAATTCCTGACATTGCAGCTTGTAAAGGCTTCCCAAGTTACAGGCTTTACTGATGAGGAAAGACACACACCTGGGCATATAATAATAAAGTCCTGGAACTTTATTCTTTTATTTTTTAATGTTTTTAATTTATTTTTGAGAGCGAGACAGAGTGTGAGTAGGGAGGTGCAGAGAGAGAGAGAGAGAGAGAGAGAGAGAGAGAGAGGGAGACACAGAATCAGAAGCAGCTCTAGGCTCTGAGCTGCCAGCACAGAGCGCCATGCGGGGCTCAAACTCATGAACCATGAGATCATGACCTAAGTTGAAGTTGGAGACTAAACTGACTGAGCCACCCAGGTGCCCCAGTCCTGGAACTTTAAATAATGAACAAACTATTATAATAGAATATAATGAAGAGAATATTATAATAAGAGAATATTGTAAGTACCTAAGGTACTCTCAAGTAAGATACCATTGGCCTGGATGATATAGTGAAAGACATATGTGAGCATAAATGAGAATTTAAAGTATATCAACTGTACACCTTGTGAAAATATCAATAAATGAACCACAAGGGAAATCTTAAGATGGAGAAGATAAAGAGGTAAAGCAACAGTGGTGAGCAACCCTCCCTTTCTCCCCTCTTCCTTTCTTACTTCCTTCTTTCCTCCCTTCCTGTTTCATGTATACATCTATCTGAATAGAATTTATTACCTTGAAATGTGATCCATAAGTAATAGGCAAGGTTCTTGAAACAGGAAGAATATGCTTTAAGGAAATTCCCTCTCTCCCTTCTTTCCTCCCTTCCTTCCTTCCTTCCTTCCTTCCTTCCTTCCTTCCTTCCTTCCTTCCTTCCTTCCTTCCTTCCTTCCTTCCTTCCTTCCTTCCTTCCTTCCACAACAAGTCTCAAGAACAAGGAATAAACTTCATACTGAAGAATTCGACCCTAGTGGACATGGCATTTCTCCTGATCTGTAAGTGCCTCTTTTCTTTGTTTTTAAACCACTTTATTGAGTATACAACTTGGTCATTTTGGAAGTACACACTTGTGAAACCACCACCATAATCAATACATAAACATATCCATCGCCTCTGAGTTTCCTCCTGCCCTTTTAATGTTAATTTTTTTATTTTTGTGATTTTGGAATCATGTGGTATTTGTTCTTTTGTGTCTGGCTTATTTCCCTTAAGGTAATATCCTCTTGGTTCATACATGGTGTCACATATAACGGGATTTCCCTCTTTTTAAAGGCTGTATAATATTCCATTGTATTTACATATCATATTTTCTTTATCCATCTGTCAGCAAACATATGGGTTGCTTCCGTGTCTTGACTATTGTGAATAATGCTGCAATGAACATGGAAATCCAGATTATCTCTTTGATATATGCACGATTTTAATTCTTCTGGATATATGCCCAAATATGAGATTCTGGATCATGTGGTAGTTCTATTTTTAATTTTTTGAAGACATTCTATACTGTTTTCCATAGAGGCTGCATCAATTTACATTCCCACTCACAGTGCAGAAAGATTCCATTTTCTCCACATCCTCACCAACAATACTATTTTTTGTTTTCTTGATAATAACATTTTTTTGGATAGACATCCTAATAGGTGTGAGGTGATACCTCATTGTGGTTTTGGTTTGCATGTCTCTGATGATTAGTGCTGTTGAATACATTTTCATATACCTGTTGGCCATTTGTATGTCAACATTTCGGAGAAATGTTGATTCGGATCCTTTGCCCATTTTTATATTGGGCTATTTGAGGTTTTTGCTTTGTTTCTTTCTATTGAGTGGTTTGAGTTCCTTATATATTTTGGATATTAACCGTTTATCAGATATATGGTTTGCAAATATTTCTTTCCGTTCTGTGGGTTGCCTTTTCACTTCGTAGATTTTCTTATTTGGTGTGCAGAAGTAGTTTAGTTTGAAATTTTTAATATTTACTATGCTGATGAATTAATATTTACTATGCTAACTCAGAAAAGCCTAGGAATTGGTGATTGTGGAGAGGGGTGGGGAGTTGAAGCACTCCATGGTTCTCATTAGGGGCAGACGGTCAAAGAGGGGAGGAGAAAGGGGAACGAACATATCCTATGGACTTCATCTTAGGGGTTGAGGGAAAAGTAGGGGTGCACCGGAACAGCTAGGTAGGGACATAGTTGACAGCCAGTGTAGTAGAGGGGCTAAAAATAAAATGTAGCTCTATGCTATTTACAAGAAAACACAACCTCATTTAGGCAGTGTTAACAACAAAAATGAAAGATTGAACATGTAGATATGAGACAAACTCAAATAAAAAGTAAAAAGGAGTGTGCAGTGAAACTTTGTAGCTGTTATGTGGTCCAGTCACATAATAACAACAAGGATAGAAGGTCTTCATAGTGAGATTACAGGCTGCATTGGGTCAGCATGACCTCTGAAACAAGAATCTGTTATTGTCTGAAAGCAAAAACCAACCACGCTACCTGATGTAATCTGGATAGTGTTTCAGTGAGTATCTGCACACTTAAGAATAGGGTTCTTAGAACATATATAGCATGAATGCCTGCTAGTTAAACTGTATAAAGACTTATATGGAGAATAGCTCATAAAATGCCTTTCCTGAAAGGAGGGCATTCTCTGGCCATTCTATATAAGCCCTATAACATCTATTTTGTGATATATGAGTGTAATTTGTTTTATGCAACAAATGCAAGTATTGATAACAGACGAGGTCTAATTTGAAGTTAAATGCATTGAAGAGTTACATTATGTAACAATAAACCGTTCATGAAGACCGTATTACATTTATAAATTTGTTTGTACCAAACAACTTAGTAGCTAACTATACAAAGCAAAATATTTTAGGAATGGAGGCAAAATTTGAAAAAAAAATTAATGTGGAAGGCCAAATATTCCTCTTCCAGAACTGGACAAGTCGAGTGAAAAAAAAGAAGGACATATGGGAAAAAATGATATAATCAATAAAATTCTTTTAATAAATGTATAGGAAACCAACATTTGTCTGAGGGAGACATATTTCTTTGCGTGTGTTCATAGAATGTTTATAAAACATCTCTTTTTCTTTTACTGTACTACATGGTCTCAGAAAACCTCAATAGTTTTTAGAGTAAAAATATTGTAGTTCAAAATCTCTGATCAAATTCAGTAAAATTGAAGAAAAGTAATAAAAAATTGGCCTAAAAGTTTAGTCTGTTTGGAAATGAATAAGCATGCCTCTAGATAACTTTTGGATAAAATAAAATATTAAAAAAGAAACTACAGATTATATTGAAAACAGTGAAAAGGAGGACACTTCACATCTAACTAAACTTTTGGAAGCCATTAAAATATGATCAGAGGAAAATATTTTCAGGGGAAAATGTTTAGCTTTTAATGCCATCATTAGTAAAAGAAGAAAACCAAACAGATGGAATGATGACTCCACTTAAGAAATTAGAAAATGAAAAACAAAGTGTAACGAAGTCACTTTATAATGAATAAAATCTGAAATTAATGAAAAACAAACAAAAATTAGGGAAAAGGATAAGTGAATCCCAAAAGTAGTTTTTAATATAACCATAAAACAGATGAGAACCTACAGCCCTGAATAAGGAAAAGAATTAGAAAAAGGATAAATATTAAGAGTAAGAAAAGAATTAAAGAGAAAAGCTTAAAATAATTCTAATTTAAGGATGCATGGCAGGGGGGTGCGTGGGTGGCTCCGTCAGTTAAGCGTTCAGCTCTAGGCTTGAGCTCAGGTCATGATCTCACGGTTTGTGAGTTTGAGTCCCACGTTGAGCTCCATGCTGACAGCACGTAGCCTGCTTGGGATTCTCTCTCCCTCCTTCTTTGCCCCTCCCCTGCTCATGCTCTCTCTCTCCCTAAATAAATAAATAAATACACTTTATATATGAAAAAGATACATGTAACTTTAGGGTAATAAATTTGAAAAACCTAGAAACAAATAATTTCCTAACAAAATAAAAGATTAGATTAAAGGTGACATAAGTGTAGGTTAAATCTTAGAGTTAGCATAAGAAAGGTAATTTAGCATTCAGAATGGCACTGTGATCAGATGTTTCATAACCAAGATTTAGCTAATCTTTAAAGAGTGGGTAACTATACCGTTTATTTGAACTGTTGAAGGAAATCTTACAAATTTATTTTATCAAGCCAAAATCATTTAAAAACAAAACCTGTTAAAGATGGCCAACAAATAAAACCATATATCATTCTTTATAAGGAATGTGGAGGGCAATTCTTAATAAATTTTATCAAATAATACCTACAGTGCATTTTCAGGGCAGATTTCCCCTCCCAGATTTTTAAGAGTTGTTGAATATCAGGAAATCTGTCAACATAATTTATTGTGTCAACACATTGAAGAAAGAAATGTAATTATATCAATAGATGCTTAAAACTTGTTTGGTAGAAACCATTAGCCGTTTCTAATAAAATTTCTTTTTGTAAAAATTTTTTTAAATGTTTACTTATTTTTGAGAGAGAGAGAGAGAGAGAAAGAGAGAGCATGAGCATGAGTTGGGGAGGGGCAGAGAAAGGAGACACAGAATCTGAAGCAGGCTCCAGGCTCTGAGCTATCAGCACAGAGCCCAGTGCGGGGCTAGAACCCATGTACTGTGGTATCATGACCTGAGCCAAAGTCCGATGCTTAACTGACTGAGCCACATGGCACCCCAAGCCTCCCGATTTTGGCTCAGGTCAAGATCTCACAGTGGTGAAATCGAGTCCCATGTCAAGCTGAGAGCACTGAGTGTGCTTAGTATTCTCTCTCTCCGTCTCTCTCTACCCCTCTCCTGCTCTCTCAAAAATGCATAAATATTTAAAAACAAAAAAAGAAAAAGAATGAAAAAATAGAGCCCACTGTGGAAAATAGTTTAATGTATTTTTAAAGTCAGTAGTTCATTTTAGTGGGAACTGGATCAATTATTTAACAAATGGCATTTGGACAACTAACTATCCATCTGGAAGAAAAAGGAAAAAAAATCCCTACTCTATTCTACATTTAAGTATAAATCCTAGATGGCTGAAAGGTTTACATGGTAAAAATAAAATTGCAGAGGCCTTACAAGAATACCTAAAAACTAAATGTATAAAATCTATAGACAGAGAAGCATCTTTTCCTAAAGCTATAGAAATCCAGAAGCTATAAAGGAAAAGAGAGGCATATTTAAATGTATAAAAGCTAAGATCCTTGATATGACAAAAGACCTCATAAATAAAACAATAGACATTCAGTTTAGAACAAAATATTTGTAACTGAAAAAAACAAACAATTCAATTGAAAAATGGGCAAAGAATAGTGAACCTAAATGTCCAACAAATTTATAAAAAGATTCCCATAGGGCCCCTGGGTGGCTCAGTCAGTTAAGGGTCCGACTTCGGCTCAGGTCGTGATTTCTCGGTTCGTGAGTTCGAGCCCCACATCAAGCTCTTGGTTGTCAGCACGGAGCCCGCTTCACATCCTCTGCCCCATTCTGTTGCCCCCACCCACTCACTCTGTCTCTTTCAAAATCAATAAATAAACTTTAAAAAAAGATTTTCAAATTCATTATTAGCAAGGAAAATTCAAATACAAGTAAAAAGAAAATGTCATTTTACACCAGACTGACAACAATGGAAAAGAATTATGATAACTCTTACTGGTGCTGATTGAGGGAAAGGATTACTCTCATGGCTGGTAGAAATATGAGGTGTTATAGGTTTTGGCCCATCCATCTGCCAATGTCTATTAAAGTTTTAAAATATGTATACTTTTTGGCCCAGCAATTCCAGTCCTTGGACTCTTTCCTGTAGAAAGGAAGGCACCAGTATGTGAGGCCATGTGTTTGTAGTGGCAAAAGCCTCATTACAAATAATGAATCCGTGCTCTATCTCTTGACTTGCAGTGATTTTCACGAACTATTTTTGAGAAAGAAGAGCAAGACGTGGAAAGGTTAAGATCCTCTTTTGTAAAATGACCAATAATACTCACACGTAAACATAGTTACATGTGCATTTCTATATAGAATTCCAAGGCCAGGGATTCTATGGGAAGTTAGGCTAATGTGAGGAATGGAGAGAAAGAAGATGGATAGCTAAAGGAAGCAATCCCTTCTCCACTTCAAAGGATGAATACTAGCCACGATTGAGAATATTAAATTGTATGATATTGACTGTGAATCAAATTTCCAATGATTAGGGGCGCCTGGGTGGCTCAGTCGGTGGGGCATCTGACTTTGGCTCAAGTCATGATCTCACAGTTCACAGGTTCGAGCCCTGTGTGGGGCTCTGTGCTCACAGCTCAGAGCCTGGAACCTGCTTCAGATTCTGTCTCCCTCTCTCTCTGCCCCTCCCCCATTCATGCTGTCTCTCTCAGCCACCCAGGTGCCCCCCCCAAATAATAAATATTAAAAAAAAAATCCCAATTGAAGTTTGTTAAATCACCCACTTTGGAGGATATATGCTTTTGGTATTTGTGTAGGTATGTAAGTATATACATTTTTGGTCATGTTTATTTATAGTCTCACATTTTTGGAAGTAGGTATTATATAACCCATAAATAAGCAGTAGATTTTTAAAAATCTTTCTCCTTAAAACAGTCATACCTCTAATGCCCTAAATAACATTTAAAATATGTCATTTTAAATAGTTGATGGGAAACTAGAAAACAGTCTGTTTCAGACTGATGAAATAAAATAAATTTTCTTCTTGCATTTGTATAGTGATTGTTTGCTTCATGTTCTTTTATTTCCCATGTTTGAAAAATCCTCTCTTGAAAATTAAAATTGGACAATAGAATGCTTTTGAGGGAATATGGAGAATGAAAGCCAGACATTTTCTAGGACACAAATGGCCTGCCAACATCAATGTCAGAAAACCTTTTTTGGAAGAAAAATTAAGGATGCTTTTTTTTGCTATATGTCTACTAATTATTTAAGGTATTTGAGGACTCAGCATTGTTCCGAGAGGTTTCAACATTTAGATCTGTCAACTCTGTTTTTTTAAAAAATGTTCTTATGTACTTTTGAGAGAGAGAGAAACAGACACAGACAGACAGGGTGAGAGGGGGAGGGAGACACAGAATCCGACGCAAGCTCCAGGCTCTGAGCTTTCAGCACAGAGCCTGACGTGAGGCTTGAACTCATGAACCACAAGATCATGACCTGAGCGGAAGTTGGATCCTTAACCGACCAAGCCACCCAGGAGCCCCTAGATCTGTTAACTCTTAAATTCATATTCCAATTTCAGAAGTAAACTCAAGTTTTGGACCAAGGTATGGGATGTAGAATTTCTGTTCATAATTATAAAGTAAAAATCTTGTTAAACCTCAGTTGAGGTAGTGTGACATAGGTGTAGACTTCCTTTACCTCACCCCCAACTTCTTACCACAGTAATGAAAAATGTAGGCACGGATACATTTTTTTTTTTTTTTTTGATAAACACCTTGACTTTCACAGTCAGCAGTATTGAATTTCAAAGCAGCATATATTGCCAGTTTCAACGACTGAAGAATAAGCTATGGGAGAACCAGCATAAATCTTCAGAAACAATTCAAATATTAGTAACAATCTTTGGAACAGACTACTTAAAACCAACTTTGAAGACGAAATTAAAATATTTTAATATTGGAAGTATGCCCAATGTACTCATAAGATAAATACAAATTCAGATTATCATATCACTGTTCTCCAACTAGTGTGGCACTGAAAAATGAATCTTGAAAAAGGTATGGAAAAACAAGAACTCTCAAGGTTCATTAGTGGAAATACACCTTTCCAATTATTTTGGAAGGTAGTTGCAGTATCTGTATTAAAAATAAACAGAATCTTCAACCCAAACTTTACTCTTCCGGGATTTTCTATAGATAAATGGTTACATGTCTGCACAAACATGTTTACTACAACATTTGTTTGAAGTAGCAAAATATTGGAAACAACCTGAATGTCTGCCAGGTGGGACCTGGTTAAATAAATTAAGGTATATCTATAAAATGGAATATTGTGTATCATTTAGAGAAAAAAGTGGCAAATCTACATGTGTCAATATAGAAATATCCTCAAAATACTTTAAAGGAGAAAGGAATGTGTGTAGGGTGCGCTTATATTTTGAAAAAAGGAAAACATGATACATATTATATAAATGTGTACTTAAGTATATGTATGTGTGTGTCTATAGACATAGAATATCTATATATACATAGAATATAGGAACTGATACTAAGAGTTATCCCTGGGAAGGAGAACTGGGAAGCTGGGGGGCATAGATGGGTTTAATTGCATATTCTTTTATATTATTTGATTTAAAAAAAGGTAAGTGTTTATTTAGCACTTAGTATATTCCAGAATTTATGCTCATTTTATGGATGCGGAAACTGAAGCCCACTAAAGCAAGATGCTTGTGTTTCCATTTCCGCTAAGTAATTGAGCCAGTGTTTGGATGCGGACAGTGTAATTTCAGAGCTTGCACTCTTACCTAAACCATACATGGTCTCTTCCCACAAATTAAAACAACAAAATAATTAAAGTTAATTTATCATGTAAGACATTTCAAAATAGTGGAGCCAAATAAGTATAATTTAATTTCTGCTTGTTTAGTTGGGAAATGGTTCCTTTTTGGTTAAATTGCTAGGTTGCACCTGATAAATCATTCTCAGTCTCTGATATGTTGTAAGAGTCACTCAGAAAAATCTTGAACCTGTGTAGCCGCTATTGCTGGACTCTGTCACATCCGTTTATTTGTCTCTGCTCTAAAGTTATAAGCAGTAGCCTTTGGTCCACTATGCTTTGGGAAATTGAAAAGATTTGATGTCACGGGCCATGCCTCTGGGGTTGGCGTTTGCTTGACACGGTGCAGACTAATCCATCAGCCCATGGACATAACTGATTCCAAGTGTTCATGGTTTCATTTCTTTCTGATTAAAGTATACGTGGTTTTGCTTCTTCCTTATCATTCTTTTACACAGAGTAGGGAAATTAAGACATGAGCATAAGACAGAAAATATTACCAACTGGAAAGAGCCCGAGGACTTAGGACCAAAAAACCAAGTCTTTTTTTTGTTTGTTTGTTTATTGTCAAGTTGGTTTCCTTATTAACACCCAGTGCTCATCCCTACAAGTGCCCTCCTCCATGCCCACAGATCTTGGCTGGGGGATTATATGGCTTTGGACAAGTCACGGAACTTTTCTGAGTCTCCGTTTACTGTCTGTAAAATAAGAATGCTAATACCTACCACAGAGGTGGTTATGAAGATCCAATGAGGTAACATGTTAAAGTTACTACCTCAATACCTAGAAATGATGGTTTCCTACGTAAAGTGAAGTGTTTAGCTTAGTACCTACTGTGTGGTTGTTTCCTGAAATACATGAGCTAAGTCTGAATTTGAGTTCTTTGAGAGCAGGCACTCGATTCAGAGTTGTTGCTGGAATGTACGAATCAGTGAATGAGTGATTATGATTAACATAGTTGTCTGCATATAGTGCAGCATCCATATGCTGTGTCTTTAATGATGGATAGTGAGCTAGGCCAGATCCAGAGCATGAATTTTTGTCACTCAGGTATGAGAACTGGAGAGTTAATGGTTCGTAGATGGAGTGTGATGTTTTGAGAGGCTTTTAACACCTAGTGGATCCTTTAGAACACTTTTTAAAAAAGTTTATTTATTTATTTTGAGAGAATAGAGAGAGGGAGGAGCAGAGAGGGAGAGAAGGGAGAGAATCATATGCAGACTCTGCACTGTCAGCATGGAGCCTGATGTGGGGCTCGAATTCACAAACCATGAGATCATGACCTGAGCTGAAATCAAGGGCTGGACACCTAACTGACTGAGCTACTCAGGCGCCCCTAGAATAATCTTCTTAATATCATAGTTCGGGTTCGTTGGCTCAATAGAATCTGCCCTTGATTCAGTGATTCATTTGTTGCTTTACTACTGTTTTTATATTTGTGTTCAAAAGAGCTCAAATGGTCCAAAACCTTTGCTTCCGGCTCTTATTACTAATTATTTACATCAGGGGTAACTGACACTCTTGGAGAGCTACAGAGGGAAAAGAACAGGAAGACTAGGTAGTGGGAACACACTCAGGACAACTCCAGATTGTCATTTCCTCTCTCAACCCAGTCTTGTGATCGTATCTCCTTTGGCTGAAACCACACCCCGAAACATGGCTGTGCCTCTTGGTACTGGCACAGGAGTGCTTGCCCTACAGTGTGAGATTTTGCGCCCCTTCCAGGGAAGGATACTTAATTTAAGTCCAGTGCTGATAATAAGGCAGAGTGACTCCAGGGAGAAATGCCCAGTGTCTGGGCCCCGCTCTGTTCGGATTATGCTGAAAAACGGGAAAGCAAAAGCCCTAAGCACAATTATTGTGCTTTTAAATTCTGGAAGCACTACATAAATATATGAATCCTGTTAAGGATAGTTTAGTTAGTAAATTCGCCTTAGCGATTTGCTAATAAATTAAATCTTGTTGCCCCTACAGCTGTTTTTTTAGTAAACAATTATACTGTGCACATTACATTTTTTTTTAAAAGAATCTGAACTAAACTGTTTTTTTTCCTGGTAATTTGTGCACAGATAATGAAAATGACCTACAATATAGATAGTCACAGACATGAGTCCGACAATACTTGGCATACTGATGTCAGGGATTAAGCACTGTTTGAAAGGTGATACCGTTATTTTCTTTAACTTTAAATTATCAAACTGCTGCTGTTTTTTTTTAAATGTTTTATTTATTTTTGAAATAGAGATAGAGACAGCATGAGCAGGGGAGGGTCAGAGACAGAGGGAGACACAGAATCCGAAACAGGCTCTAGCCTCTGAGCTATTCCTGAGCACAGAGGCCGACGCGGGGCTTGAACCCACGAACTGTGAGATCATGACCTGAGCCGAAGTTGGACGCTTAACCGACTGAGCCACCCAGGTGCCCCAAACTGCTGCTGTTTTTGTAGCTGTGGCATCACATTACATCTTTGTTAGCCCACGAACTGATTTCTACTCTTTTACTGAATACCAATGATCCATGGCTTACAGACCCATAAAGTTGAGTCCAGAAGAAATCAGAAAGGAAGATAATAAATATTTTTCCAAGTTTTTTTTCCCACTGATGGATGGAATATTAGTTTTTCTCTTCCTTCTTGCCGTCTTCCCTCACCCCTCTCTATCTTCTGCCCATCTATTAAAAAATATTTTGAAGATGTTTCCTGCGACAAGTGTAGGCATGTACCATACCCAGGATTCTTGGTTTCAGATAACAGGATTTGACACTAGTTAACTGAGGTTAGGAAAAAAAAAAAAAAGAATTTCATGGACCCGTATGGTGTAGGTCACAGCCTGGAGGACACAGCTCTGGCAAGAATTCGAGGAGGCAGAGCCTGGCTAAGATCTTGATGGAAGAAAGACCCACTTTCCAACTGGGAAAGATCTTCTCCCTCTTATGCTTCCCTGCTAGGAGGTGGGACCTTTCCCTGCCACTTTTCTAGAGATTTCCTCCAAATGAGCAGAACATTTAATGATAGTTGGACTAATGAAATATCTCTTGCATTGGGTACCAATGAAGCTTTTGCTCTGATGGGAACCATGTCTCTGTTTTCCAAAGTTCTAGGAACAAGTAAAGAGCATGGGTTCCTGTACTGATTGGTCTAAGGGAAAGACCTCCTTGAGAGGACACACTTAACTCTCCCTGTCCAGATGGCTTAACATGCATGGAGCTGCAGCTGAGAATGGGACAGCAAGGAGCAAATCATGACTAACAAGATTTGGGTAATGGGAGATGCCTATGAACATATTGTATAATTAGAAATTTCCCTGTTCTAGGGACACCTGGGTGGCTCAATCGGTTGAGCGTCTGACTTTGGCTCAGGCCATGATCTCATGGTGTGTGAGTTTGAGTCCCATGTCGGGCTCTCTGCTGACAGCTCAGAGCCTGAAGTCTGCTTCTGATTCTGTGTCTCCCTCTCTTTCTCTGCCCTCCCCTTCTCGCATTCTGTCTCTCTCTCAAAAATAAATAAATATTTAAAAAATTTAAAAAAAAAAAGAAATTTCACTGTTTAAAGGATTCCCCCAGAGGCAGCCACAGATCATCTTCATTAAAATTATTGGTAAAAATGAAGATTCTTGAGGATCCCTCCAGGCTTACCGAATTAGAAGCTCTGGGAGTAGCTCTAAGGGTTGACAGTTTTTATAATGAACTTCAAGCCCACTAGGTTTGAGAAACACTTGGAATGTAGGTCCAACAAAAACTTGTTAAAGCTCTTGTTACAGTCACTCAATTTTAGCTTCTCCTTTCCCCATTTACACTTATCTGTAGATGTATTTTTGTTGAGTGTTGTATTTATACTTTATGAAGAAAGATGCTATTCTAAGGCTTACTGAGTTTTAAAAATCAAAACATGTTGTTGCTTTTGAATGAGGCTCTTTAAAAGAAGATAGAGATTTGTAAAGTGCTAGACTGTTATTTGGGTAAAAAGTCAATGAACCCAATGGAAACTCTTAGAAGGTGAGCAGGTATGGAGTTTCTGGAAGGAAAGGGCACATTTTCTGACAGTAGTTGGTCAGTAAACATTACTCTACTCCTTCTGAGTTTTGCCTCTGAGGGGAGGCAAAAACATGGGCGTTCACAGCACATCAGATGTGGCATACTAATGGCACCTAATAACTACTTGCTGAATGAATGATTGCACAAGTAAGCAAACTTGTGTTTCTTTTGGGATTCTCTCCTGGATTTTCTGGGAAATATTCAGTCTTCACTCTTCTCTGAACTCTCCCTTAGGATCATTGAGGAAGGACATGGTTGGTGCATCTTGAAGATCCTGGTGAGGCCAAAGTCTTCTCCATCATGAAGACTTAAAGGCATCTTGGAGCACTCTTCTTTCTAACCCACTTTGGCTGAAGTTCATCACCATAAGTGAATATTTTAAATGTGATTGAGAAGATTGTTTCTAAATAAGCAGCATTTAGCAGATTTACTTAGTTTATGGGGCAAGGTCAGGGTTTTGCCTGCTGATTCTTTATGCTAATTTGAGTACTCTCCTTGGTGATGAACCTTGTTACTGTTGGAGTGTTTTCTGTTATTAATTTATTTTTATACAATTTGTAGATGACCTTCATGAAAAAGACCTTAAGCAGCTGTCATTATTTGCAGGGTGTGCTATTGTCAATAGTCATGGTCCTCATTCTGGTGGAATGTTAATTAATATTTAGTCATGGGAGAGATTTAAATGGCCCTGGCATGCTAGCTGATGTCACTGAAGATCTTACATATAATCCATGTTCCCAGTGAGAGATTTTTGCTGTGGATTTAAATCTTCTTTAGTGTTTTGATCGTCTTAAAGTGTGTGTTTATTCCACTTAGCTTTTAAAATTTTTTTTATGAGGGAAACCAAAATAACGTGGGATACTCTGCCAGTATTTACAATTTTTTTCCTATTGGGGTGTGTGTGTACATTTAAGAGCCCTTTAAGACTATACTTACAATGGGATCTTAAGTGTGTGTGATGATTTTCAAAAGACAGTGAGGGTGACTTCCATCTACGGGGTGTCTGGTTTGCTGTTTGTGCTGAACTTTTCCACTTCCATGAGTTTAGAAAAACTACAGGCCTGTGGAGTTGTCTTACGTTTTTTGACCATTTAAAGCAAATACGTTTCATCATTTATAGAGTACTTTTCCGGGTGCCCTCTTCCCCTCCCTTGAAGGTCATAGGCTGAAATGGTCAGTCTGGTGCTGTTCCCATCTCTCCAACTGGCCCCTCTTCTTTCCACTTGTTCTTCCTTTCATGGCTGCAGCCACCTGACCAGGAGATGCAGGTGGATCTAGGCTCTAGTCTCCTGAGATTACTTTTAGGTGACCAGCTGTTCTGAAACTGTTTCCAGGCCCTGGCTTTACAGTGCTAAAAATCAGGCAAGTACTGGGAAAACCAGGATGGTTGGTGACCTTACTTTTATTCTTGTCAGAGGATCTTTAAGAATTCTTAATTCAGTAGTTCCAGTTATTGGACATTAAGTCTGTGACCATGCATTATTGCCCCAGCACTGAATTTTGCCTTGATCTAAGGTCAAGAGCCCATCTTGTTCCTACAACTGAATACCAAGGTCTGGCCATCTTTCTTTCCTCCCTCCCTCCCTTCTTCCTCCCTCCCTCCCTCCTTTCCTTCCTTCCTTCCTTCCTTCCTTCCTTCCTTCCTTCCTTCCTTCCTTCCCTCTCTCTCTCTCTCTCTCTCTCTCTCTTTCTTTCTCCCTTCCTCCCTTCCCTCCTTCCTTCCTGAGAGAAAAAAATCTTAAGCAATCTCTGTGTGTGAAGCCTGATCTCATAGTCTTGAGATCATGACCTGAACCGAAATCCAGAACCAGCTGAGCCACCCAGGTGCCCCTGGCCATATTTCTTTGCAATAGAAGTCCTGTTGTGATTACCTGTCTTATTTCTTGTAGTCTGGGTCATGCTTTGTTAGCTCAGATTGGCTTACGGTCTAGAGTCCTGTCCTTGGTCCTCAGCCTATACCTCCACCTAACGTGGACTGCTTCTAGCTCTTTTTGCCAAGATACCACCTGCACCACCTGTTACCCATGTGACCTAATTGAAAGTCTATTTAGGACTTAGAGCAGTGGTTCTCAAAGTGTGATCTTGGGACCAAGAACATCAGCATCACATGGGAATGTGTTAGAAATGCAGACTGCCAGGTCCCACCCCAGCCCTGCTGAATCAGGAACTTTGGAGATGGGGCCCAGTGAGCTGAGTTTTAACGAGACCTCCAGGTGACTCTAGTACATACTCCAGTTTGAGAGCCACTTCTCTAGATTGTGCACTTTACCTTCCCATCTAGACCTTAAAGCCCAAAAGCAAGTCTGCCTACCTTGATGAATATTTATTGTCCTACTTGCTGCCCATTGGTGGTGTGGTTTGTCTCCTTCCTGACCAGCCTCAAGCTCTCATTCCTACGTGGATCCTTCAAGCATTGTTCCCCTCACTTCTGATAGAGGCTGTCTGGGTTTGTCCAGGACTGAGGGGTTTACTGGGCATGGGACTTTAGTACTAAGCTGGGAAAGTTCTGGGCAAACTGGACAGATGAAGACCCTAACTGAACAGCCCAATAACATAGTGAATGCTTGTTGACTTAAAGAGAGTCAACTTTGTTGACTTACAGAGGGAAATAGAAGGAGGATTATTACTCCTTCAGAATATCCCCTCATTTACAACCAAAAGAATGAATAGCCGAAAGGAAGACAGTCTATGATGGGGTATGAGTATACTAATTGTATATTGGGATAATTTTCAGAAAAGAATAGGTTACATTTTAGCCAGGACTATTTAGAGAGACTTTTGTTTCCCCTTTTCTGGAAAGTAAATGCAGTGGAGTCAGGTTTTTAGCATGAACTTGCTGTATTATCTCAGGCAGAGTAATTGTCTGCTTTATCTGTAATTGGAGCAGCAATAAATTTTTCTGCTAATTACGTTAGAGGGGATGAATTGAGGATAAATGAGATTAAGTGGTGTCTATAAAAATACTGTTTCTTGGATGGATGCTGTATAAATCTGTCATTATGTTAGCAATAATAAACCCATATACAGACACTGTCCAAAGAGAACATAATGTCTTTTGCAAGATATGAAAAGACACTAAAGGTAGCATCTGACCTCCCCAGATGGGAACTATTTCTCTCTGTTGTGAATTCCTGGAGGACTTACTGTCCAGGCTGGTTCTCAACCTTGACTGCGCATCAGAATCACTTGGGGATCTCTTAGAAAACAAAAACAAAAGCAATGCCAAGGCTTCTCTCCTTCCACAGGGTGTGTGTGAACTGATCTGCTACAGTACTTGGTTGTCTGTGGCTTTAAGCTCACGGGTGATTCAAATGTGTAACCAGGCTTGAAAGTCATGGATTTAGAATAGTTCTCAAATATTAGTCACAAGAATCACTAAGGAGCATGTTAGGAGTACAAAATTAGCCCCTCCATCAACTTGTTAAAGTAGATCTAGGGAAGGATTGAGGAATCTGCTTAGTTCTGAAGGGGCTGGTTGGAGATCTGGTCACTGGCAGAAACCTTCAACTCTGACATTTTTTTTTTGTTTTTGTTTTTGTCTAGTATATAGCACATGGTTGGTAGAGTGTCTAACATGTGGCAGGTATCTAATAAATGTGTGCTGAGTGAGGCTTGCTGGTTTAAGTCCACCGAGTGACAGTGATTCTGCTCTTGGATTGTAGAGCACCAGGCTTTGGGACCTGGGAGCTACTCATAAAATTATCTGTGCCTCAGTTAAGCTTGACACAGATGAGGTAAAACAAGAGCTTAGTATATATCTCCATAGTGTTGAGAACCTTACCCAACTGGAAAATGTCCCAACAGTGGAAAGATAACCCCACACTGTGCATTAGTTTGTAACTTAGCCTTGTGATTCCGTTTCTGAGATGGTTCAGTGGAAGCAGAGATCTGATGCCCATTTTTAAAAAGTACCAGCCGAAAGAAATGAAGAGTGCACTGTGATACCCAAATTCATGATTTTATTCCATTGTTTTTTTTTTCTTCCTTTTAGAACCTAATTTCTAAGCTTGAATTCAGCAAACAATGATCTATTGAGTTTTCTAAGTGTTATTATGGCTCAGAAATGAAAAAGTCCCCTCCCCTCCCCCTGCACTTTGAACTTTCTTGCTGAAAAATCACAATAGAAAAGCAAAAAGCCTTCAGATATAAAATTGTCAAAAGTGCCTTTGGATGTAAAATTGTCAACTTGGCAGTTTAACAAGGCCTACCCTGTATGCGGCAAAGGCTAAAAGACCAAGACAAGCAAAGGCCTATAGCATTCACTTAACAGAATGAGCCCTGATGCCCTGTTCACATTACATTGCCTTTGTCAAGCTCGATAGTGATCTCCGTCTTCTTGGATGAACCAACTTTTTTTTTTTAAGTTGACTTTTGTTTTCTGAGTTATGCCAACATTCCAGCCACATGAGAAAGCCTGAACAGATTTAAACTGTGCTTTCAAAGTACTGTTTGTACTACAAACATGTTACAGTTGTCAGTGAGCAGTTCACAAACACATTTGGGGGGGTGGTTGGAAATTGAATGAACATTAATTTCTGGGATTAGCTGCCAAGTGGAATGCTATTTTTCAGAAGGTCTATCCAAACTGTAATAGCCTTCCCAGTGGTGTGGTTCAAGTCATCAGGGTACAAAGCTTTGTTGATGCTAATTACAGCAGCTCAGTTAGACAATGAAATCAAACCTTCAGTAACAATTGAGGAAAGGAAGCTCCTCTAACAATCTGACAATTAAGAGGACCCAGGGACATTTATATATACATAAAAGTGTGTTATAACCACTTTTATGGTGTGGTTCATTTTAAGGAAATAAACTAGAGAAATTCCTCACATATTTTATTCCACAAGTGTTCTATAAAATTCTTGCAGCAATCAGTCCCTTTATAATATCCTTTTAGAACATGGGCCAAGAAAATGAGCATTTTTAAAGAAAATTACTATTTCATATTATTTGTGATTTACATTGTGAGTATGTTAATATTGTCAACAGAACTTAAAACGCAAATTGTCAAATGTTTGAAATAATTTTACTTTATTTTCTGCTTAATTTGGATTGATACCATTAGGTAAATTTGTAACTGCTAAGGAAATGAAAAAATACCTTATTTTCTTTGCCCCACATGGTATATAAGATAACTCCCAAAGGGCTTCTAAACCCATTGGCTCCACTATAATTTTGAGTGGGAAAATGACTTTTCAGAGTGTGGCTAAACAGTTGACTGGAATTCTGAAGGACAGAATGTCCATAAAAAGGGAACAGAGAATGTGATATTCCACAGGATAGAATAACTCTCTTCTTTGCAGTTATCTGCCCAAACTCCCTTATTCAGTTACCCCAATTTGTGTTTAGTCACTTTTTGGTCCTCCTGGATGTATTACTAGAGCAAGCTTAGAGCAAACTTCTAATACCTTGCTTGAGAAGCAGATAGTGAAAATAACTGGAATGTACTATTAGGAAGTGTTCCCATCAGCAAACAGAGACAGGACAAGGTCCTGAAATATTTTTGACTTGTACACAAAATACTACATTATACTTTAATTTGAATTCATTTGGTTATATTAAAATTTAATCGACAATTGAGCCACCAGTATATTCTAACAGTCAACAACTGTGGGGTCTTTTGGTCTTATCATTAGCACTTAGAGGAGGGGCAGTGGAAATTCTTGGTAAGAGTATTTTGGGTTGTCTGAGACTGTGGACACTTAACAGAGTATTTTTAGTGTTTTTTTTTTCTTCAGAAAACACTTTAGCCTTTTTTCTTTGGTACTCTGCCCTTGAATTTGCATATGGATTGTTAAGATAAAGCTTTGTGGAAGTCAAGTGATACAGGTTTATAGACACAAATATTGTTCTTCTACATTCCTCAAGCTAGGGAAGAGAGACTAATGTTTATTAAGCCTCTATTATGGTCCCATTTTCTTTCACTTGGTCACTTATTTGTTTGAAAATGACCTTATACTATTATCTCTATGTTTGCAGATAAAAAAATGGAGGCTCAGAGAATGTAAGATCTTGCATGATATCACATTATTACTAGAGGCGGCAGAAATTCAAACTGAGTTTGCTGATTCCAGAGCCCACACCCGCTTCCATGGTGGTACACTCTGATTGATGCTAGGGGTTTGAATAGGCTTTGGACACAGGCAGGGTGAGGATCCTTAAGGAAAAGAGAACAACTGAATGAGTCCCAAGTCACATTAAAGCCACATTTCAGGCATTCCATATCTAGCTTTACTCTGCCAGTATCTTAAGAGTTATAGCCTTTTGGGGACTCCCAGCTGGCTCACTCCATAGAGCAGGCAGCTCTTGATCTCGGAGTGGTGAGTTTGCACCTCACAATTGGGGGTTGGAGATCACTTCAAAATAAAATGTTAAAAAAAATAGTTACAACCTTTTAAATACAAGGAATGAAAACATTTGGTTTGAGGAAGCCTGAGAAGAAAAACACATTTATTGTGCGTGGGAAGTGTTAAGTCAGTGGGGCTACATTTGTAAATTTATTCTCTGATGTTGGTACATCTCTGATGTCCTCTGGTGTATTTTGTGTAGGAGGTCCAACAAAAGCACACAGGATTGCTTTGGGTTCCCTGTACTTTAGGTTCCCCACATTTTTACTAGATAAGGGAAATCCATTATCATAAACGCTAAAAAAAAATAACTGCCAAGAATACAGTCAATCGACCCTACATGCTTTAAAGCATTTGGACATCATGATGAAATCTAGAACTTTTTATACACTTAACATTTTTATGAGAAGGAGGTAAAGGGCCAACACAAATTTTTCTGGATTTTTAAGAGTATACATATGTCATCACCTATGATGGACATGCTATCAGTCTAACTTTCCATAGTCTAGGCCTGGACTCATACAATTAGCAATACACTGGAAACCAGAAGGATATTTCCGAGGCATTTGTTTTTTCAGAGAAGCTATTTTTATTCCTGTTTGAGACCTTGAGTCTTGTCTCTTCTCTCTCTCTCTCTATTTATTTATTAAATGTTTATTTTATTTTATTTTTTTTATATTTTTTTATTTATTTCTAGGAGAGAGAGAGAGACAGTGTGAGCAGGGGAGGGTCAGAGAGAGGGAGACACAGACTCCGAAATAGGCTCCAGACTCCGAGCTGGCAGTCAACACAGAGCCCGACGCGGGGCTCGAACCCACGAACCGCAAGATCATGACCTAAGCGAAAGTCGGACGCTTAACCGACTAAGCCACCCAGGCGCCCCTTAAATGTTTATTTTTGAGAGAGAGAGACAGACAGCAGACAGACAGATCATGAGCGGGGGTGGAGGTGGGGGTGGGGAGAGGCAGAGAGAGAGAGGGTAACAGAATCTGAAGCAGGCTCTAGGCTCTGAGCTGTCAGCACAGATCCAGACGTGGGGCTTCAACTCCTGTACCATCAGATCATGCGCTGAGCCGAAGTCAGACACTTAACTGACTGATCCACCCAGGGCCCCCTCCATTTAGAAGGGTACAGCAGTGTCAGGGAGCAATGAAGTCAACATCTGCTCCTCACCAACCCACCCACCAGCCTCTAGACCACTGCTGTCATGCCAGTCAGATCTGAGCCAGCCAGCTTTCCTCAGGATGGACAGTGGGTTCATGAGAAACATAAACATATTTGTACTAAAATAAAGATTCTCTAGCTTAACCAGAAAGAGGATGCAAATGGTGGCATCTTAGGCACTGAGGCAGGCTAGGGGAGATGGGGGTGTGGGGATTAAGAGTCTCCCACTGTGAGGAGGGGATGGTCCTCCCCTTTATGCACTGTTGCTTGGTATGGTGGGAGACGGTCCCTGATCCCAGGCCAGGCTGCTTCCCACATACACTCCTCTCAAAAAAGTACGAAGGGTGCTGGCAACCATATAAGGTGCCTCTGAAACCTCCTCAGAGGACCAAGGAGGTGGCCACGGGTGTGACACACAGGTCCCAGATCCTGCTCTGCTTTTTATACCATAGAGAAATAGGATTGTCTGAAAGGAGCTAGAAAAGCAATGCTACTTGATGGCAGACATGAGAGCTGTGACGTTCAGCCCTGTCAGGTAGCTGGCCAGGGGGATGGGAGGACAGAGCCCGGAGAGTGTCCTTCTAAGCTGCTTCAAGTTGACCAGGAACTTGGGTGTAAGACCTGAACGGGGTGGATCCCAGTGCTCAGGCCTGAGGCCCTGTGTAAGGGGCTTGGGTCCCACCTCTGTCTCTGAGCCTGTGCATACCCTTCAGGCTGACGACCTGTATCCCATAAGCTTCCTCTCCACCTTTCCTGCCCTTGGAAGGGCCTGTCCTCAGGGCTGGACCTGCCTCCACGGCCTCCCTCAGATTCCACCGGGCAGAGTGCCTCTGCCTCCATCCCCACCCTGTTCCAGAAGGGAGAGGTCGAGGCCTCCCTGAAGTTGGCTATGGCACCCCGCAGGTGGGAGCAGACTGGGCCAGGATCCATTAGAAGGCCAGTCTGTGGAAGTGGCCTCCTGGAGGATGTGGTTGAAGCTTCTCCCCCAACTCGGGGATGTAGGGAGCGCAGAGACGTAGGCCACCCTGCTCCATGCCTCTTCTCCTCCTGCAGTAAAGGATGTTGTCATTTTTTTTTTAAATTTTTTTAAAATGTTTTTATTTCTGAGAGAGAGAGACAGTGTGAGCAGGGGAGGGTCAGAGAGAGAGGGAGGTACAGAATCCGAAGCAGACTCCAGGCTCTGAGCTGTCAGCACAGAGCCTGACGCGGGGCTCGAACCCACAAACCGTGAGATCATGACCTGCGCTGAAGTCGGACACTTAACCAACTGAGCCACCCAGGCGCCCCAAGGATGTTGACTTTGAAAATAGCCTCCATCAAGTCTTTGTGGAGGGTGGGCCCTATTCCATCTGAGGCATTTTTAAAAAATGTTAATTAATTTTTTTTTTTTTTGAGAGAGAGAGAAAGAGTGCAAGCATAGGAGGTACAGAGAGAGAAGGAGAAAGAAAATCCCAAGCAGGCTCCACATGGTCAGTGCAGAGTCCGACATGGGGCACAATCCCATGAACCATGATATCATGACCTGAGCCAAAATGAAGAGTTGGTTGCTTAACTAACTGAGCCATCCAGGTGCCCCCCCAACCCCCGCCCACCTGAGCCATTTTAAAATACAAATCATTGGTAAAAATAGTCATCCTCCTTAAGCATAATGTACCTATTGAGTCAAGAACCTGGGATGATTTTTTTAAAGAAATCATTGGAAAATAAAGGTGGAAAGCTCAAGGGCAATGGGGGTAAATCCTCCACTAACTAGAAATTCCATAAGCCAAAAAACTGCACAAATATTCTCATGTATTTGATTTTTAATTATTGACTTTTACCTATGATTAAATAAAAAATGTTAAATGTCTTCACATATAAAGTAACTACAAATACTTAAAGACACATGAATGACATACATTTAAATGATTATGATTTCTTTAAGTTAATAAACTATATGGTCATTATTTAATTTAGGTGGTGCATTTTGACTCTGCAAGACAGAAGACTTTGTGTCTCCTTGTACCATGCATATCTGACAATACCTGTCTAGTTTTATTGAGGCTTTTCTGTACCCTGTTATTTGTTGGCTTTTTCTTGAGTAACTACCAGATCTTCAAGAATTCCCAGTTTCTGCAAGTATTCACTGACTAAAGGCAACTAAACCATTGATGACTGATTATAGATAGCTCACAGTTCTAAGGCTTAGAAGTGGTAAGTAAGTGACAGATATGGAAGAACATTTAAAACAACAAATATAGGTGATGGTTCAATATACCAAAAAGCAACTTTTATTTTTTTATTTCTATTTATTTATTTTTTTATAGTTTATTGTCAAGTTGGTTTCCATATAACACCTAGTGCTCATCCCAAAAAGTGCTCTCCTCCATGCCCGTTACCCCTTTCCCCCTCTTCCCCACCCCTCATCAAGCCTCAATTTATTCTCAGTATTTAAGAGTCTCTTATGGTTTGCCTCCCTGCGAATCCTTAACTATTTTTTCCCCATCCCCTCCCCCATGGTCCTCTATTATGTTTCTCCTCTTCCACATAGGAGTGAAAACATGGTATCTGTCCTTCTTTGCCTGACTTATTTCACTTAGCATAACACTCTAGAGTTCCATCCCCGTCAAAAAAGCAATTTTTAAATCAGCAAGAACAGGCCTCTGTAATTCCGTTACTTTTGGCATTAAGAAATGAATACTGGTGACTTTCTCTGTGGTCCTATCCCCTTCTTTTCTGAGAGCCACCCAACATGATTTGTGGAGGATGTAAAAACCATAATTCTTAATCTAAAGATGGTGGTGATCAGTGGTGAAGCAAGCTGATGCTGCTAGGCCATCACACCCTGGGCTGTGATGAAGGTCCTGTGAGGTTCTGGGAAAGACACAATAGGGGCAAGCTCACCAGAACAGCTTATCTCTCCAACTGTTCCAAAGTTTGGATTCACTGAAAATTCCTAAGGAGAGTATGGGTGAAGAAGAAGAGAAAAGCAGAAGGTAGTTTGGAGGGGGAAGGTCGCAGTGATATAGATTCCACTCTATATGTCTGTCTAGAAGTGCACATGCTGGGTCACCAAGGGAGGCTTACCTTATATTATTTTATTTATCTGCACAGCAATTTTACAAGGTGGTTAATTCCACTTAAACAATGAACAAACCACAAATCCAAGAAAGGAAGTATGGTGATGAAGGTCACGCATCTGGTAAATGGGGAGCTGGGACTTTAGCTTCAGTCTACACTGTTGATCACTGTTGTGTGTTTTTCCTGACAGAAATGGCCAGTGATGGAAGGGGGGCAACTGAGGAAGCCCATTGTTCTCTGTTCTTGTCATAAGGCTGTTCTTCACTCCATCAGACATCTGTTAGCAGCTATTTGGTACAATTACTGATCTTAATAAGATCCCTCATTTCCCCTTGTTTTTAAAAAAATTTATTTTTGAGAGAGCACAAACCAGGGAGCAGCAAAGAGAGGGGGGACAGAAGATTTGAAGCAGGCTCTGCACTGACAGCAGAAAGCCCAGTGTGGGGCTTGAAATCACCAACCTTGAAATCATGACCTGAGCTGATGTCTGATGCTCAACTGACTGAGCCACCCAGGTGCCCCTTGCTTTCCACGTTTTATTGTATTCAGCATCTTTTTCTTTCTTATATTTACTTTTTAATATTTTTGGAGTCTATCTCTTGAGAAATTACTTCAGAAACTTGTAAGTTTTCTGAGTTCTTCTGTATCTGTCTTTCTTTTGTGTTTCCATTTGAAATTTGGTTGGCATAGGATTCAAGATTCAATATTACTTATTTGTAGAATTTTGAATATGGTAATCCAATATCTTCTCATATTTAGTGTTGGTGTTGAAATGATAGGTGGCAATCTAATTCCTATTCCTCAGTTGATACTCTTTCCTCCTGTCTCTGGAAGTATTTAGGATTTTCTTTTTATCATTGACTTTTTGAAGTGTCATGGTGGATGTGACTTACTGTGGTTCTTTTAGTCATTCTGATGAGCACTTGATGGGGCATTTGAATGAGAAGAATCTTGTATTTCTTAAGCTCCAGTGAAGTTTCTGCAATAACTTCTATGTTATCTCCTCTTTTTTGTTATCTCTGTTTTCACCCTGGGATACCTATCAGATAGCTGTTGAAAGTCCTGGATATGTTCTCTGTGTCTTTGAGCTCTTCCTTTGTGCATTCTATCTCATTTTTCTTTTGTGCAACATTTTGAAAAGAATTGCTTAGTTTCCTCTTCCAGCTCACCAGTTCATTCTTTAGCTATATGTATTCTACTTAGGTAACTTAAAAAAATTCAACAATGACATTTTAAATTTTGGAACTCTAGCTTTTTGGGTATTTTGGGGGGAATTTTTTGGCAATATCCCCTGATTTCTCTCTGAAAACATCATTGTTGATTTAGCTTGTGAGGGCTGCTATAGCAAAACCATAGAATAGACTTGGTGGCTTCAACAACAGAAATTTATTTTCTCACAGTTCTGGAGGCTGGAAGTGCATAATCAAGGTGCCGATAAGGTTGTCTTCCTCTGAGGTCTCTCTCTTTGGCTTGTAGATGGCCGCCTCTTTATACGTCTTCCTTCTGTACCTGGGCACATCTGATGTTTCTTGTGTGACCCAAGTTCCTCTTCTTATATAAGGACACAAGTCAGATTGGATTAGGGCCCATCCTGATGACCTCATTTAACTTAATTACCTCTTTAAAAGTCCTGTCTCCAAATACAATCACATTTTGTGGTATTGGGATTTAGGGCTTCAAGATACCAACTTTAAAGGGACACAAAGGGGCACCTGGGTGGCTTAGCTGGTTAAGCATCGACTTCAGCTCAGGTCATGATCTCATGGTTTGTGAGTTCAAGCCCCATATTGGGCTCTCTGCTGTCAGTGAGGAGCCTGCTTCAGATCCTCTGTCTCCATCTGTCTCTGCCTCTCTCTTTCTCTCTAAAATCAATAAACTTTGAAAAGGGGAAAGATAAAGGGACACAATTCAGTCCCCAAAAATTATATATAAATTTTACTGAAATTCCTTTCCTTTGTGATTATTCTATCATTTTCTCAGCTGCTAGTTACTTGGTTGGTTGGATTTGGTGCCATTCTTCAGTGGTGTTGCTTTTCCTCAGACATTTGGTAATTTTTGGAGTCTTCCCATCTTTGTCCTTGCCATGTGTGTGAAAATGCTGATTGTGGTAACTGTAGCTCATCGTTAGCAATTGTGTGGGAGAGATGGAATGCCCAGTTGGCTGATAGGTGCTATGGAGGGGGGGTCTGGGCTCTTCCTTGGATTCGTTTCTACCTGGAAACCACCTTGATCTTGGACCCTGACATCAGTGTTTTAGCTCAGTTGCCAGTGTCTCTCCTGGCAGAGGTTTAGCAGGATGTGGGAGTGACTAACGAGCTTGCATCTTCAAAGCTGCCTTCAGATCCTTCCCTACTATTTTATCTGTTGACTCCAGGACTTTCTGAGCTGCATGTAGCCTTCTTCTATATGTGTTTTATATTGAGGCTCTTTTCAGTTTTGTGACTCTAATAGGATTCTGTCGGCTTATCACCTTTCAGAGAGTCCTCAAAATGTCTTTAGATGGTATACTTTCTTTTTTTCTAACATGATGGTGGGGAATTTATCTTCATATATGTCTCTTTTTGGACTTTTTGCGAAATTTGGGGTAGAAGTGATAATATTTAAAATTGCTCTTAAAATTTTACATCATTATGAAATAAGCCTGGAAACACCATTATTCAATATATGCAATAAGTATTAAAATACTTTAAAAATGCCATCAGCACCTCTGGCTATATCACAGTAAGTTGTTGCCTGATGCTCAATAATCTTCATTTCTGTCTTCATGGAAAATTTTTCCTCCTTCCATTTTTTCCCCACATTTCTTTTCCTTCTTCTTCTTTTAAAATTTAATGCTTTTATTTATTTTCTTGAGAGAGAGAGAGAGTGCAAGCAAGGGAGGGGCAGAGAGAGAGGGAGATACAGAATCCGAAGCAGGCTGTAGCTCTGAATTGTTAGTACAGAGCCTGACGTAGGACTCAAACTCACCAACCATGAGATCATGACCTGGGCTGAAGTCAGACACTTAACCAACTGAGCCACCCAGGCACCTCTCCCACATCTCTTCTTAAATGAATCTTTAAAACGTCTTGATCTGAGGATTTACCCATATTTTTAAAAAGTCACTATTAACTTATTGAGAGAAGAAAGATATAAAGAAATAAATGTTTTGTATTTTTGGATATATTAGTATTTGAAGTGATGTAGTGATATACACACAGGAACACTGAACATCCAGTTGGAGATATGGTAGAAAACTTTCTAAGCTACATCTTATTCCATTTATTCCATTTATACTATTCCATTTATTCATGGGAATCTTGCTATATAGTTGGTATCATATTATGCAGCAGAGGTACAAAGATTAGCTCATAATCCAGTGAGAAAATCAGACACATAAGAGAATCAGACACATATTGCCTTACTATAAAAGATATGTATGCAGTGAGGGTGGAGGATGAGTGGAATAATGAGGATCAGACACAACATTTCTCTACTTACTCTGTGGATTCTGTTTTGGTTGGAATATTCTCCACACTACAATAATGTACACACTTCTTGATTGTTTGTATGTACTTGGCTGGCTAACTGGAGCACTGTTCAGTACGTTTTGCACAACCTCTTCTTTTCATCTTAGGGGCTTAATCTTGAGTTTAGTGAAAGCTTCTCCACACTCCTCTGCCTCTCCACCCACAATAGCCCACACACTGTTACTTGGAAAAGGGGCTCTTTGGAAGATGAAGCATGGTTTCCAGGGGGAAGCAGATATGCTTACAAGTAGGACCGGAAGAACACAGCAGAGGGAAGGAGGAACACTGAACTGAATCTCCGGAGGGAACTCATCACAATGAGAATACCGTGGAGGGATGAGTCTTGATTTCCTGGGAATGCTTTTAGCTGTGGATTGTCAAGAGAAGAAAGGTGCGCTGGATATTGGTTTTCAGCAACGTCCTTGCCTTTCGAAGCTCCTCACTGCATTGTAGTGAGGAGGCTGGAATGTTAAAAATTACATTTCCCAGTTTACCTTGTCAGCAGGCTCCAGTTTGTATCCCTTCGGTGTGAGGCGTGTGTGGGAGTTTGGAAAGCAGCAAAGAAGGAAGAGCCATTGGTCTTTGGTTGCAGGTGACTGAGCATCAGCAGATGACGGAAGTGAGATTTTGTAAATGCCTAGCGAATGTTCTTCTGAGATTGACTCACTCTGATGCTACTGGAAATTTCTTAGATTTATGCCTTTCCTGATTTACTGAATGTAAATAGAGGCTTCCATGACTGTTGTTCCCTTAGTCCTTTAAACAGTTTTTAAAGTTTTGGAATCCCTTTATTAAATAATTTCTTGGCTGAGATACTTAGAGTGGCTTCTGTTTTCCTGGCTGAACCCTGATTGACCAAAGGGAAATTACTGCTGCTTGAGGTGGCACAAAAGGAGTGTGTGCTGTTGGGGAGCCTAATGTAGGGCTCTTTCCAAAAACGGTCTTCCCAAGAGCCAGAGGTATGGATGCTAGTAGGTAGAGAGGAGGGCACTTCTGGCAGAGCAGGGCAGGTTACTGGCACCGGACTGAGGGAAACTCTTTTTGTACCATGGCCACAGTGGCTCCAGGCATTCAATTTGTTGGGTTTTGTAATGTACCATGTCAGTAGTCTTCTAGGCCATGAGACTATGTGGGAGATCAAGGCAATGAGAGAACGTAAGAAGACTTATAGCCAGATATTGATAAAACTACTAAAATATTTCTCTGAGTATCTCAGACTTTTTTTTTTTTGTATGTCAAAGATGAAATTTTTTTGGATGGCACTTAAGAGAGACCCAACTCCTTATAAATTCTCTTTGTAATTAGTAACTTCAGAATGAGTTTTCAGCACACTGTATCAAAGCATTTTAAGAAAACCTTTAGAACAAAAGACTTTTTTTTCCTGAACAATTTCATCTACATGGCTGAAAGTGCTTCCTCTTTTCAGAATATTAAATGTATGTTAGCCTTACATTAAGTCATTTTTATAATGTAGGATCTGATAGGGGGACTTCCAGCTATGCCATTTTAAATGGAGTTATCAGGATGTCATCAGGAACATTGCTTATTTGGCTTTGCAGAAACACAGGCGCAGAAAAACGGTTCAACCCTTATGTGGACTGCCAGTGGTAGTGATATTTATATCTATGATCTACTGTCAAAGTTCTGGCTTTCTTGGACTGTGGTCCAGTTTGGGAGATTTCCTCTTGTCCTGCTTTCCTGCTTGATAACCTTTAAGTAAGTAGAACAGGAAATTCAAACTGAGTAGCCAGTCATGTGAGACCTTCTGTCATTAGTTGCCATTATTCCTTATAACAATTTGATGTGTTTTCTGTCTCTTCCTTTGGAACATATTTTGTGTATCTCTCCATCTGCACTTTTGTTTACTCTGTTCCTGAATCTTTTCTACTATTAATCTGAATGCCACTCTTTTTTCAAAGGCTAATTCAGATGTCTTGTTCTCCAAAAACATGTCTTTAGTTTAAATGACTGCCTAGCAATACCTCCCAGCTTTTGAAGTTACAACTGCTGTATCATCTCTGTAGGGGGAGTGTAAATTCTTTTAGGACAATTCATGTAGAACAGAATCTTATTCTGCTGTATTACCATGCTAGGAAGAGAGTACATAAAAGTTTGCTGAATTCAATGACGGTTTTAATCTTTAGCCCTTGAGAGCTTTAAAAACGACTTCTTGGTGAAAATTTAAAATATCATTCTCTTACTTAAAACCATTAAATTGAATCGGTTAAAATGCATTCAAGTAAAAGACAAAGATCAGAAGAAAGAAGTAGGACTGTTTCTATTTGTAGATGATAAGATTGTTTACAAAGATAAATTTCAGAAATCTACAAAATGGCAATTAGAATACATAAATGAATTTAGCAAGTTCATAGGATATAAGATTAATATTAAAAATCAATTGTATCTCATATAATAGCAGTAAAACATTGGAAAGTGAAATAAAAACAGTTCTATATATATTAATATCAAAAATTATAACACATTGAACAGCTAATTACATGCCAACAAATTGGGTAACTAGATGAAATGGGCAAATCTCTAGAAACACAAAACATACCAAAAGTGAATTATGAAGAAATAGAAAATATGAATAGATCTATAACTGGTAAGGAGGTTGAAACAGTAATCAAAAACCTTTTAAGAAAGAAAAGTCCTGGATCTGATGACTTCACTGGTGAATTCTATTAAACTTTTGAAGAAGCATTAATGTCAGTCCTTCTCAAACTCTTCCAAAAAACTGAAGAGGAAGGAAAACTTCCTAACTCATTCTGTGAGGCCAGCATTACTCTGATAACAAAGCCAGAAAAGGACACTCTAAGAAAACTACAAAGCAGTGTCCCTCATGGATATTGATGCAAAAATCCTCAACAAAATACTAGCAAACCAAATTTAACATCACATTAAAAGGGTCACACATGATGACCGGTGGGATTTATTCCTCAAATGCAAAGATAGTTCCACATATAAGAATTTTTTTTAATGTTTCAAGATTTTATTTAAATTCTAGTTAGTTAACATCTAGTGTAATATTTTCAGGAGTAGAATTTAATGATTCATCACTTACATATAATACCCCATGCTCATCACAATAAGTACACTCCTTAATACCCACCACCCATTTAGCCCATGCCCCTACCTACCTCTCTCCATCAACCCTAGTTTGTTCTCTATCGTTAAGAGTCTCTTATGGTTTGCTTCCTTCTCTATTTTTTTTTCTTTCCCTTATCTTCATCTATTTTCTTTCTTATATTCCACATATGAGTGAAATCATATGGTTATTTGTCTTTCTCTGGCTTATTTGGCTTAGCATAATACTTTCTAGCTCTATTCATGTTTCAGATGGCACAAATGTGCAAATACCACGTTTTCTTTATCCATTCATCAGTTAATGGATGTTTGGGCTCAACATAATTTTGAGTTTGGGCCTTTCCATAATTTGGCTATTCAACATAGGAGAACTGATCAATGTAATACACTACATTAACAGAATGAGCCAAAAAAAATGTCATCTCAATTGAAGCAGAAAAAGCTTTTGACAAAATTCAGCACCCCTTCATGATAATGTTCAACAAAATAGGTATACAGAGGAACTACCTCAATATGATAAAAGCCATATGTTAAAAACCCACAGTGAACATCATACGCAATGGCGAAAGACTGAAAGCTTTTCACTCAAGATCAGGAACAAGGCAAGGATGACTGCTTTCACTTCTTCAAGTCAACAATCTTAGATGTAGAAAACCTTAAGAAATCTCTCCAAAAAGTCTGTCATAACCCATAGAAGAATTCATTGACGTTATCGGATATGAAATCAGCATACAAAAATTAGTTTTGTTTTCATACACTAAGAGTTGATAATCCAAAAAAGTAATTAGTAAAACAATGTCACATGTAACAGTATCAGAATAATAAAGCACTTAGGAATAAAGTTCACTAAGGAGATGAAAAACTTGTACACTAGAAACTACAAAACATTGCTGAAAAAAAGAAAACACAAATAAATGGAAAAACATCCTGTGCTCACTGGTAGACCTAATTTGATTAAGATCTCCACATTGTTCCAAAGCGATATATACCTTCAATGAAATCCCTATCAAATTCCCAATAATGTCTTTTACTGAAATATTTTATTGTAAATCTCCATCTCACAGTGAGTCTCTCTGGGAACTGACCTGGACTTATTTTGGAAGTAGAACCTAAGAGGACACACAAATGAATTGCATATGGTAATAGGGAAGGTGGAAGAAGACTCCAGGGTTTTAGCTTGAAAAACCTAGTAGATGGTGATGTCATTTACTTAGCTGGAGTAGACTAGGGGAAGGTTGGGTGGGCACTGAATTGAAAATTCTGTTTTGGTGATGCTAATTTTGAGATGTCATTAGACAGTCAAGAGGAGCTATCCAAGGAGCGATTGGAGATTTGATTCTTGAGCTCAGGGAGAGGTCATGAGTATGCATAATACCTTTGGAAGTCATATGATATAAATGGCATTAAACCCTTGAGCTGGATAAGTTTACTTAAAAAGGGATCTCTGTTTAGTTCTGGCTCCCTCTGACATTTTCCAGCAGTCACAGATGCAAAAGTATGAGCGAGTGTTCTGTGTTAGTTTCCTAGGGCTGCAGTAGTGAAGTACCACAAACAGGGTATCTTGGAACAATAGAAATTTATTGTCTCACAGTTCTGGAGCTAGAAGTTCCAAATATAGCTGTAAGGAGCCATGCCCCCTCTGACCCATCTGGGAGAGGATCCTCCTTGTCTCCAGCTTCCAGTGGCCATAGGCATTCTTTGGCTTGTGGCAGAGTAACTGTAATCTCTGCTTTCATCTTCCCGTGGTTTGTCTTCCCTCTGTGTGTCTCTATACATAATCTTCCCTCTGTACATGTCTGTGTCTGTGCCCAGATTTCCCCTTTTTGTAAGTACGCTCATCTTAACCAATTACATCTTCAGGGACCTTTCTTTCTTTCTTTCTTTCTTTCTTTCTTTCTTTCTTTCTTTCTTTCTTTCTCTTCTCTTCTCTTCTCTTCTCTTCTCTTCTCTTCTCTTCTCTTCTCTTCTCTTCTCTTTCGTTTATTGTCAAGTTGGTTTCCATATAATACCCAGTGCTCATCCCCACAAGTGCCCTCCTCCATGCCCATCACCCCCCTTCCCCTTCCACACCCCCATCAGCCCTCAGTTTGTTCTCAGCATTCAAGAGTCTCTCATGGTTTGTCTCTCTCCCTCTCCCCCAC